>NC_042620.1:351577134-351896652 GCF_901001135.1 Rhinatrema bivittatum | reverse complement strand
AAAGCCACCATCGTCACATTGTCTGAGAGAACCCTCACTGACTGACCTCTCACCAACGATAGAAATTCCTGTAAGGCTAAGGGGACTGAGTAATACTGGCCCACTCCTCGTAAAACCCTGCCAGGCGACCTCCTTTAATGGGAACGATGGAGTGGACCAGCCTCGCCTCATTGCGAGGACTTAACACCGGAAGCACTCCCCCTCCCCCCCCTGGGCATGCCTTGAAATGGTCTTTGAGCACCCGAAAGGATTGACCCCAGGACTGCCCCCAAAGACAAAACTCAGAAAACACAAAGGAAGACGGATAGTGTTCCTTTTTAATATTCGAAACCTATCGAGATAACATTAAAAGAACAAAAAGAAGACAAGAATAAAAAATACACATTAATATAAAGGTATAGAGAAAAAGATGTATCAAAAAATAATAAGAAAAATTGTGATGCATGGTATACATAAATTACTTCTACCTTAATTGCTTGTTATATTCACAGAATTCCAGATCAATTAGACCACGGTCTTTTCCTGGTTTTTGAGAACTTTTGTGTGTACAACAAGCTGGTTATTTTCTTGTTGTCACTCTTTTTATATCATTTTAGACTCGCACGGTGTAATAAAATATAGTAAGGCATACTTTCATTAGTGTATATACATTGTCTTTGTTATTAAATATTAACTACTCGTTCCTTCATTGTTAAAAGAATCGCGCCAGGGCACATATAAACATTGTATTTATGTAAGGTATCCGTGAAGCCAGCAAGTCAATGACAGAATATTATTGTAGAAAAAAAAATTCCACAAGTAAAGGGGGTAACGGTATCCACGAACCCAGCAAGTCAATGACAGAATATTATTGTATAGAAAAAAATTCCACAAGTAAAGGGGGTAACAGTACAGACTTACATCGGTGTACATAATAATTACTTAAACCTTCTGTTCAAAATACTGCATAAATAATGTGTCTGTGATGGGTATCCGTTATTTCGGTAAGCACAGCTGACCCTCTCAGACCACACCAGCTCAACACGGAGACCACGCTGACGACCTAAACCGCGCCCACACGCTCAGAAGGCACCACAATAAGAGGCCACAGACAGCACAGTACTGTGACCCAAAAGGCCCCTTTGTGCGCCCTTCTCATGATCCCCTCCGAGCTCCTTTTGTAACATACTAATCCTTCAAGAGACAGCCCCTCAAGAGGCCTGGAAATGCCGGCATTGCAAAAGACAAAATATACGGCACTTGTCCCCCCAATGCGATCCCTAATACACGGCATCCAGCTCTGAACCCAACTGCAGTACAACAACAAGCATGCCACCCATCACGCCCCAACTAACGAACGAAGCAAAACCAATACTTCTCGATTAGAAGACACACCTCAAGAAGAATGCCAAAAACCTAAGAAAAAAAGTGAATACAATCGTTCAAACATTACATACAACAATCTGAAGACCTACACCAAATGCATGCTCCTATCATTCATACTATTTAATGCACAATCCATAGTAACAAAAATGCCCATCCTCACAGATACCAAACTAGATTTCATAGCAATCACAAAAACCTAGAAGCATAGTCCAGATGTATTCCACACATTAAGAAAGGTGGAAAGAATGCAAAACAATTACCGGCATGGTTAAAAGGGGAGGTGAAAGAAGCTATTTTAGCCAAAAGATCTTCATTCAAAAATTGGAAGAAGGATCCAACAGAAGAAAATAGGATAAAGCATAAACGTTGGCAAGTTAAATGTAAGACATTGATAAGACAGGCTAAGAGAGAATTTGAAAAGAAGTTGGCTGTAGAGGCAAAAACTCACAGTAAAAACTTTTTAAAATATATCCGAAGCAGAAAGCCTGTGAGGGAGTCAGTTGGACCGTTAGATAATCGAGGGGTTAAAGGGGCACTTAGAGAAGATAAGGCCATTGCGGATAGATTAAATGATTTCTTTGCTTCGGTGTTTACTGAAGAGGATGTTGGGAAGGTACCCGTAATGGAGAAGGTTTTCATGGGTAATGATTCAGATGGCCTGAATCAAATCACGGTGAACCTAGAAGATGTGGTAGGCCTGATTGATAAACTGAAGAGGAGTAAATCACCTGGCCAGGATGGTATATACCCCAGAGTTCTGAAGGAACTAAAAAATGAAATTTCAGACCTATTAGTAAAAATTTGTAACTTATCATTAAAATCATCCATTGTACCTGAAGACTGGAGGTTAGCAAATGTAACCCCAATATTTAAAAAGGGCTCCAGGGGCGATCCGGGAAACTACAGACCAGTTAGCCTGACTTCAGTGCCAGGAAAAATAGTGGAAAGTGTTCTAAACATCAAAATCACAGAACATATAGAAAGACATGGTTTAATGGAACAAAGTCAGCATGGCTTTACCCAGGGCAAGTCTTGCCTCACAAATCTGCTTCACTTTTTTGAAGGAGTTAATAAACATGTGGATAAAGGTGAACCGGTAGATATAATATACTTGGATTTTCAGAAGGCGTTTGACAAAGTTCCTCATGAGAGGCTTCTAGGAAAAGTAAAAAGTAATGGGATAAGTGGCGATGTCCGTTCATGGATTGCAAACTGGCTAAAAGACAGGAAACAGAGAGTAGGATTAAATGGACAATTTTATCAGTGGAAGGGAGTGGACAGTGGAGTGCCTCAGGGATCTGTATTGGGACCCTTACGTTTCAATATATTTATAAATGATCTGGAAAGAAATACGACGAGTGAGATAATCAAATTTGCAGATGACACAAAATTGTTTAGAGTAGTTAAATCACAAGCAGATTGTGATAAATTGCAGGAAGACCTTGTGAGACTGGAAAATTGGGCATCCAAATGGCAGATGAAATTTAATGTGGATAAGTGCAAGGTGATGCATATAAGGAAAAATAATCCATGCTATAATTACACAATGTTGGGTTCCATATTAGGTGCTACAACCCAAGAAAGAGATCTAGGTGTCATAGTGGATAACACATTGAAATCAGTGTGCTGCAGCAGTCAAAAAAGCAAACAGAATGTTGGGAATTATTAGAAAGGGAATGGTGAATAAAACGGAAAATGTCATAATGCTTCTGTATTGCTCCATGGTGAGACCGCACCTTGAATACTGTGTACAATTCTGGTCGCCGCATCTCAAAAAAGATATATTTGCGATGGAGAAGGTACAGAGAAGGGCTACCAAAATGATAAGGGGAATGGAACAACTCCCCTATGAGGAAAGACTAAAGAGGTTAGATCTTTTCAGCTTGGAGAAGAGACGACTGAGGGGGGATATGATAGAGATGTTTAAAATCATGAGAGGTCTAGAACGGGTAGATGTGAATCGGTTATTTACTCTTTCGGATAGTAGAAAGACTAGGGGGCACTCCATGAAGTTAGCATAGGGCACATTTAAAACTAATCGGAGAAAGTTCTTTTTTACTCAATGCACAATTAAACTCTGGAATTTGTTGCCAAAGGATGTGGTTAGTGCAGTTAGTATAGCTGTGTTTAAAAAAGGATTGGATAAGTTCTTGGAGGAGAAGTCCATTACCTGCTATTAAGTTCACTTAGAGAATAGCCACTGCCATTAGCAATGGTAACATGGAATAGACTTAGTTTTTGGGTACTTGCCAGGTTCTTATGGCCTGGATTGGCCACTGTTGGAAACAGGATGCTGGGCTTGATGGACCCTTGGTCTGACCCAGTATGGCATTTTCTTATGTTCTTAACCTGGATTAAAAACTCTGACAACGTTTTAATCAATCAAATAGAAGACCCAGACCAATCCCCAGACCAAATTTAAAAGGGAGGTAGAAGTCTCATGTTAATCATCAAAAAAGCCTGCAGTTGAAACTAATCACCTCCAAGATTTGTTCCCCCTTTGAAATTGCACTATTCGACTCTCCTAAATTACAAATCTGTCTAGTATACTGTCCTTCTGGCTCATTAGAACGAAACTGCTCTCCAGTAATAGAATACATCATCGTCACTAAATAAGCCAATCATCATCCTGGGCAACTTCAACTTGCACAGTTAACTTAATAGTATTACGCAGAACATGAGAATTATACCTGTAAAGAAGTAACTTACATGTATATATGGTCAAATCTAACTCACCCTTCAAACAAGTTTTTACTTAGACATGATGTAACTGAACCCTTTGGCACTTGTTAGAATGTACCATTGTACACATTCACCTACTGAATTTATGTACCTATATGTAAACTCTGGAGATGCTATATAACTTAACAACGGTATAGAAAGGATTTTAATAAATAAATAAATAAATATGGACACCCACCCCCTCACAGCCACAGGCAAAACAATTACGGATACACTAGCAACTATGGGAGTAGAACAAATCGTCAAGGGACCAACCCACAAAGCAGGGCACATCCTTGATCTGGTTTTTATCAACACAGACACCTGAGATACACACCAAACTAAAATAACCGAAATCCCCTGGTCTGACCAGTCCCTCATCCAAGCCTCCCTCATACAACACGAAACCCACCAATAACGAAAACAACGTAAGAACCATCGCATTCCACTCTCCCTTTGATATAGAAACACTGCAACAAAATCTCCAAGATGAACTCATGAACATTGACATTACAAACTCAGAAACAGCCACAAACTTATGGCTCAACGTTACCAAAGCCTTAGCAGATAGAATAAACCCTATCATTATCAAGTCAATAAAAAACACAAAACACCAAAATTGATGGTACAATGAGAGCATAAGATCAGCCAAATGCGAACTCAGGAAAAAAGAGAGATCCTGGCGCAAAAACAAAACTGAACCACTTCTCAACGCCTACCGAACCCATCTAGCAAACTATAAAAAACTGATCCATAATGCAAAAAAAAGAGTTTCTTGAGCAAAATAAATAAATACTACCATAACCCCAGAATGCTATTCAACATCGTACAAACCCTCATCAAACCACCAAATGAACTAAGAACACCTTCCAGACAAAAGCGATGAATTTGCGGAATCTTTCACCAACAAAATCAAAAAACTAATAAACAACCACAGCAACAATACCAACACACACGCCCAAACCCCAAAACTCCATCTAAAAATGACTTCAACTTGGTCGAACTTCGACCACACATCCTCACTGGAAATCCAAAAAATAATCAAAAAAATGAATCCAGCAAACCACCCCATCGATAGTATCCCCATTCAGACAATCAAACTGATTGAAAACTCAATAACCAAAACAATAAGACATAGTTGACCTTTCTCTCACCGAAGGGAAATACCCTGAATGCTTAAAATTAGCAATCATTAAACCACTAATAAAAAAAGAACAACCTAGACCCGGAGAACATTCAAAACTACCGTCCTATATCAAACTTACCTTTCATTGCAAAAATCATAGATAAAATTGTCCACTCCCAACTCTCTGACTACCTCGACATAAACAACATACTTCACCCCTCTCAATTTGGATTCAGGAAAAACTTAAGCACAGAATCACTTCTTCTCTCACTAAATGACACAGTACTTAGAGGATTCGACAAAGGACAAAGTTACTTATTAATCCTCCTGGATCTATCAGCCACTTTCGACACAGTCAACCATTCCATCCTATTAGACAGACTATCTGAAATAGGAGTCATGGAGAACGCATTAAAATGGTTCTCCTCATACCTATCACATAGAAATTTCCAAGTAAAGTTAAGAACATAAGAAATTAAGAACATGCCATACTGGTTCAGACCAAGGATCCATCAAGCCCAGCTTCCTGTTTCCAACAGTGGCCAATCCAGGCCATAAGAACCTGGCAAGTACCCAAAAACTAAGTCTATTCCATGTTACCATTGCTAGTAATAGAAGTGGCTATTTTCTAAGTCAACTCAATTAATAGCAATATCCAATCCTTTTTTAAACACAGCTATACTAACTGCACTAACCACATCCTCTGGCAACAAATTCCAGAGTTTAATTGTGCGTTGAGTGAAAAAGAACTTTCTCTGATTATTTTTAAATGTGCCACACGCTAACTTCATGCAGTGCTCCCTAGTCTTTCTATTATCTGAAAGAGTAAATAACCGATTCACATCTACCGATTATGGACCTCTCATGATTTTAAACACCTCTATCATATTCCCCCTCAGCTGTCTCTTCTCCAAGATGAAAAGTCCTAACCTCTTTCGTCTTTCCTCATAGGGGAGCTGTTCCATTCCCCTTATCATTTTAGTAGCCCTTCTCTGTACCTTCTCCATTGCAATTATATCTTTTCTGAGATTCGGCGACCAGAACTGTACACAGTATTCAAGGTGCGGTCTCACCATGGAGCGATACAGAGGCATTATGACTTTTTCCATTTTATTCACCATTCCCTTTCTAATAATTCCCAACATTCTGTTTGCTTTTTTGACTGCTGCAGCACACTGAACTGACGATTTCAATGTGTTATTCACTACGACACCTAGATCTCTTTCTTGGGTTGTAGCACTTAATATGGAACCTAACATTGTGTAACTATAGCATGGGTTATTTTTCCCTATATGCATCACGTTGCACTTATCCACATTAAATTTCATCTGCCGTTTTGATGCCCAATTTTCCAGTCTCACAAGGTCTTCCTGCAATTTATCACAATCTGCTTGTGATTTAACTACTCCGAACAATTTTGTATCATCTGCAGATTTGATTACCTCACTCGTCGTATTTCTTTCCAGATCATTTATAAATATATTGAAAAGTAAGGGTCCCAATACAGATCCCTCAGGCACTCCACTGCCCACTCCCTTCCACTGAGAAAATTGTCCATTTAATCCTAATCTCTGTTTCCTGTCTTTTAGCCAGTTTGCAATTCTCGAAAGGACATCGCCACCTATCCCATGACTTTTTACTTTTCCTAGAAGCCTCTCATGAGAAACTTTGTCAAACACCTTCTGAAAATCCAAGTACACTACATCCACCGGTTCACCTTTATCCACATGTTTATTAACTCCTTCAAAAAAGTGAAGATTTGTGAGGCCAGACTTGCCTTGGGTAAAGCCATGCTGATTTTGTTCCATTAAACCATGTCTTTCTATATGTTCTGTGATTTTGATGTTTAGAACACTTTCCACTATTTTTCCTGGCACTGAAGTCAGGCTAACTGGTCTGTAGTTTCCAGGTTCACCCTTGGAGCCCTTTTTAAATATTGGGGTTACATTAGCTATCCTCCAGTCTTGAGGTACAATGAATGATTTTAATGATAGGATACAAATTTTTACTAATAGGTCTGAAATTTCATTTTTTAGTTCCTTCAGAACTCTGGGGTGTATACCATCCGGTCCAGGTGATTTACTACTCTTCAGTTTGTCAATCAGGTCTACCACATCTTCTAGGTTCACCGTGATTTGGTTCAGTCCATCTGAATCATTACCCATGAAAACCTTCTCCAGTACGGTACCTCCCCAATATCCTCTTCAGTAAACACCGAAGCAAGGAAATCATTTAATCTTTCCGCGATGGCCTTGTCTTCTCTAAGTGCTCCTTTAACTCCTCAATCATCTAACTGTCCAACTGACTCCCTCACAGGCTTTCTGCTTCAGATATATTTTAAAACGTTTTTACTGTGAGTTTTTGCTTCTATGGCCAACTTCTTTTCAAATTCTCTCTTAGCCTTTTTTATCAATGTCTTACATTTAACTTGCCAACGTTTATGCATTTTCTTCTGTTGGATCCTTCTTCCAATTTTTGAATGAAAATCTTTTGGCTAAAATAGCTTCTTTCACCTCCCCTTTTAACCATGCCGGTAATCGTTTTGCCTTCTCTCCACCTTTCTTAATGTGTGAAATACATCTGGACTGTGCTTCTAGAATGGAATTTTTTTAACAATGACCACGCCTCTTGCACACTTTTTACTTTTGTAGCTGCTTTCAGATTTTTTCTAACAATTTTTCTCATTTTATCAAAGTTTCCCTTTTGAAAGTTTAGCACGAGAGCCGTGGATTTGCTTAGTGTCCCCCTTCCAGTTATTAATTCAAATTTGATCAAATTATGATCACTATTGCCAAGCGGCCCTACCACCATTACCTCTCTCACCAAATCCTGTGCTCCACTGAGAATTAGATCTAGGATTGCTCCCTCTCTCGTCGGTTCCTGAACCAATTGCTCCATAAAGCTATCATTTATTCCATCCAGGAACTTTATCTCTCTAGCGTGTCCCGATGATACATTTACCCAGTCAATATTGGGGTAATTGAAGTCTCCCATTATTAGCGCACTACCAATTTGGTTAGCTTCCCTAATTTCTCTTAGCATTTCACTGTCTGTCTCACTATCTTGACCAGGTGGACGGTAGTATACTCCTATCACTATAGTCTTCCCCGACACACATGGGATTTCTACCCATAAAGATTCAATTGTGCATTTATTCTCATGCAGGATGTTTATCCTGTTGGACTCTATGCCATCTTGGACATAAAGCGCCACACCACCTCCTGGGTGCTCCTCTCTGTCATTGCGAAATAATTTGTACCCCGGTACAGCACTGTCCCATTGGTTGTCCTCCTTCAACCATGTCTCTGAGATGCCAATTAAGTCTATGTCATCATTCACTGCTATACATTCTAATTCTCCCATCTTACTTCTTAGACTTCTGGCATTAGCATACAAACATTTCAAAGTTTGTTTTTTGTTTGTATTTTCATTCTGCTTTTTAATTGATAGGGATAAGTTAGAATTTTTTTAGCTCAGTGAGTTTTTAGTTACAGGCACTTGGACTACTTTTCTTATTATTGGAACCTCACTATCGGGATGCCCTAATTCTAATACATCATTAGTATCCTTTGAAGATATCTCTCTCCGAACCATGCGCTGCTGAGAGACTGTCGGCTTTCCCCTTTGTTCTAGTATAAAAGCTGTTCTATCTCCTTTTTAAAGGTTAGCGCCAGCAGTCTGGTTCTACCCTGCTTAAGATGGAGCCCAGCACTTCGGAAGAGACTCCCCCTTCCTCAAAAAGGTTCCCCAGTTCCTAACAAAACTGAATCTTTCTTCTTTGCACCATCGTTTCATCCACACATTGAGATTCCGGAGCTCTGCCTGCCTCTGGTGACCTGCGCGTTGAACAGGGAGGATTTCAGAGAATGCTACCCTGGAGGTTCTGGATTTAAGCTTTCTACCTAAGAGCCTAAATTTGGCTTCCAGAACCTCCTTCCCACATTTTCCTATGTCGTTGGTGCCCAGATGTACCACGACAGCCAGCTCCTCCCCAGCACTGTCTAAAATCCTATCTAGGTGGCGCGTGAGGTCCGCCACCTTCACACCAGGTAGGCATGTTACCAGGCAATCCTCACGCCCAGAAGCCACCTACATTCCTAATAATCGAATCACCAACTATGACGGCCGACCTAACCCTGGGCAGTAGGCCTTGGGGAGATATCCTCTGTGCGAAAGGACAATGCATCACCTGGATAGCAGGTCCTTGCTACAGGATCCTTTCCTGCTGCACCAGGTTGATGCTCTCCTATCATGAGACCTTCTTCCTCCAAGGCAGCACCAGGGCTGCCAGTCTGAAGTTGGGACTTGGCTACTATGTCCCTGAAGGTCTCATCTATATACCTCTCTGTCTGCCTCAGCTCCTCCAGGTCTGCCACTCTAGCCTCCAGAGATCGGACTCGTTCTCTGAGAGCCAGGAGCTCTTTGCATCGCATGCACATGTACAACTTCTCACTGGTGGGTAAAAAAATCATACATGTGACACTCGATGCAAAAGACTGGGTAGCCCCCCTCTTGCTGCTGGGCTGCTTCCTTCATCTCAATTTTGTTCAGTTCCTAGTTAAGTTTTAGGTTGCTATGGGAGTAGGAATGTGTCTAATTAACGTCCTTTAAATGTATTAGTGAATTCACTATATGTCTGGTAGTGGCCTACTAGGGACTGATCAAACTCTGAATAAAGCTTTTGTTCTTTTTTTTTTTTTTTTTTTGTGAAAGTGGCACCTGTCTATAAATTAAAGGATGAGCTAGGGGTGGGTGGGCGAGGGGTGAGAGAGTTGGGAAATACAAACAGTCTAACTTCAGTTAGTCAGCTAGAGTGACTCACTGCTCTCTTGATTAACAAATGTTGGTACCTATTGAAACCAAATCACACTACCTCAAGGTGAGTAACTGAACGGAACTTTTCAACCTTTTTACTTAGGTATGCACTGCTCCTAGCTTATTTCTAGTTTCTAGCTACTTTTTTTTTTTTTTAAACAGCTAGTAAGCAGCTAGTTCTGCTTACTAGCTGCCTTACTGACTATTGAAAAATACAAACAGTCTAACTTGTTTATTCGCTGCCTTACTGACTATTAAAAGCACAAACACACAAACTCACTAAATAATATTCCCAAATAATTAACTTTGCCCCAATACTTTTAAAAAAGACAATGTCCCAAGCAAAATGTTACTGATTCCTTTCAGCCACCAGCAAGGTGATCCTCTCCTCTCAGTGCTCCCAATGGAATGTTCAACAACAACCTCTCGAATAAAGCAAACCTCAACACAGGAGTGCCAAAAGGATCTGCCCTATCAGCTACACTCTTCAACATATACCTCCTCCCAATCTGTCATACACTAGAATGCCTAGGTCTGACCCACTTCCTATACACTGTCGATATACAAATACTGGTCCCTATACAGAATATGCTAGAAGAAACATATGATAGAATAACTATCTATCTCTCAGAAATCAAACAACTTCTAACCGATCTGAAACTCATAATAAACATAGATAAAACTGAACTAATCGTCCTCGACAAAAAAAAACATCACCGCCCCTATGAAACCACTCAAAATAGAAAACCCAAATACATTAATGTCCCCGGTCCCCCATACACGAAATCTAGGAATCACCATTGACAAAGAACTATCATTCAAAATCCACATAACCAAAAGATAAAGGAAGGATATCACAAACTTCTGACACTCAGATGGCTTAAACCTTTCCTTGCACATAATGACTTCAGAACAGTCCTACAACTACTCATCTTCTCCAACCTGGACTACTGCAACGCCCTACTCCTTGGCTTACCATTCACCACCATCCGTCCTCTACAAATCTTACAGAACACAGCCGCCAGAATTCTGACTGGATAAAAAAACATGAGCACATCACACCAACCCTCATCTCATTACACTGGCTACCAATAAAATACCGAATAGAATACAAAATACTTACAATCCTGCATAAAATAATCATAGAACAAAACAATTGGCTAAGCAAATCCATCATAACCCACAATCCAAAGCGGAACCTACGCTCTGCGAATAAAGGCCTCCTCAAAATACCCCATGCCAGAACCACACAACTGAATACAACCCATGAGAGTGCCATATCCATCGCCAGCCCCACACTATGGAACTCAATACCAACTGAAATAAGAACTCAACCAAACATCAAAACTTTCAAAAAGAATTGAAAACCTGGTTGTTCACCAGAGCCTACTCAAATTAACTCAATCAACCAGTCTACCAAGGACCACGCAACCCAACACCATGAAGAATGCTACATCCCTCGATCAACTATATAACTCTTACCATTTGAATACCTAAGATAATATGCAACTAACCTCACATAATATACACTACTCCCTCCTAAGTATATCTTGAACTTGTAAAAACTCAGTCAACCTAGACACATTCCTCTCGTCCTCACCTATACATTAAAAATAATGTATATGTAAAAACATTTGCTGTATGTCAGAATTTCTTATATGTATCAACAATTTTATATGTAATCAACTATGTATTCAACTAACACTCAAATCCCAAAAACCACAACCCTACCACATAACAATTTGCTAGGATGATGTTTAACTAATCTTGTTTCATGATGCTGTAAACCGTTCTGATGGCGAAACCGAATGACGGTATACAAAACACGTTAAGTAAAATAAATAAATAAGCCAATATTATAGCCAATTGTGTAGCCAAAACAATATACAGTGGCATTGCACAAAATACTAGCTAATAATGATGAACCACTCATCGATTGTTAGCAAAGGGATACCAGCTGTATGTAAAAAATGAATAAATAAACCACTCATCGAATATTAGCAGAGGGAAAATAGCGGTATGTAAAAAAATATAGCTTATATCTTAACATGGTACTAATCTGACTTCAACATTGTCCAGTGTAATTGAAGTTCTTGCGTTTAAAGTAAAAGGCGTGGATAACCGGTAAATTAAAGAATGGTGTAAAGTGCCATGCAAAAGAGCACATAAACATCAACTTTTAAGTCACAACAAAAATTAGAAAAATAAAAAATGAAAACTAATATCTCAACATTAATTTGTAACGACAAATATATCAACTTTACTGACATAATATAAAATTATATATACGGAATCATTGTGCAGATTTAAAGTAGTAAAAGTGCGGTAAATATAATTGCTAAAAATAAAAATAAAACGATACTTTTAATACTGCATATATTAACTACTTGGCCCTTCACTGTACAAAGTACCATGCTAATATACATTAAAACTGAGTTCCTGCCAAGCCGATGCATAACCTCTTGTGTAGTAAAGAAATTGATAATATTAAAGTGCTGAATACTTGCTAATAACAAAGAAATACATGCAGAATCTTTCATAATGCTAACAAATGAAATATACCTAGGCACAGAAATTCAGCATAAGGAATATTAAGCTCTGATCTTATTATCACTGTATTGAAGTGCTCTTTGTACTCCGCAGTATGTTGTGTAATTGAAGCGTTTGCGCCGAGGGACGTTTAAACTGTCCAAAGAGGCACGAAAAATAACGTCAATCTAACTCTGAAAGGAGTGGCTTAAGGGAGTCAATCAAGCTGTGAATGGCGATAACTAAAAACTGCTTCCCAAATTTAAAAGCTACCTATATCGAGGTCAATAATATGAAACTAACTAAAAAAAAAAAAAACAAACAAAATTAAAAAATTAAAAGGAAATGAAAATATAATTTAGAAGAATAAAGTTACATAATAATCTGAAAAAAGGTGATGAATGTAAAATGCTTATAAGGAGCCAAAATAAAATCTTAAATTATAAAATGGTTATAGGGTGAAAATAAGAAACAGCAGAAGACTACAAATATCGTCTCGATGGTAAAACAAATGTTAAAAAAAGAACATTAAAATAATATGTATCTAATCAGTAAAAATATAAAAATGTAAAAAAGGAAAACAAGATCATATACCAAATAAATTACAGAAAGACTGCAAAGTCATTATCAGATTTAAACCATAGGGTGCCACAGTCTTAAAATCAAGTCAGATTAGAACCGTGTTAAGAAATAAGCTATATTTTTTTTTACATACCACTATTTTCCCTCTGCTAATATTTTACGAGTGGTTTATTTATTCATTTTTTACGTACAGCCGGTATCCCTTTGCTAACAATCATAAGAACATAAAAAAATGCCATACTGGGACAGACCAAGGGTCCATCAAGCCCAGCATCCTGTTTCCAACAGTGGCCAATCCAGGCCATAAGAACCTGGCAAGTACCCAAAAACTAAGTCTATTCCATGTAACCATTGCTAATGGCAGTGGCTATTCTCTAAGTGAACTTAATAGCAGGTAATGGACTTCTCCTCCAAGAACTTATCCAATCCTTTTTTAAACACAGCTATACTAACTGCACGAACCACATTCTCTGGCAACAAATTCCAGAGTTTAATTGTGAGTTGAGTAAAAAAGAACTTTCTCCAATTAGTTTTAAATGTGCCCCATGCTAACTTCATGGAGTGTCCCCTAGTCATTCTACTATCCGAAAGAGTAAATAACCGATTCACATCTACCCGTTCTAGACCTCTCATGATTTTAAACACCTCTATCATATCCCCCCTCAGTCGTCTCTTCTCCAAGCTGAAAAGTCCTAACCTCTTTAATCTTTCCTCATAGGGGAGCTGTTCCATTCCCCTTATCATTTTGGTAGCCCTTCTCTGTACCTTCTCCATCGCAATTATATCTTTTTTGAGATGCGGCGACCAGAATTGTACACAGTATTCAAGGTGCGGTCTCACCATGGAGCAATACAGAGGCATTATGACATTTTCCGTTTTATTCATCATTCCTTTTCTAATAATTCCCAACATTCTGTTTGCTTTTTTGACTGCCGCAGCACACTGAACCGACGATTTCAACGTGTTATCCACTATGACACCTAGATCTCTTTCTTGGGTTGTAGCACCTAATATGGAACCCAACATCGTGTAATTATAGCATGGGTTATTTTTCTCTATATGCATCACCTTGCACTTATCCACATTAAATTTCATCTGCCATTTGGATACCCAATTTTCCAGTCTCACAAAGTCTTCCTGCAATTTATCACAATCTGCTTGTGATTTAACTACTCTGAACAATTTTGTGTCATCTGCAAATTTGATTATCTCACTCGTCGTATTTCTTTCCAGATCATTTATAAATATATTGAACAGTAAGGATCCCAATACAGATCCCTGAGGCACTCCACTGTCCACTCCCTTCCACTGAGAAAATTGCCCATTTAATCCTACTCTCTGTTTCCTGTCTTTTAGCCAGTTTGCAATCGATGAGTGGTTCATCATTATTAGTATTTTGTGCAATGCCACTGTATATTGTTTTAGCTATACAATTGGCTATAGTATTGGCTTACCGAAATAATGGATACCCAACGTAGACACATTGTTCATGCGGTATTTTAATAACATAAGAAACTGCCATGCTGGGTCAGACCAAGGATCCATCAAGTCCAGCATCCTGTTTCCAACAGAGGCCAAACCAGGCCACAAGAACCTGGCAATTACTCAAACACTAAGAAGATCCCATGCTACTGATGCAATTAATAGCAGTGGCTATTTCCTAAGTAAACTTGATTAATGGCCATTAATGGACTTCTCCTCCAAGAACCCATCCAAACCTTTTTTGAACCCAGCTACACTAACTGCACTAACCACATCCTCTCGCAACAAATTCCAGAGCTTTATTGTGCGTTGAGTGAAAAAGAATTTTCTCTGATTAGCAAGTAGTATTAAATGCGCTACTTGCTAACTTCATGGAATGCCCCCTAGTCCTTCTATTATTCGAAAGTGTAAATAACAGATTCACATCTACTCGTTCAAGACCTCTCATGATCTTAAAAACCTCTATCACATCCCCCCCTCAGCCGTCTCGTCTCCAACTGAACAGCCCTAACCTCTTCAGTCTTTCCTCATAGGGGAGCTATTCCATCCCCTTTATCATTTTGGTTGCCCTTCTCTGTACCTTCTCCACAGCAACTATATCTTTTTTGAGATGCAGCGACCAGAATTGTACACAGTATTCCAGGTGCGGTCTCACCATGTAGCGATATAGAGGCATTATGACATTTTCCGTTTTATTAACTATCCCCTTCCTAATAATTCCTAACATTCTGTTTGCTTTTTTGACTGTTGCAACACACTGAGCCGACGATGTTAAAGTATTATCCACTATGATGCCTAGGTGGGTGGTAGCTCCTAATATGGAACCTAACATCGTGTAACTACAGCAAGGGTTATTTTTCCCTATATGCAACACCTTGCACTTGTCCACATTAAATTTCATCTGCCATTTGGATACCCAATCTTCCAGTTTTGCAAGGTCCTCCTGTAATGTATCACAATCCGCTTGTGATTTAACTACTCTGAATAATTTTGTATCATCCGCATATTTGATAACCTCATTCTTCATATTCCTTTCCAGATCATTTATAAATATATTGAAAAGCACCGGTCCAAGTACAGATCCCTGAGGCACTCAACTGTTTACCCTTTTCTACTGAGAAAATTGACCTTTTAATCCTACTCTCTGTTTCCTGTCTTTTAACCAGTTTATAATCCATGAAAGGACATCGCCTCCTATCCCATGACATTTTAGTTTTCTTAGAAGCCTCTCATGAGGGACTTTGTCAAATGCCTTCTGAAAATCCAAATACACTACATCTACCGGTTCACCTTTATCCACATATTTATTAACCCCTTCAAAAAAATGAAGCAGATTTGTTAGGCAAGACTTCCCTTGGGTAAATCCATGTTGACTGCGTTCCATTAAACCATGTCTTTCTATATGCTCTACGATTTTGATCTTGAGAATAGTTTCCACTATTTTTCCTGGTACTGAAGTCAGGCTCACTGGTCTGTAGTTACCTGGATCGCCCCTGGAGCTTTTTTTAAATATTGGGGTTACATTGGCCACCCTCTAGTCTTCATGTACAATGGATGGTTTTTAATGATAGGCTACAAATTTTAACTAATAGATCAGAAATTTCATTTTTTAGATCCTTCAGTAACCTAAGATGCATACCATCCGGTCCAGGTGATTTGCTACACTTTAGATTTTCAATCTGGCCTACTATATCTTCCAGGTTCACAGTAGAAGGTTTAAGTAATTAATATGTACACCGATGGAAGTCTGTACTGTTATTCCCTTTACTTGTGGAATTATTTTGCTATACAATAATATTCTGTCATTGACTTGCTGGGTTTACGGATATCTTACATGAATACAATATTATATGTGCACTGGCGCAATGCTTTTAAAATTGAAGGATCAAGTAGTTAATATTTAATAGCATAGACAATATATATACACTAATGAAAGTATGCCTTACTATATTTTATTACACCGTTCGAGTCTAAAATGTTAAAAGAGTGACAACAAGAAAATAATCAGCTTGTCGTACACACATTCTGTGAATATAACAAGCAATTAAGGTAGAAGTAATTTACCTATATCATTCATCACAATTTTTATTATTTTTTGATACATCTTTTTCTCTATATCTTTTTATTAATGTTTATTTTTGATTTTTGTCTTCTTTTTGTTCTTTTAATGTTATCTTGATAGGTTTCGAATATTAAAAATGAACACTAATAGGTAATTCACACCTTTTACACAAATAGGTAAATTATTTGAAATACATGTTGTGGTGCCATGGTCTTTCTTCATATGTGCTGCCATTTCACTGCAGTCCATTGTCTGCTTTGTCTTATTTTATTTCTGTATTATGTGTTTTTTAAGAATGTATTTAGTTTTGTGGGATTTCTACAACAATATTATACATGTCTTTCTTATTTGTTTATATGTGTTTTATGCTTGTTTTTAATTATTGTTCTATTGGTTGCTTATATTCTGTAGTGCCTGAAGCAGCCCTTTGTGTATGGGCAAAACTCAGGCCAGAGTCGGGCAACTACTGGGCAATTCATTTTTTTAAATAAATATTTCTCAAGGACTTCTGGATCTATCTCTCGTTTTTTGTTACCCAAAGAGAAAACTGCCTTTGGGGCCCGGACACAGGCTTTGATGGCCGAGACCTCCTATCCGACCTAAAACGAGAATGTATCTGAAAAGATATCTTGCCCTTAGGTTTATTCTCCGGCAACCTGAGGACTTTATTATCCCCAAAAGACTGCATCAATTGCTCGAGGTCCTCTCCAAATAAGAGTCAACCCTTAAAAAGCAGCGAGCCTAACTGTGCCTTAGAGGAGACATCCGCTGCCCAGTTTCGCAGCCAGAAAAATGCGAGACAAGGGACGAACCAAATCATATACAGCATCCACACCATATGAACTGCCGCCTCAACTCTCTCAGCCCTGTCTTCCTCCTCATCAGATGTTGGAAGGTTCGCTTGCATCTACTACACCTAAAGGAAACATGCCCATTCCATAAAACTAGTACAAATAACTGCATGCAACCCCAGGGCCAAGGCCTAAAAAATCCTCGAGGTGTACTTCTAACTTACGATCTTGAACATCCTTCAATGCGGTGGACCCTACCACAGGGATGTTCGTCCTCTTCGTAACCACTGACACCGCTGCATCGACCTTAGGAAGAGCAAAAAGCTCCAACGCCTGTTCCGGCAACGGATAAAGTCTCACCATGGCCCTTCTCACCTTTAAACTGGAATTGGGAGCTCTCCATTCCGCTTCTACCAACTTCTGGACAGACTTGTGATACGGGAAGGCCGTCAGGGGACCACGCATCCAATCAAGGACCAGATCCGCCCCATCCAAATCAGAGTCCTCTTGTGGGATCTTAACCCCAAGAACCTGAAAGGCCAGCAGCAACAAAGCATCAAGCTCTTCCTTCCTTAAAAGGCGTAACACTTTCAGGTCCATCCCCCTTCGGGCACCGGGACTATCATATCATCACCTTCACCTGCTTCTCCAGCCACTGGAAGTACTGGATCCGCCAGAACATCCTGGCCTTGAGACTCCTCCGCCGCTATGAGAGCCCTGACAGACTCATCTGAGTCATCCCCCCAAGCCAGAACCCAAGGGGGAACCTGATGAACTTTGGACCAGAGTGACCCAATTTCTCCCAGAGCGAACCTGTTTTGGGTCCATTGTACGTCCTCCATAGGCTGGGCCATAAGGGATTGAAGCTCCCTGACTGCACAAGCTGCCTGCTGCTTGGCTAGGTAAGTCTCGTATAGCAGCAGCACAAAGTCTGCAACAAAAGGCCTCACAGTTCCAGCCTTCGCAGGAAAGGAACCAGCAAGTGGCAGTATGGGACTCACTACCTCCGCAAAGTCCCCCTGATTGCAGCTGGAGACAGAAAAGGCTGGAGACAAGCATGGAGGAGCATCCCTCTCCCCCCCCACCCAGCAGCGTGGGCACAGCCAAATGCAAATCCAAGATGGCCGCCATTCATGCACGATCGGGAAAGGTTCAGCACCCTGGCCAGCGACCCGGTGCGACGGCGGAAAGGCAGTGGAGGACCCCGACACAGTTTCACAGCAGATGGACGGGCGGGCTCTCCCACCCTTTCTGAACAGGCTGCTCAAAAAACCGAGCCTGCACACGACCGTGTTGAGCCGCATGTGCGGCAGGCAGAACTGCAGCCCATTCAAAAAAAACAAACCCCATCTGAATGCTCAGCGGCAAAAAGGCATTGAAAACCAAAATAAGAATAAAGCTGCCGCTTAAAGCTGAGGAGGGAGCTGCTCAAAGACAAGAAAAGCCAAGAGAGAATAAACCTACTGCTTAAAACTGAGGAGGAAGCCGCTCATCTAGCAGAACTGAAAACTGCCTTTTTTTTAAAACTTTACTGAAACTTCAATAGCTGAGACACAAGCCTACAAAAAAAGAATAGACTGCCTCAGACTAATAGCCAACCTGGAGCCTGCAGCCACCCAGCCATCTCTCCTCTCCTGTACCTTTGTATATCAACCAGTTAACCCCCTCCCCTGTTCATTGTAATTTCCTTTCTCAGTTACTTGTAAACCGACATGATGTGTCCTACGAATGCCGGTATAAAAAAAGTGTTAAATAAAATAAAAATAAAAAGAGGCCTTGTGAAGGGGAGGGATTTGAACCACCAGATTTACACCCCATGGAAACAGAGAAATTCTGAGGAACTGCAGGTGGCATGTGTGGTGAAGTAGCAGTGTCAGTAAAACTTTCTGTCTCCATCTGCTGGAAGGGAGGTAAAACTTAGGAGTCTGGACTGATCCGGGTATGTACAGGGAAACTAACATGAAAAATTCTCTGACTATTGATTCTGTGAAAAGTATAGACTGAGGGGGTCCCCATGCTAACGCCATGACATAGGACAATCTGTACTTGCTCAGTAAAGCACTATAGAAAAATCTTGTAGTTAATGTATATCTGCAGAGCGAGAGACCGCTCTAGCAGACATAATGTGTATGCACAGAACTGCAGTTGTGGTGCTCATGATCTATATCAGAAAAAGAACTATTGCCAGCGGGGTGATCTTACAACCAAACAAGAGAGACTCATGATGCCAAACACCACTGATGCCAGATGGGGCTGTAACTCAGATAGAAGAGAGATAACAACCTGTGGGAACAGGAAAGATATAATGCTGAGGCGACAATAGTGGGCTAAGATGAAAAGAAACAGAGCCAACTATCATGATGCCGAGACAAGAGGAAAGTGGTAAACAAAGAAAAAAAAAATTCTATATAAGCAGCTAATGTGCACGCAGAAAACTGAAGGAGCTCCAACAGTGACTGTCAGGCCCTTCCTGGTACTCTGTCTTATTTTCATGCCAATAAATGCTTCTAACCTGACTGAGTACGGAGTCTGTTTATCTGTAAACAAGGGGATAAGCACTGTAAGAAGCCTTCATTTGGTAGTCATTATTACAGCCCGGGTACCATCAATATGTTGCGTCGAGATGTGGACTCTTGGCCGAGGCTAAGGTGGTGCTGCCTGTAGGGGCGCCCTATAGGCCCTTAATGTTGGTAGGTGGATGTTGATTGTGGAGACCCAACTGGATCTTAACCTTTACCAGTCCTCGTTCCCCGCTGGTTAAGTCCTTGGGTGCCGGGGCCGGCAAGACTTAGGAGCGGGTCTCCTGCGAGCTGGTCTGGTGGTGTGAGATGAAGGCAGGTCAGACGGTCCAAGAGTCAGGGCTGGCAGCAAGAGCAGAATCCAAGAACAGGCAGATGGTCAGGGCAGGCAGCAGACAAAAGTGGAATCCAAGGACAGGCCAGAGGTCAAGGCAGGCAGCGGTCAGCAGAAACAGAGAACAGGCAGTCGATCAGGGCGGGCAGCAGACAATAGCAGAATCCAAGGACGAGCCGGGTGAGGTACCACAGGAGCAAGCCGAAGGGATGGAGGAGGAGGCAAGAACGGAGACACTAGGACCAGGAACAGGAAGACACGGAGGCTGGAAGACACAGAGGCTAGAAGGCAGGAAGCAACAAGTAGCCCAAACGGAACAAGACCTGTTACTGAGGCAATGCTAGGGCAGCAAGGGCTGCCTTAAATAGTGCCAGTGGGGCCTTGTACATCCTGGTCCCGCGGGAAGGTGTTCTGGCGTGGCTCCTTTAAGAGGGGGAGGAGCCACGTGCCTAGAATAATGCGGCTGGCCACACGGCGGCAGCGGGGAAGGCCCTTTGCTGCGCTGAAGAGAAGGCCCCAGGACAGCGGAGGCCTGGACCCGTACGACGGGTGAGTGTGGTCGGCCGCGGCAGGCTGCTATAACAGTACCCCCTCCTCTAGGCCCTCCTCCTTGGGGCCTGGACTTCTTTGGGTGTACGATGTGGAATTCTTTAAGGAGTCCTTTATCCAGGATATTGGAACTGTGTTCCCAAGAGTTCTCCTCCGGGCCGTATCCTCCCAGGCAATCAAGAACTCCCACTTCTAGTGGTGACGACGGACATCTAGAACCTCCTTCACCTGATAAGTCTCGTCTCCTTCTGAGATCTTCTCCGGTTCGGGTAACTTCCTGGTTGGCCAGGACAGAACCACCGGCTTAAGCAGGGAGACATGGAAGACGTTGTGGATTTTCAACGATGCAGGAACATAAGAACATAAGAAAATGCCATACTGGGTCAGACCAAGGGTCCATCAAGCCCAGCATCCTGTTTCCAACAGTGGCCAATCCAGGCCATAAGAACCTGGCAAGTACCCAAAAACTAAGTCTATTCCATGTTACTATTGCTAATGGCAGTGGCTATTCTCTAAGTGAACTTAATAGCAGGTAATGGACTTCTCCTCCAAGAACTTATCCAATCCTTTTTTAAACACAGCTATACTAACTGCATTAACCACATCCTCTGGCAACAAATTCCAGAGTTTAATTGTGCGTTAAGTAAAAAAGAACTTTCTCCGATTAGTTTTAAATGTGCTCCATGCTAACTTCATGGGGTGCCCCCTAGTCTTTCTACTATCCGAAAGAGTAAATAACCGGTTCACATCTAACCGTTCTAGACCTCTCATGATTCTAAACATCTCTATCATATCCCCCCTCAGCTGTCTCTTCTCCAAGCTGAAAAGACCTAACCTCTTTAGTCTTTCCTCATAGGGGAGCTGTTCCATTCCCCTTATCATTTTGGTAGCCCTTCTCTGTACCTTCTCCATCGCAATTATATCTTTTTTGAGTTGTTATGTGACTGGGGTAATCTGTTGCAGGATGGAGAAGGGACCAATATAACGGGGTACTAGCCTCATGGAGGGTACCCGGTGCCGAATATTGCGGGTACTCAGCCATACCTTGTCTCCGGGTTTGAGCGAGGGAGCAGGATGTCTGTGTCTGTTGGTGGCAACCTTTGCTCTCTCGGCGGCTTTGCGAATCAGGTCCTGTTTGGGACCACAAGGACTGAAGTTCTTGTGCTGTCAACTGGGCGGCAGGCGATGGAACGGACAGGAGCGGAGAGAGCGGTTGCTTCCCATATACCACGAGGAAGAATGAGGATCCTGTGGCGGCATTCGGATGAGAGTTGTGCGAGAACTCTGCCCAAGGGAGGAGGTCTGCCCAGTTGTCCTGTCGCAGGTTCACAAAGGACTGCAAAAAAGGTCTTCAAAGTGCAGTTAGTGCGTTCTGCTTGGCCATTCACCTGAGGGTGGTAGGCAGTGGTAAAATCTAGCTTGATGTTGAATTTGTAACACAAGGATCACCAGTATTTGGCAGAAAATTGAGCTCCGTGATCGGAGACGACATGGACGCAGAAAACGTGGGAGGTGAACATCTTTGCCAGTTCTGGAGCGGATGGAAGCGCCGGGAGGGTGACGAAGTGAGCCATCTTAGAAAAACGGTCAGTGACGACCCAAATTATTCTGTTGCCACTTGAAGAGGGGAGATCTATCACAAAGTCGGTAGATACGTGGGTCCAGGTTTTCTTGGGGGCCGGCAGCGGCTGAAATAGCCCCCAAGGTCGTCCCACCACGGGCTTTTGGAGAGCGCAGGTGGGACAAGAGTCCACATAGACCTTCACGTTTTTATCCATCAACGGCCACCAACAGTACTGTTTAAGTAAGGCAAGAGTCCGTGCACAACCGGGATGACCAGCCACCTTTGAGTCATGGGCCCACTCTAAAACTTGTTGCCGGAGTCGGGTTGGAACTACCGTCTTCCCTTGGGGAATAGCTTGTGAGGCGGTTACCAGGATGCGTGCCGGGTCAATGATATAGCCCCGAGGGTCGGGATTATCCTCCTGCTCCAAAGACTGAGAGAGGTCGTCGGCCTTGATATTCTTGGCAGCCGGCTGGTATTTCACCACGAATTCGAAGCGACTAAAAAGTAGTGACCAACGAGCCTGCTGGGCGTTCAGACACTGAGCATGGCAGAGATGCTCCAGGTTTTTATGGTCAGTATAGACTGTGACAGTGTGACGGGCTCCCCCCAACCACTGTCGCCACTCCTCGAAAGCCAGTTTTATAGCCAAGAGCTCTTTATCCCCGATACCGTAATTTCTCTCTGAGGGAGAGAATTTTCGGGAAAAGTAGGAGCAAGGATGGAATGTTCTTTTGGCAGTGAGATGGCCCAAGACTGCTCCAACAGTGATGGAGGAGGCACTGACCTCCAAGATGAAGGGACTTGTGGGGTCTGGATGATGTAGGTAGGGTTAATGGAGGAAGGCCTGTTTCAGGATTGCAAAGGTGGCCAGTGCCTCTGTTGGCCTCTCTCGGGTATTGGCTCCTTTCCGTGTGAGCGCCGTAAGGGTAATGACGGATGAACTGCCTGTAAAAAAGCAGAGTTGCTTACCTGTAACAGGTGTTCTCCCAGGACAGCAGGATGTAGTCCTCACATGTGAATGATGTCATCAGACTAAGCCCTAACACAAAACACTTTTGTCAAAGTTTCTAGAACTTTGACTGGCACACTGAGCATGCCCAGCATGCCATAATCCCTTTGGTCACAGGGATCTCCCTTCGGTCTTGTTTGTAGCAAAAGGTGCGAATGAAAAATAAAATAATAAAATGGATTCAGACCCAACTCCGCCGGGTGGCGGATGGATTTCGTGAGGACCACATCTTAACCCCGTACCACTCCCCTTGCCAACATGTGCCCCCGGTCTCCTGTACATTCTTCCTTACACGTACATCCAAATCTCCTGTATATACTCCCTCTCAGAGTTTATTATTATCATATTGATCAAGTTACTATGTTACTATTGTTCTACCTCTTCTCTGCTTATCCTTCCTCCTCTATCCTCTTAACCTTCTATTATCACAACCTTTCTATTATTACTACCTTCCATTGTTCAACCAGTTATTTTGTTTAATGTAACTTCTCTTCCATCTCCTCCTCTCTATCCATTCCCTGTAAACCGATGTAAAATACATACGAACTTTGGTATATAAAAGTGTTAAATAAATAAATAAATAAATAAATAATTCCTGCTGTCCTGTGAGAACAACTGTTACAGGTAAGCAACTCTGCTTTCTCCCAGGACAAGCAGGATGGACAACTGACTCATATTTAATTTGGACCAACAGTCTACAACTTGTGCAACAGGCACAACAACTGGTGTACTATTGGGAAAAATGAGGCAGCCTGAAAATCACGGCAGATGGATGTGGAAGGAGTTGGGATTATACTGGAAATAAGTTCTTCAAGACGGATTGGCCAAATGCAGAGTCTTGATGTCCTTCCTTGTCCAGGAAGTAATGTGCTGCAAATGTGTGAAGAGAGCTCCATGTTGCAGCTTTACAGATCTCAGCAATCGGTACTGAACGATAGTGTGCTACTGACGTTGCCATGGCTCTTACTGAGTGTGCCTTCATTCGTCCCTGAAGAGGAAGGCCTGCTTTCTCAAAGCAGAATACGATACAGTCTGCTAGCCAGTTGGAGAGAGTTTGTTTGCCCACTGCAACTCCCAGTTTGTTTTTATCGAAAGAAACAGAGTTGGGTGGATTTCCTATGGACTGCGGTGCGGTCTAGGTAAAATGCAAGTGCACATTTAAAGTACAAGGTGTGTAAAATTCTCTCGCCCTGGTGAAAGTGAGGCTTTGGGAAAAAGGTGGGCAAGACTATAGACTGATTCAAGTGAAAGTCCGTTATCACCTTGGGAAGGAATTTAGGGTGAATACGGAGGACCACTCGGTCATGGAGGAACCTGGTATAGGGTGAGTATGTGACAAGTGCTTGTAACGCACTGACCCTTCGAGCAGATGTCATGGCTACTAGGAAAAGAACTTTCCATGTAAGATATTTAACATCAGAGGAGTGCAAAGGCTCAAACGGGGAACGCATGAGTCTTGTAAGTACTACGTTTAGGTCCCATTCGGTAACTGGTGGCCGTAGAGGGGGCTTAAGTTGTAGTAGGCCCCTCATAAACCGACTCACAAGGAGTTGTGCTGTTATTGGGGCATCCCCTACTCCCTTGTGGTACACTGAGATGGCACTGAGGTGTACCCGTACCGAGGAAGTCTGGAGATCAGAGTCTGAAAAGTGCCAGAGATAGTCTAATAGAGATGGAGTGGGGCAGGAAAAGGGGTCATTACCTTTTTGCGTGCACCATGTGGTAAATCTATTCCACTTAGAAAGATAGGATTTTCGTGTGGAAGGTTTTCGTGAAGCTACAAGTACTTGAGAGACCCTAGTTGAAAGGTTGAGAGGTTGAAGGATCAGGCTTTCAACATCCAGGCTGTAAGGGATAGGGTCTGAAAGTTCGGGTGGCATAACATGCCTTGGTTCTGAGTTATGAGATTGTGTGCTTTGCCCAAGCGAATTGGTTCTCGGATGGAGAGGTCGGGAAGCACAGGAAACCATACTTGTCAAGGTCAGTACGGGGCTGAGTATCATTGATCCCTTGTCCTGTTGTAGCTTCTCGAGAGAGTTTTGGCTACTGGTGGTATTGGAGAATACACGTATAGGAAGCCTGTGCTCCAGGGGCGAGCATGGCTAATGTGTTTTGTTGCCTGTGCAGGGAGCAGAATCTGTCCACTTTGTGATTCAGTTCGGATGCAAAGAGGTGGATGGTTGGTTGACCCCAGTGTTGGAAGCTTTTGCTCGCTACGTAGGGATCCAGAGACCACTCGTGGGGATGGAAACGTCGACTGAGGCGATCTGCTACTACGTTCTGTATGCCTGCCAGATAAGTGGCCCGGAGATGCATGGAGTGTGCAAGGGCCCGGGCCCAGGCCCAGATCTGTGCAGCTTCTTGGAAGAGGAGGTAAGAGCCTGTGCCTCCCTGTTTGTTCAAGTACCACATTACAACTGTGTTGTCTGTCTGTATGAGAACAGTCTTGTGTGAAAGGCAGTCCTAAAACAAATATAGAGCATAATGTATGGCTCGAAGCTCTAGGCAGTTGATCTGAAACTTTGCTTCGAGTTGTGTCCAAGTCCCTTGAGTTTGAAGGTTGTTCACATGAGCTCCCCAACCCAAGTTGGGTGTGTCCGTGGTTAAGGTCACTTGAGGAACTGGTTGCTGGAAGGGTAGACCTATCTGCAAGTTGGCTTTGTCTGTCAACCAGAGAAGTGAGAGACGCAGCTGGTCAGTCACATGGATCTGGGATGAAAGAGGTTGAGTGGCTTGGAGCCACTGAGATTTCAAAGTCCATTGAGTTATTCACATGGCTAGCCTGGCCATAGGAGTGACGTGGACCGTGGAAGACATGTGGCCCAGCAACGTGAGGAATTGATGGGCTGAGGCTGTTTTGTATGTGCGCAGAGATGTAGCCAGTTTGGAGAGAATGTCTGTGCGGTCATTGGGCAGGAAGGCCTTTGCGACTGTGGTGTCCAAATCTGCTCTGATGAAGGTAAGGAGGTGAGATGGATTCAGGTGGGATTTCTGGTAATTGATCAGAAATCCTAGCGAGTATAGAAGATTTGTAGTGAGCTTTAGAGAGTTGAGAGCTTCTTGCTTGGATCGACTCTTTATTAGCCAGTAAGGAAATACATGTACGGTGTTTCTGCGTAGATATGCAGCAGCCACTGCTAGACGCTTTGTAAACACTCGAGGTGCTGAGGCCAGACCGAATGGTAGAACTTGGTACTGAAAATGCTTGTGACCCACTATGGAGCACAGGTATTTGTGGTGATGTGGGAATATGGCAATATGTGTGTAGGCGTCCTGAAGGTCCAGAGAACACAGCCAATCTCCTTGTTGTAGTAGGGGAAGCATGGTGCCGAGAGACACCATCCTGAATTTTTCTTTTTGAAGAAATTTGTTGAGATTGTGGAGGTCTAGGATGGGGCGGAGACCGCCTGATTTTTTGGAATCAGAAAATAACGTGAGTAGAACCCTCTGCCCCTCTGCGTGAGGGGGACGGTTCACAGAAGGTTGGAAATTCTGACTCTATAAGTAATGTGTGATCTTTTCAGGCCCACAGTGGCTTGGGTGGGTACTGTGAGGAAGTTTAGATGGTAACCCTGGGCTATGATGGAAATTACCCATTGATCTGTTGTTACGAGGTGCCAGTAGTTTTGGAAATCACGCAATCGGCCTCCTATGGGTATTTGTGGGTTTGGTTTCATGGATGAGTGTCCACTGTTCTTTGGAAATGCATCAAAATCCGGAGGCTGGACCAGCTTGCGGGGCTGGCTGTACTCTGGGTGCTTTGAGTTGGCGTGTATGTCCCCCTTTGAGGGCCTCTGGCTGGTTGCGCTCTAGATGCAGGAGCTTGAGCGGTAGAATGGTCTTCTGGAGTCCCTTCTCATGCTTTTACGGGATGAGGAGGGAGCATCTGTTGTGACTGTGGACAATTGATGCAGGATCTCATGGTGGTCTTTCAACTGCGTCACTGCGTCTTGTATCTTATTGCCAAAGAGATTGTCTCCAGTCATGGGAGATCATCAAGTTTGTCTTGGAACTCAGATCTTAAGTCCGAAGCCTTTAGCCAGGCCCATCTTCTGGCACTGATTCCTGTTGCTGACAAGCAGGAAGCAGTCTCGAAGGAGTCATATGCCGCTCTTACTTCATGCTTTCCTGCCTCAAGGCCCCTGTGGATAATGGCAGTCAGGCTTTCTTGCTGTTGCTGAGGCAATTAGTCTGCAAAATCTTGGATCTGTTTCCAAAGGTATCTTTGGTACTGGGTCATATAGAGCTGGTAGGCTCTATATGGGACAACAACATGTAGCCTTGGAAAATTTTCCGACCCAGACCATCTAAGAACTTCTGGTCCTTATCAGGAGTAGCTGAGGAATGCGGACATAATCGCTTTGCCTTTTTCTGTGCAGATTCCACCACCACAGATTGATGAGGTAGCTGCGGTTTTTGAAAGCCTGGGGCATGTTGAACTAAATACGCTGCATCTGTTTTCCTATATACTGGAGGAACAGTGCTAGGATGCCCCCATAGGCTGTGTAGGAGATCCAACAGGACGTCATGTATTGGAATGGCCATAATTTCCTTGGGGGCATCAACAAACTGTAGAACCTCCAAGGTCCTCCTCCATCACTAGATTGAAGGGGATGGTCTCGGATATTTCCTTGATAGAGATGTGAATCGTGTCCTCGATCGTCTTAACGATCGATTTCGGCTGGGAGGGGGAGGGAATCGTATTGTTGCCATTTGGGTGTTTAAAGTATCGTGAAAATCGTGAGCCGGCACACTAAAACCCCCTAAAACCCACCCCCGACCCTTTAAATTAAATCCCCCACCCTCCCGAACCCCCCCAAATTCCTTCAATTACCTGGGGGTCCAGCGGCGGTCCAGAACGGCCTCCTGCAATTGAATCGTGTTGTCTTCAGCCGGCGCCATTTTTCAAAATGGCGGCGCAAAATGGCGGCGGCCATAGACCAACACGATTCGACTGCAGGAGGTCGTTCCGGACCCCCGCTGGACTTTTGGCAAGTCTTGTGGGGGTCAGGAGGCCCCCCCAAGCGGGCCAAAAGTCCCTGGGGGTCCAGCGGGGGTCCGGAAAACGATCTCCTGCCGGCGCCATTTTCCGTACGGAAAACGATTCGCGGCAGGAGATCGTTTTCCGGACCCCCGCTGGACCCCCAGGGACTTTTGGCCAGCTTGGGGGGGCCTCCTGACCCCCACAAGACTTGCCAAAAGTCCAGCGGGGGTCCGGAACGACCTCCTGCAGTCGAATCGTGTTGGTCTATGGCCGCCGCCATTTTGCGCCGCCATTTTGAAAAATGGCGCCGGCTGAAGACAACACGATTCAATTGCAGGAGGCCGTTCCGGACCGCTGCCGTTCCGGACCGCCGCTGGACCCCCAGGTAATTTAAGGCATTTGGGGGGGGGGTTCGGGAGGGTGGGGGATTTAATTTAAAGGGTCGGGGTGGGTTTTAGGGGGTTTTAGTGTGCCGGTTTTCCTGCCCTCCCCCTTCCCCCGATTTACGATTTTTTGATGATAAATCGGGGGAATTGGTATTGTATCGTGGCCCTAACGATTTTTGACGATTTAAAATATATCGGACGATATTTTAAATCGTCAAAAAACGATTCACATCCCTATTCCTTGATACAGTTGGCAAAGGAAAGATCCTCAGGAGGAGAGCACCATCTTTCCTCTGGAGAAGATGGCTCTGACAGTAAATCCTCTGAAGATGGCCATCGATGCCACTGAGACGACGGTGCCGGCACTGGGAGTGGAATCGCTTCACTGCTGGTGTTTCCCTCGGTGCTCGGTACGGTCTTTCCCCGGCACCGAGGATGATGCTACAGATGCCCTGGATGGTGTTGGTGACAGATGGTCACCGTCTCCCTGTCGTTCCCAGTGAGGTTTGTCGGTGGAAGGACTCTTACTCGCCGGTGATGACTGTGCAGAAGTCGATGCAGTTAATCTTGATTTGAAGAGAGTCTTATCCAGACTGGCACGTCTGCCCTTTGGAGTCTTTTGGGCGCATTCGGGACACCGACGCACATCGTACATCGAGCCCAAGCACAGAACACACACAGTGTGAGGGTCCGTGATGGACACTGTTTGCAGACACTCTGGGCACTTTCTAAACCCAGTTGCCATGATAAAAAGGATGCGAAACGGTCGGCCTACGGGAACCAAGTGGTAAGGTGGCAGGAACTGATCGGAGACACGGGAAAGTACTCACAGAGTGTCGGAGGAACATGAAGTGCGATGGGAGACCCCTGTTAGGGAACTTCAAGTTTTTCCGTGAGGAAAAAAGGTGAGAGAAATCTCACAGAGCTCCTAACCCACGAGGCAAACTGCAGCATGGAAAAAAAGAGACTGAAGGGAGACCTCTGTGGCCACAGGGATTATGGGATTATGGCATGCTGGGCATATTCAATGTGCCAGTCAAAGTTCTAGAAACTTTGACAAAAGTGTTCCGTGATAGGGCTCCATTTGATGACATCACCCACATGTGAGGACTACCATTCTGCTTGTCCTGGGAGAATTGGCGAAATCTAAAAATCGTTGCAGGGAGCGAAGGCCTGAAGGCTGGGGCCAGTCCCGGATACAGGCCACCTTTTCCGGGTTCATCCTGAAACCAGTGCTGGAAACAATATACCCAAAAAGGGGACAGATTCCACCTCAAAAAATGCATTTCCCCAGTTTTGCATAGATTTTGTGGGTAATCAGGCGTTGGAGGACCTGTCAGACGTCATGGCGGTGGGATTGGGGTCCATCGAGAAGATGAGAACATCGTCGAGGTAAACCACCACAGTGGTATAGAGTAGATCCCGAAAGATCTCATTCATCATTGCTTGGAATACTGTAGGGGCATTGCATAGCCTGAATGGCATTACAAGATATTCATAATGACCGTTGCAGGTATTAAAAGCGGTCTTCCACTCATCCCCTGCTTTTTGGCCACGAAGAAAAATCCTGCCCCTACCGGTGACATTGAGGGGCGATTAAACCCCCTTTTCAGATGTTCTTGTATATATTTGTCCATGGCCTCTGTTTCAGGCAGGGACAGGTGGATAAAGGTGAACCGGTAGATGTAGTATACTTGGATTTTCAGAAGGCGTTTGACAAAGTTCCTCATGCGAGGCTTCTAGGAAAAGTAAAAAGTCCACGAAAGGACATCGCCACCTATCCCATGACTTTTTAGTTTTCGTAGAAGCCTCTCATGAGGGACTTTGTCAAACGCCTTCTGAAAATCCAAATACACTACATCTACCGGTTCACCTTTATCCACATGTTTATTAACCCCTTCAAAAAATGAAGCAGATTTGTTAGGCAAGACTTCCCTTGGGTAAATCCATGTTGACTGTGTCCCATTAAATCATGTCTTTCTATATGCTCTACGATTTTGATCTTGAGAATAGATTCCACTATTTTTCCCGGCACTGAGTCAGGCTCACTGGTCTACAGTTACCAGGATCGCCCCTGGAGCCTTTATATATATTTATTTTATTTATTTATTTAAGGTCTCTTTTATACCGACATCCGTTGACACATCGCATCGGTTTACAAAAAACAAAAACATTTGGGCAGAGCCCAAATGATCCTTTATATATATAAATGATCCTTTATATTTATAAATGATCCTTTATATTTATAAATGATCTGGAATGAAATACGACAAATGAGGTAATCAAATTTGCAGACGATACAAAACTGTTCAGAGTAGTTAAATCACAAGCAGATTCTGATAAATTGCAGGAAGACCTTGTGGGACTGGAAAATTGCGCATCCAAATGGCAGATGAAATTTAATGTGGGTAAGTGCAAGGTGATGCATATAGGGAAAAATAACCCATGCTATAATTACAAAATGTTGGGTTCCATATTAGGTGCTACAACCCAAGAAAGAGATCTAGGTGTCATAGTGGATAACACATTGAAATTGTCGGTTCAATGTGCTGCGGCAGTCAAAAAGCAAACAGAATGTTGGGAATTATTAGAAAGGGAATGGTGAATAAAACGGAAAATGTCATAATGCATCTGTATCGCTCCATGGTGAGACCGCACCTTGAATACTGTGTACAATTCTGGTCGCCGCATCTCAAAAAAGATATAATTGCGATGGAGAAGGTACAGAGAAGGGCTACCAAAATGATAAGGGGAATGGAACAGCTCCCCTATGAGGAAAGACTAAAGAGGTTAGGACTTTTCAGCTTGGAGAAGAGACGGCTGAGGGGGGATATGATAGAGATGTTTAAATTCATGAGAGGTCTAGAACAGGTAGATATGAATCGGTTATTTACTGTTTCGGATAGTAGAAAGACTAGGGGGCACTCCATGAAGTTAGCATGGGGCACATTTAAAACTAATCGGAGAAAGTTCTTTTTTACTCAACGCACAATTAAACTCTGGAGTTTGTTGCCAGAGGATGTGGTTAGTGCAGTTAGTATAGCTGTGTTTAAAAAAGGATTGGATAAGTTCTTGGAGGAGAAGTCCATTACCTGCTATTAAGTTCACTTAGGGGCGGATTTTAAAACCCCTGCGCGCGCCGGCGCGCCTATTTTGCATAGGCCGCCGGCGCGCGTAAGTCCCGGGGCTTTCGAAAAGGGGAGGGAGGGGGCGTGTCCGGGGGCGTTCCCGAAATGATGCGGCGTTTCGGGGGCGTGGTGCCGGCCCGGGGGCGTGGTCGAGGCCTCCGGACCAAGTCCCCGGGACCGGAGGACGGAGCGGGGCTGCCGGCGACGCGCGCAAAGTTAAGGGGGGGGGGTTTAGATAGGGCCAGGGGGGTGGGTTAGGTAGGGGAAGGAAGGGGAAGGTGGGGGAAGGTGGGGGGAGGGCGAAAGAAAAGTTCCCTCCGAGGCCGCTCCGAAATCGGAGCGGCCTCGGAGGGAACAGGCAGGCCGCGCTGGGCTCGGCGTGCGCAGGTTGCACAAATGTGCACCCCCTTGTGCGCGCTGACCCCGGATTTTATAAGATACGCGCGGCTATGCGCGTATCTTATAAAATCTGGTGTACTTTTGTTCGCGCCGGTGGCGCGAACAAAAGTACCCACGCGCGTGGTGTTTGAAAATCTGCCCCTTAGAGAATAGCCACTGCCATTAGCAATGGTAACATGGAATAGACTTAGTTTTTCGGTACTTGCCAGGTTCTTATGGCCTGGATTGGCCACTGTTGAAAACAGAATGCTGGGCTTGATGGACCCTTGGTCTGACCCAGTATGGCATTTTCTTATGTTCTTATACACCCTTCCCTGTGGAAGAATGCTTCCAGGGACCAGGTCAATAGCGCAATCGAACACCTGGTGTTCCGGCAGGATCTCGGTGCTCTGCTTGGAGAAGACGTCAGCAAAGTTGGTATACTGCGGAGGTAGGCCCAGGGAGGTCATGGCAAGTAGCAAGGGGGGGATGTGCAACGGAACGAAGTAATTCCTGGTGACACCGAGGACCCCATTTGGTCAATTGGAGCGTCTCGCAGTCTAGAACGGGGGCATACTGCTGAAGCCAGGGTAATCAAAGGACAATAGGATGGACCGCCATTTCGATCACATGAAAGGTCAGATCTTCGTGATGCAGCATACCGGTTCGCAGGCGAATGGGAAGAGTGGTCTCTGTGATCCTCCCGGGAAGCGGGACTTTTGTCAAAGTTCTAGAAACTTTGACAAAAGTGTTCCGTGACAGGGCTCCATCTGATGATGTCACCTACTTGAGGTCTACCATTCTGCTTGTCCTGGGAGAATTGGCGAAGCCTAAAAATCGTTGCAGGGAGCGATCCTTCAAATAAAGTTTCCCCCTGCGCCAGAGTCCAGGAGGGCGAGGGTAGGAAACTCATACTTGCCCATGAGTAGGGCCACTGGGAGCACGAGTTGGGGAGTGGGCTTAGTGAAACCTAGAACTACCTCCCTGGCTGTTTCTAGGCCTGGAAGTTTCCCGGCCTTTCCGAGCAGAGGGCAAAAAAATGTCCCTTCCCAGCACAATACAGGATCAGGCCCAGAGTTCGACGGCGCTGTCTCTCCTCGGTGGACAGAGGGCTCCGTCCTAACTGCATGGGCTCCTTCTGTCAAGTGGTCCCAGACGCCGTCGAGGTCCCCACCAGGGTTTTGGAGAAGGATGGTGCCAATGGGACTGGTCTGTGGGGCACCCGTACTTCCAGTGCGCACTGCTGGAGGCGATCAATCTGGGCGGCTAGATCAATGAGCGTGACCAGCGATTCGGGGAGATCCTGGGCTGCCAGCTCGTTCTTTATACGGGAGGAAAGCCCCGCCAAGAAGATACTCCTCAGGCTGTCTTCCCGCCAGTTTAGCTTGGTGGGCTTAGTGCGGAATTCAATGGCGTAGTCCGATAAGGGGTGCGCCCCCTGGCGGAGATGGAGTATATCTGAGCTGGTGGCCCGCCGATCCGGTTTGTCAAAGGTCTGCTTAAAGATCTGAACAAAACGTTGTAGGTCCTAAGAAGGGGGTCCCCTCATTCCCATAGGGGGATGCCCAAGCCAGGGCCTTGCCATCGAGGAGAGAGAGAATGAAGGTGGTCTTCACGGCATCCGAGAGGAACTATGCAGGCTGAAGCGTGAAATGCATAAAGCACTGATTAATGAAGCCCCGGCATTGCTTGGAGTCGCCTGCAAATAGAGGAGGAACCGGTAACCGGCGAGTGGACACCATGGGTGCCTGGGAGGCAGAGGGCGTAGGTGCAGTAGAGGAGGCGTCGAGGCGAGCATTCAGGTGTTCTAAAGAGGCTGCCAACGTCTCCAGGAATTGCTGCTGCTGGATTTTCAAGGCCAGGCCTGGGATAGCCTGGAGACCGGAGAGGTCCAGCCATGGCCTCAGCAACCTGTTGCGTCGAGATGTGGACCCTTGGCCGAGGAGAGGGAGGTACTGCCTGTAGGGGCGCCCTATAGGGCAGACGTAGATGGTGGAGACCCAACTGGACCTTCACCTTTAGCAGCCCTCGCTCCCCGCAGGTTGAGCCCTTGGGTGCCTGGGCCAGCAGGACTTAGAAACGGGTCTTCTGCGAGCTGGTCTGGTGGTGTGAGACCAAGGTAGGTCAGACGGTTTGAGAGTCACGGCTGACGGCGAGCAGAATCCAAGAACAGGCAGATGTCGGGGCAGGCAGCAGACAAAAGCGGAATCCAAGGACAGGCCAGAGGTTGAGGCAGGCAATGGTCAGCAGAAACGGAGAACAGGCAGTCACAGTTGGGGCGGGCAGCAGACAAAAGCGGAATCCAAGGACAAGCCGGGTCAGGTACAAAAGGAGCAAGCCGAAGGGACAGAGGAGGAGGCAGGAACGGAGACACTGGGACCAGGAACAGGAAGACACAGAGGCTGGAAGACATGGGGCTGGAAGGCAGGAAGGAACTAGTAGCCCAAACGGAGCGAGACCTGTTGCTGAGGCAATGCTAGGGCTGCAGGGGCTGCCTTAAATAGTGTTAGCGGGGCCTTAAACATCCTGGTCCCACGGGAAGGTCTTCCGTTGTGGCTCCTTTAAGATGGGGGAGGAGCTGCGCGTGTGTCTAGAATGATGCAGCTGGCTACATGGCGGCAGCAGGGAAGGCCCTTTGCCACGCCGAAGAGAAGGCCCTGGGACAGCAGAGCGATGGTGGAGGCCTGGACCCGCACGACGGGTGAGTGTGGTCGGCTGCGGGGTGCTGTGGCCGGCCGCTGTAACACAATGATGTTACCTGTCTGCAAGGACTGAATAGATCTGCTTGTCCTTGTAGAAATAAATTTTTCACCAGTAGGATAGTGAATGCATGGAAGAGCTACCCACAGAGGAGGCCAAAATTGTGAAAGAATTTAAGAAAGCATGAGATAAAGCAAGCAGATTCTTAGCTAGGAGGACATAAAGAAAAAGCCTGAGAATTGGGTAGGATCTATGGTACTTTATCAGGAACAGGCAGACTAGATAGGCCACATGTGATTCAAATACACATTTGCAGTAGAAGACTTTATATGTCACTGACCTGGAATCCATTTGCTGAGTTGAATATAAACATTCTTTGTTGTTATTTTTCTGATCAATGTTCTGCTCATCTCCATTCATAAATATATCATGTGTCTGCATGTTTGCTGTATCATGCAATGAAGTATCTAGTGAAGATAAACACGTTGTGATCTTTGAGCCACTTTCTGAAAGCACTTTTATCTCCTGGGATAAACCATTTTCCTTATCTAAAAGAAGAAAACACATTCATATTTATTTATCTGTAGGTTTTGTTTTTACACACAAGTAAAATAACCACTAACATAGGAACTTCAGAATGAAACTTTGAAGCACTGCTACATAACCGAGCACACCACCTGCAGTCTCTCAGTACTGACTACCCAAGCCAAGATTTCATACAATTCCCCTCTTGCTTGGTGAACTATAAATACCTGGGGTTGGAATCCCCTGAACTGGAGATCTACCAATGAAAACCAAGACCTCCAAGGCCCTGGCAACCACATAACGAAATCAACTTAACAGGTGTAACTAGCAAGGACAAGGAAAATCAGTCTTTGGCAACAAACCAGGGTGGGTTTCTGAACTGATCTGTGGTATTACAGAAACGAAAATTAGCAGGTAAGAACCAATTTTCCTTTCCTAAACATACCCAGATCGTACCAAAGCAACCCTACACAGGGCGAGAACCTGAAAGAACCACTCTCAACACACTTTACCTAAGGTCGCATCCTCCGGCGCCTGAATATCCAAATGGTAATGCTTGATGAAGTATGAAGTGAGGACCACACTGCGGCCCTACATATCTCCTGAGGAGACACTGTCTGACACTCTGCTCAAGAGGCCACCTGCACTTTAGTAGAATGAGCTTTAAGGCCACTCAAGACTGAATGACCTTTAGCAATATAGGCCGAAGAAATAGCCTCTTTCATCCATTGAGCCAACATAGCCTTCGACGCTTTCTCTCTTGGTTCCACCGAACAAAAAACAAAACGATGGTCTGACCTTCTGAAAGGATTGGTAATCTTCAGGTATTTATTATTTATTTAGAGATTTTTTATATACCGCGGCACGTTACAAACATCACCTCGGTTTACAATGAACCATAACTCAGCAACAAGCTTTACAATCAATTGAGAATAGAACAAGCATATATCAAATGAGGTCAATGAAAATCGCAATAGCACAAACATATAATAGGTAGTTCAAAAGCGCACACTGAACATTCAAAAGGTGAAGATCTCGTCCCATTGCAGAGTCCCTAGACCATTCAGGGAACCCCGGTAACTCCACTGTTTGATTCACATGGAAAACAGAAACCACCTTTGACAAAAAGGAAGGCACCGTACTCAAGGACACCTTATCAGAAGAAATACGTAAGAAAGGGTCATGACAAGAAAGACCCTGAAGCTCTGAAATACGTCTGGCCGAGCAGACTGCGACTAGAAAAAACATCTTTAATGTAAGATTCTTCAAGGAGGCCCGACTCAAAGGCTCAAAATGAGACTCTCAGCACCCTCAAGACCAAGTTAAGATTCCAATCCGGACAGATCTTGCGAACCGGTGGCTTTAAATGCTTCACTCCCTTCAGGAAACGAAGGGCATCGGGATGAGAGGCCAACGGTCTGCCCCACACCTTGCCCCTGAGACAACCCAGAGCCGAAACCTGGATTCGGAGCAAACTAGAGGCCAGACAGTTAGACAGACTGTGTTGCAGGAAGGATAAAATCTGTGGAACTGAAGCCAGTAAGGGATCTATCCTCTGCTGACTGCACCAGGACTCAAAGACCTTCCACACTCTGAAATAAGCCATGGAAGTAGAGGGCCGCCTAGCCCGAAGAAGGGTAGCAATAACCGGCTCTGAATAACCCTTCATGCGCAGTCGCCGCTTCTCAAAAGCCAAGCTGCGTGACAAAAGCAATCCTCCCGATCCAAAAATATGGGGTCATGCCACAGCAACCCCTGCAGATGAACCAATCAGAGAAGGCCGTCCTCCGCCAGGCGCACCAAGTCCGCTAACCACGGACAACGTGGCCACTCTGGCACGACCAGAACCACTGGGCCTGGATGCGCTTCTATGCGACGCAGCACTCGTCCAATGAGTGGCCATGGAGGACAGACATAAAGAATCCCTGTCGGCCAAGGAAATACGAGAGCATCTAGGCCCACTGAACCGACCTCTTGTCTGCGACTGAAGAATTGTACCATCTTTGAGCTGGACCCCATCACCATGAGATTTGGTTGAGGACCCCCCCCCCCCCCCCCCCCCCCATCTGACACAAATATGTTTCCCGGCTTCCAGGGACAATTCCCACTCCCCGGGATCTAGTTGTTGTCGACTTAACAAGTCTGCCTGCACGTTGTCTACTCCCATGACACGGACGGCCACAATCTCTTTGAAGTGACTCTCTAGCCATTGCAAACAACAGTTGACCTTCTGAGCTACAATGTGATTCCTTGCTACTCCCTTGGCATTTGATGTATGGCACCGTCATCACATTGTCCAACAACACTCATACCAGTTGACCCTGAACTAGGGACAAGTACACCTCCAAAGCCCTGCACACTGCTCTCATTTCCAAGCGATTGATAGACCAAATCTTCTCCGCCATCGACCAGAGACTCTGGGCCGAGCATCCATTGCACACTGCTCCCCAATATTTGAGGCTGGCATCCGTGGTCAACACCACCCAATCCAGAACTTCGAGAGGAACTCCCTGGTCCAAATTGGGCCGCTATAGCCACCATGCCAGGCTGGCCTTGGCATCCCGCCTCAGAGGCAGGAGAACTTAATACTCCTCAGACGTCAGATTCCAGTGAGATAATGTGGACAAGTGCAAGGTCTTGCATATAGGGAAAAATAACCCTGTAGTTACACGATGCTAGGTTCCATATTAGGAGTTACCACCCAGGAATAAGATCTAAGCATCATAGTGGATAATACTTTGAAATCGTCGGCTCAGTGTGCTGCAGCAGTCAAAAAAGCAAACAGAATGTTAGGAATTATTAGGAAGGGAATGGTTAATAAAACGGAAAATGTGATAATGCATCTGTATTGCTCCATAGGGAGACCGCACCTCAAATACGGTGTATAATTCTGGTCGCCGCATCTCAAAAAAGATATAGTTGCGATGGAGAAGGTACAGAGAAGGGCGACCAAAATGATAAAGGGGATGGAACAGCTCCCCTATGACGAAAGGCTGAAGAGGTTAGAGTTGTTCAGCTTGGAGAAGAGACGGCCAAAGGGAGATATGATAGAGGTCTTTAAAATTATGAGAGGTCTTGAACGAGTAGATGTGAATCGGTTATTTACACTTTCAGATAATAGAAGGACTAGGAGACAGTCCATGAATTTAGCAAGTAGCACATTTAAGACTAATCGTACTCAACGCACAATTAAGCTCTGGAATTTGTTGCCAGAGGATGTGGTTAGTGCAGTTAGTGTAGCTTGGTTTAAAAAAGATTTGGATAAGTTAGTGGAGGAGAAGTCCATTAACTGCTATTAATCAAGTAATAGCCTCTGCTATTACTGGCATCAGTAGCATGGGATCTTCTTGGTGTTTGGGTACTTGCCAGGTTCTTGTGACCTGGTTTGACCTTTGCTGGAAACAGGATGCTGGGTTTGATGGACCTTTGGTCTGACCCAGCATGGCAATTTCTTATGTTCTTAATGCCCTCCTTATCGGTTACATGTGGGCAAAAGCCCATGGAACCAAGTCCAATGTCGATGCCATGGACCCCAGGACCTACAGGTAATCCCAGACCTTGGGGACTGGAAGATGCAGTAAACGGGAAACTTGCGCCTCTAACTTTGCCACTCTGTCTGCTGTGAGAAACACCTTGCCAGGTATCGAAGTGCATGCCCAGGTATTCCAGAGATTGAGAAGGAACCAGATGACTTTTGCCAGGGAGCTCAGAAGCTGTCTCACTCACTGCACCGAATGCTCGCACTCCTCCTCCGTCTTCGCCCGGATGAGCCAATCGTCCAGGTATGGATGAACCAACACCCCTTCCCGTCCAAGGTCCAAAGAGCTGTGGCCAGACTGAAGGGAAGGGCCTGAAACGGAAAGTGCTGACCCAAACCTTTGAATTGCAAAACCTTCTGGTGTTCCTTGCAGATAGGGATATGCCTATAAGCCTCTGTGAGGTCCAATGAAGGCCACAATCACTATTGCAGAGTCTCCATCCGGAATTGTGGCACCTGCAAGCTCAAGTTCCCCTTCTGCAGATCCAAGATCGCGAGGAAGGTGTGCTCTTTCTTTGGCACCACAACGTAGATGAAATACCTTCCCTGCCCCTGCTCATCCACCACCTCTTGTTTGTTTCGAGAAGAACGATGCGACTCCAGGAAGGCGTTGCTGAGAGGATGAGAAAATTCTAAGGAGTTACTGTCCCTTACCACCTTCAGCACCCACCAGTCTGAGGTAATCTTGACCCACTCCTCGTTAAATGGGACAATCTGCCCCCTACCACCATCAATGAGGAGTGGGCGCTTGTGGCCTCACTGGGAGGATTTACCAGCTCCGGTTCCTTGCCTGGAGCCACCTCTGAAGGACTGGCCAGCCCCCTCAAAAGGAACGCTGATGATTCAACGATTGCTTTTGCCCTGCGGAACAGGAGCCTCTACCAATCCGAAACCTCCTCGATTCTCTAAAACGAGGCCGAGCAGGAAAGTTCTTCTTGACGTCCTTCTTATCTTTCGGCAGCCGTCTGCCCTTTGCTTCCCGCAGGAATTTCATGAGCTGGTCCAGGTCCTCCCCAGGGAGCTTTCACCTTAAATGGAAGACTACACAACTGAGTCTTAGACCACATGTCTGCTGGCCAATTCCGGAGCCACAAGTGTCGCTGGGCCGCCACCACCAAGGCCATACTTCTGGCCATGGTGCACACCAAATCATATAAGGGGCCGCCTGTGAGGGGGATAGCACATCTGGGGACGGTTGCTACTGCGGCTTCTGGATCTAGCATAAAGAAGCAGGCTGCATCATACTAGCACATACCACCGCCCGGAGACTCAACGCTGACACCTGAAACATGTGCTTCAATTGAAGTGCCAGCTTACGATCCTGGATATCCTTGAGGGAAGCTGCCCCCGCCACTGGAATCGTAGTCTTCTTGGTCACTGAGGACACCGCCGCATCAACCCTAGGCGTTTTAAGGTGTTCTAAGTGCTCTTCCAACAGGGGATACAATTTAGCCATGGCCCTTCCAACTTTCAAGCCCACTTCTGGGGAGTCCCACTCCCGATTAATGAGCTTCTGGATCTTCTTTGGAATGGGAAAGGCACTGGGAGGACCCCACAGACCCTCAAGAACCGGGTTAACGTCCTCGTTGTCCGACTCCTCCTGAATCAGCTTAACACCCAATTCCTCCTCACCTGAGGAATAAGGGGCGGAGCTCTTCCTTCTTAAACAAATGCACCACCTGGGGGTCATCCCCATTTGCTCTGGCAGCTTCTGCAAGGTCCGGTTTTGTCCTTGCTCCCATCCAAATCTCGACTCTGGTCTGCAGCCGGGTCCCCCTCCAGATCTCTCAGGGTGGGATCCGTACACATGGCCTCTAACCTGTGATTTTCTGGTTGCACCGAGGGTACCCATGCGGACGCCCAAGGTCTCTTGGAGGTCCGGAAGGCCTGTCCCTGAACCTCCGCTTAGTGGCCTTCCTTGCCAGAAAGGCCTCATGCATCAACAAAACAAATTCTGAAGAAAAACCCCTAGGCCCTCAGCAACTCCCTCCAGGTTACTGGGCTCAGAGACTGCTCTCTCAACACCATCGTCACGATGCTGTGCCACAAGGGAGACAGGCGGAAGAGAGTCAGCACAGTCACCGGCGGTCAGAACCCCCTGATTGCGATCCCCCTCAGGAACAGCCAGATCAGGGGATCCCCAACTTGGCCCCCACCCGTGGGACCTGCGGCCTGAGAGAACCTCCGGGCTTCGGACCCTTAGCGGAGGGTCGCTCTTCCCCTGGGCACAGCCCATGCACAGAGGGAGAGGGAATTAAGGTGGGCAGACCAGGTACCGCAGGCCCTATGGTTGCACGGTTGGAGTAGAGACAGCCAGGAAAACGAATGGCTAAAAACAGCAACAGCTGCTCAAAGCCAAATTAAGCTGTGGTGTGCCAGTGCGACCGGGGTCTGAGGGAACCCCCCGCAGAAAGCCAGCAGACATCGCTCCCACTCCCTCAGCGACCCAGCACTCAGCAAAGTCATCTGCCCTGGCCCTGTACCACCAGCCAACTGTTCTGGCTGTCCCTCGCTAGCAAAATAAAATAACAGCCTTCTTTTTTTTTTTAAACAAAACCTTTACTACCCAAAAGGAAAAAGCTCTTAAAGGGATACTTTCCTGAAGGTGCCTGTGGCTGAGAGGAGGGGACCCCGGGGTACGAAGAGGGAGCCAGTCCCCTGGCTTATCAGGAGCCCCGGAATCCTTGGGTATCTACAGCCAGGGGTATCCAATCCCCCATTCGCCCAGCTCAACTCAAGGTATGGCCTTCTAAGGAACCTGGCACATCGAGGAGCAGCTCCCAATTGTCCTCCAGATCAGTCAGGACTGCAGATATGCATCTCCACCATCTGCTGGAGACAGAGAAATACTGAGGAGTTGCATGTGGCACGCTCGGTTATGTAGCAGTGCCTTAAAAGTTTTGCTCTCTGCCTCCATCTGCTGGTAGGGATGCATAAACCCACTGGTCTGGACTGATCTGGGTATGTTCAGGAATTCAGTGAATCAATTTATTTATAATTTCTAATCTTGAAATTCAAGAATAGCTGAATAGAACTGTTCAAGATTCACAAGAACCTCCTCACTGGACACCAAATGTGACCGTTCATCCCTCTCTGCCAAAGAACGTAAAAGTTTTGCCTGCTTTGCCAACAAAATCCTGTGGCTCTGTCCAGATTTTGATAGTCCAAACACAGAGATCCCCAGAGCCATCATTGCTGCTCCCCTCACCCGCAAGAAATCCTCTGCACGAGGCTCACGCTCTCACTTTTAAGAAATCTCCAGTGACAAAATTAAGATACTCCCCAACATCAACCCATCATTCAACTCACTTGAACCTTTAGCCCACCAGACTAATCAAAGCAGCCACATTTAGCATTTCCAGCTAGACTGCTCTAATGGTGAAGAGCTCCTTGACGAACAACATTATGCCAGCCATGTTAAAAAAAAAAAAAAAAAGTCATTGTTTATCCCCTCTTTAAGAAATCCTCCCTCAACCCCAAGATTTTAAACAACTATAGGGCATCTCCAGCACCCCCCCCCCCCTCCCAACAACAATCATCAAAATAGCATCCTTCCATCAACTCCATACCCTACTGGAGGAAAGGCACTACCTGGACAACTTCCAGTCATGCTTCAGAAAGAGCCACAACACTGAAATGGTCCTCCTCTCTCTAACTCAACACCTTTTCTCAGAACCTCTGATGCCCTCCATCTAAATCCTCCTTTGACACTACTGATCATGAAATACTAATAGACAGACTGGCTGATATAGACATCAAGGGCCCGGCCCTAAACTGGTTCCAATTATTCCTAACAGGATGAACATAACAAGCTGCCGTGGGTGATGCCTCCTCATCTGCCAAACATCTGCTATGTGATGTCAGGCAAGGATCAATCCTCTTCCTAACCCTATTCAACATCTATTTCAGACCCCTGATTGATGAAATCAGGAAAATTGAACTACAGTGCTTTGTATATGCTGATGACATTCATGTCTTCCTATCACTGGGTTCTGATAGACACACTGTGGCACATAAAACAAACAAATGTATCTCAGAGATCTGAAAATGGCCCACCTCCAACAAATTCAAACTAAACCCTAAAGAGGTGCTTGTCCTAGACCTCCCCCACCTCACCAGCTGACCTCAAACTGCTAGTAAATTATACCCTACTCACAATAAAATCTGGAGTCTAGGGGTCAATCTAGGCTCCAAACAACACCTGGATTCATATACGCACAGTTGCTAGGAAACCTGGAGAAAAGTCACTTTGTCACATTGACCTATGCCTTCATCCTTTCTTGACTGGATTACTACAATGCACAGTATGTGGGCTGCCCACAAAAATTCCAATATCACCTGCAGTTAGTGCAGAATACTGCTGCCTGGATGTTATGTGTAAGCAATTACAGGAACAAATTACCACAATCCTCAAAGACCTCCACTGGCTCCCAGTTCCCTGCCAAGCCCAATTTAAAGTCCTTTGCATTGCCTTTAAATTGCATAATAAACTAGGCGTTAGCTATCTGAAAGACTGCCTGACCCCCCCTATAAATCCTCTCATACAGGCCGATACAGTAAAGCGCGGCCGCAGTTACCCTGTTTTTAACCCGCTTTGTACGCACATTTTGGACGCGTATGTCTAACCCGCGATTCAGTATCCGGTTTTACGCGTCCTTACCGCTTACTGAAATCGATGCGTAACCCTTTCTGCCCGCCGCATGTATATGATATATTAAAGATCGGATTAGCTATTCCTTCCGATACAGTAACGTGCACCCAGATTATCGCCTTTTTAACCAGCTATTTTGCCGCGTCTTTAACCTGCAAATTTACTGCCTACCCTGACCCTGGCGTTAGTTTGGTGAACTTAGCCGCCCAGTCCCAAACCAACCCAATCCACAGAAAAAAATGCTTCTCGCACAAGGGGGAAAAAAGTAACCCAACCTGGCACCACCGCGCTTAACCTCAGAGTATTTCGGTTCCGTAGGGAATAACGGACACCGTTTCCGGGGGCTCCTCTGGCCTTCTCGTGGGTCTGGGCTCCTTATCGCCGCTGACTTGCAGTGAGCACGAGCTCCTGTATAAGGCCCTATCCCTACACACCATACGCCGTGACCTCGGACGTCCAGCCGGGCACTCAGGTCACGGCGTGCGTTCATGCACCTTCCCGCTGCCTTGAGTGCCCAACTTGGACGTCCAGGCGGGCGCTCAAGGCAGCGGGAAGGTGCATGAATGCACGCCGCGACCTGAGCGCCCGGCTGGACGTTCGAGGTCATGGCGTGCGTTCATGCACCTTCCCGCTGCCTTGAGCACCCGCCTGGACGTCCAAGTTGGGCGCTCAAGGCAGCGGGAAGGTGCATGAACGCACGCCGCACCCTGACCGGCTACGACAGAGGCAGCAAGCACAGCAGCAACCGGTACAGCGGCATCGGCTTCGACCAGCAACACGTCGGCCCTCACTCTAGCTACTCGGACTCGAGCTACAGGGCCCCGGGCAACCCTGAGGCTGACGGCGCCGGCCTGAGGCTGATGACCCTGAGGCTGACGCTCCAGCCTGTGCGATCAGTCCCTGCAATTGGAGAAGGAGCTGGTGCTGCACATGAAGAAAGAGTATTTTGGTGAGTAACTAGTGTGTGGTACTTGCTTCAATGCCGACAGACGTTCATGGGCCTTCCCCCTGCCTTGAGCGCCCAGGCTGGATGTCCAAGCTGCGACCTCGGACATCCGGCTTGGACGTCCAGCCGGGCGCTCAAGGCAGCGGTGTCTGTAGGAGAACCATTCACTTTCCTGGTGGAATGACATTTGAAATGACAGGTACCAGCGCACCCAGGATACTGTATAGGCGCTGTATACCGCTCTATACAGTAAAATGGATTGTGCACGCCTACCACTTCATGGACGCACTTTGGACGCCGCTTGCATTTACATCTCATTTGAATACTGTATCAGGCGGTATGTGAACCAAATTGTGCGCGCGGCAAACGAGGGTGCACCCGGCACTGCCGCACTCTTTCTTACGCGTCCTTACTGTATCGGCCTGATAGGCTGATATCTGATATAGCAGTGCTCTTGTAAACCCCTCGCCTAAAGACACCAGGCTGGCCTGAACCCACAAGGGAGCCTTTTTCCTGTTGCTCCTCAAGCTCTGGAATTCTGTCCCTGCAAAGGCCAGACTTGCCACCTATGTATTAAGCTTGTCATACAGTTAAAACTTGGCTTTTTTCACCTTGGGCAACTCAGTGATCTATGGTACTGAATGCCTCCTCTAACCTCCCATGTCACTCTGTTCCACTCCCAGACCCCCACTGTCACCAACATTGACCCTAGTATGCTACACAGATAATTTGTGTCCAGTAAGTTATATAACATAAACTTGTTCTGCATGGTATGTTCTACACTTTACAATTTATTCTAATAGATTTAATCGTTCTACATTGCCTTTTTACCTTATAAGTCACACCCCCATGCTCCATTCTCAATCTATTCTATTACATATTGTCTTTTCTACCATATGGATGTAAACCACGTCATAACCTACAACACTCACTCTGAGTACTATGAAAGGAGAGCAAAAAAAAAAAAGTCCCTGTAATGAATCAATAACTAGCATAAAAAATGTTTACATTTGCACATTTCATTAATGTTGTAGTTCTATAGTGCAACACATCCTAAAAACTCTTACCTCTGCAGGCAAATTACACAACTATTATTGTAATACATGGTGATTTTATATATCTCACAGAGGTAAAAGCCTAACTCAAGCTTTCAGAAATGTTTCAGGCAAGTGCCTTACAAAGAAAAGCTATCCTTACAGTACATATAATATACTACATAGTTTAATTAAACAAAAAGAACTCTCTTTATTAGCTATGACTGAAATATTTGATTCTCATCATAGCACACAGATGTAATCTAAAGCAGATTAAGCACTAAAATAAATGTATAGTTTCTACACTTTACCAAGTTGATTGGTTTGCTCAAGATGCATCAGACCTTCTTCATTATCTTCAGAACACTGATCAGATCTTTCTTCATTCTATTAATAAAATGTCAGCAATAATAATCAAATCACTTTCTGTAACTATTAACATGTAACTTGTAACTGCTATATTTACTGAAAACTTTTTTGATATTTTTGTCTATTATTTTGTATATTACTCAGTATACAATATGGGGTAGATTTTAAAACACAGACACGCTGATTTTATAACAGGTGCTTGCTGACGCGTGCCTGTTATAAAATTGGATGGCTGCGCGCATGTGCGGGTGGCGCGTGGAGGGCAAATTTTTGCTAACTACGTGTGGCGACACAATCGAGCCTCCCCCAGTTCCCTCCAAATCTGCTCTAATTAAGGAGCGGACTGGGAGGGAACTTCCCTACCTCCCTCCCTCTTCCCCTCTCTCTTCGCCAACCACTAAACCACAGCTTTCCAAAGTGTGTGTCGCGCAAGCCCAGTGCACGTGAGGGGGCAGAGCAAGTGACATCACCAACTTCACTTCCTCGCAGCAAAAGCAAGATTTCCAGCTGCGAATGCGACCGAGCAAATTTGCTGTAGGTTCACCTGGCCTATTCTTAAGAAAAAAAAAGTACTTCACTGCAGACCCCGTGGTGGCACGGCTCTGGCGCAGGACCGGCCCACCCTCTTTGTTAATGAATGAAGGTGTGGGCTGGTCCTGCGCCAGAGCCGCGGCTCCTGCCTAATTGTAGAATTAGGCGGTTTTATAATTAAGCAGGGGCCAAGCGTGGTGCAAAACTAGAAGACGTCGCCGGCAGAAAGTGTCCCCCGGCTTCTGCCACCCACAAACTCCCCCCTGGCCCTGGCCCTTCCCAGAGAGCAGTAGAGGAATCTGCGGCCGTGGGGCAGATTGCTTACTGAGTGATGTGCTGGGGGGGGGGGGGGGTGTAAGAAAATTATTCCTTACCTGCTAATTTTCGTTCCTGTAATACCATGGATCATTCCAGACGGTGGGTTATATTCCATGTCCAGCAGATGGAGTCAGAACACAAAATTCCCAGGGGAGGAACCATATAACCACGCCTCCCCTGTAACAGCTCTCAGTAACTAGACTAACAAAGCCCAAAAGAGAGAGACTAAAAACAGAGGGATCAAGTAATCAAAGAAGGAATTGAAATAACCGCTGTCCAAATAAACAGCAACTAAATTCTGAACAGTGAACTTGCGAACAGCAGTGTGTGAACAAAAAAGACGCGCAGTATTCGAAATACAGAGTAAAAGATTGTTAAGACAGGTAGGCAGGGATGTCCCACAAGCAAACCCCCAAACCAAGGGAGGGTGTCTGGAATGATCCATGGTATTACAGGAACGAAAATTAGCAGGTAAGGAATAATTTTCTTTTCCCTGTACATACCAAGATCATTCCAGACGGTGGGATGTACCAAAGCTTTCCCATCACGGGTGGGCCGCAGACAGCCCTGCTCGTATTACCTTGTCTCCAAGCTGACCGCCCGACAGAGCACCGACGTCCAGGCGATAATGTCTCGAAAAGTATGGATCGACTTCCAGGTGGCCGCCCTACAAATCTCCTGAGTGGAGACGGAGGAGCTCTCCGCCCAAGATGTCGCCTGGGCTCAAAGAGAATGAGCCTTGACAACCAGCGGAGGGGACTTACCTACGCCAAGGTACGCCGCTATGATTGCTCCCTTCAACCACCGCGCTATAGATTGTTTGGAGGCCATGCAACCCTTCCGGGGTCTGGATCAGAGGATAAACAGATGATCGGAGAGCCGAAAATCATTAGTCACCACCAGATAGCGTATCAGAGACCGCTGTACATCCAGTCTACGCAGGTCTCCAGACTCAGAAGAGGCAAAAGATGGTAATTCCACCGATTGGTTGAGGTGGAATGCCGAAACCACCTTAGGGAGAAAAGAAGGAACCGTCCTCAGCGAAACCCCTTCAGGTGTGAAACGAAGGTATGGTTCACGACAGGATAGGGCCTGCAGCTCGGAAATAGTCTTGCTGAACTGATTGCCACGAGAAAAATGGTCTTGAGAGTGACGTCCTTGATGGTAGCCGAGCTTAGAGGTTCGAACGGCGATTCACAGAGGACTCTGAGCACCAGATTCAGATTCCACGACGGACAAGGTGGGCGAATCGGAGGCTTCAAATGTTTCACTCCTTTAAGGAAACGGGAGACGTCCGGATGCGAGGACAGAAACTCCTTATTTCCACTGCGAAGAAAAGCCCCCAAGGCTGCCACCTGAACCCGAAGAGAACTGTAAGCAAGACCCAAATCCAAACCTGCCTGCAAGAAGGAAAGGACTTGTGGCACTGAGGCCTGCATGGGAAGAATGTCATTCGCTCCACACCAATCCTCAAAGACCTTCCAGACTCGAACATAGGTAACAGAGGTGGACATCTTTCGTGCTTTCAGTAGCGTTGAAATAACCGGCTCCGGATAACCGCGCCTCCTCAACTGACGCCTCTGAAAAGCCAGGCCGCAAGACAGAAGCGATCTGCCTCCTTGAAAAATATTGGTCCCTGGCGTAGAAGACGTGGTAGCTGACCGAGATGAAGAGGACCCTCCACCGACAAATTGCGCAGATCCGCGAACCACGGTCGACGGGGTCACTCTGGCGCCACAAGGATCACCGGCCCTTGGTGTGTCTCTATCCTGCGGATGACCTTGCCCACGAGGGGCCACGGTGGGAAAACATATAGGAGACAGTGGCGTGGCCAGGGCAGGACCAGCGTGTCCACGCCCTCGGTGCCGCGCTCCCACCTGCGGCTGAAGAAGCGGGCGGCCTTTGCATTTCCGGCGGTTGCCATTAGGTCTACGTGCGGTGTCCCCCATCGCAGTACTATTATCCGCATCGCCTGCTGCGAGAGCTCCCACTCTCCGGGATCCAAGTTTTGTCGGCAGAGAAAGTCCGCCTGTACATTGTCCACTCCCGCTATATGCGAGGCCGCTAGTCGTTGGAGGTGAAGCTCTGCCCACTCCATCAATTTGTCGGTTTCCAGAGAGATCAACCGACTTCTCGTGCCTCCCTGGCGATTGATGTACGCCACTGTAGTCGCATTGTCCGATAGCACCCTGACTGCTTGATGGCGTACTATGGGGAAGAAACCCTGTAACGCCAGACGGACTGCCCTGGTCTCCAAGCGGTTGATGGGCCACTTCGACTGTTCCTCCGTCCATCGACCCTGGATTGAGCTGTCCCGACAGACCGCTCCCCAGCCTGTGAGGCTGGCGTCCGTGGTGATAATCACCCAATCCGGGTCCTCCAGCGACACCCCCTGAGCTAGGTGCCGCGGTTCCAGCCACCAATGGAAACTGATGAAGGTTCCTCTCGGAATCGGAAGGATTGCCTGAAAATCTCTCGACACCGGCTGCCACCGGGAGAGTAGGGATCTCTGCAGAGGCCTCAGATGCGCAAATGCCCAAGGAACCAGATCGATGGTCGAGGCCAAGGTCCCCAGTACCTGCAGGTAGTCCCAGGCAGTGGGCGTCTCGAGCGCCATAAATCCTTGAATCTGCTGACGCAGAGAATGAGCTCTGTCCGGGTGCAGAAAAACCCTGGCATTCTTGATGTCGAAGTGAGCTCCCAGAAAATCCAACGACTGGGACGGGACCAGGCTGCTCTTGGTGAAGTTGACAATCCATCCCAGAGATTGGAGAAGTTGTACCACTCTGTCCACTGCGAGGATACACTGTGCTCGTGACTTTGCACGGATGAGCCAATTGTCTAGGTAAGGATGCACAAGGATGCCTTCCTTGCGCAAGGTTGCCGCCACTACCACCATGATCTTCGTGAAAACCCGTGGAGCTGTGGCCAGGCCAAAGGGAAGAGCGCGAAATTGGAAGTGTTGATGAACTTGACAAATTGGTATGTGGAGATACGCCTCCGTGAGATCCAACGAAGCCAAGAATTCTCCCGGATGAACTGCCGCTAACACTGAACAGAGTGTCTCCATGCGGAAACGAGGAACTCTGAGGGACCTGCTTGAGGTCCAGGATAGGACGAAAAGTACCTTCCTTCTTGGGAACCACAAAGTAGATTGAATAATGCCCCCGGCCCAGTTCGGCGGCGAGCACCGGCACTATGGCCCCCAATTGAAGGAGACGATCGAGGGTCTGCCGCACGGCTCCCTGTTTGATTAAGGACCTGCAAAGGGAAAATAGGAACCGGTCCCGAGGAGCGCAAACAAAATCCAAAGCGTAACCGTGTCTTAGAATATCCAGAACCCATTGATCCGACGTGATCTGGACCCACTCTTCGTAGAAGAGAGCAAGGCGACCCCCCAGTCGAGGGACCACCTCGCGGGTCCGTCTGGCATCATTGGGTAGATTTAGGGGATGTACCAGCACCCTGCGCTTCCTTACCCTGGCGGTGCCCACGAAAGGGCCGGTTCCAGGAGTGCGAACGAGAAGAGGGAGCCCGAGGTGGCTGTTGCCTCTGAGGACGTGCTCTCCGCTGGTTATGATAACGGTTTCTGGAGTAATTATATGATCTTGACGAACGGGGTCGATATTCGGGCAACTTGTGCACCGCGTTCTCATTAAGGGACTTGATGATCTGATCCAAGTCTTCACCAAAAAGATACCTACCCTTAAAAGGAAGGGACCCCAAACGTGTCTTGGAAGAGGCATCAGCTGACCCATTCCGAAGCCAAAGGAGCCGACGCGCTGAGACCGCCGCCACCATGGTTCGGGCTAGGACCCTTAAAAGATCATATAAAGCATCCGCTCCATAGGCAACCATGGCTTCCAGTCTGTCTGCCTGGTGAGCCTCGGCGTCTGGTAAGGACTGGGAGGTGAGAAGCTGCTGCACCCACCGAAGACCCGCTCGCTGTGCGAGGGAACTGCAGCTAGCCGCCCGCATCCCTAAGGCCAAAACCTCAAAGATACGCTTGAGATAAACCTCCAGCTTCCGATCCTGCATATCCTTCAACGCCGTCCCTCCAGTGACAGGAATAGTGGTATGCTTTGTGACCGCTGATACCGCAGAATCTACGGCGGGAACTTTGAGAATTTCCAAAAAATTGGCCGGCAGAGGATACAATTTTTCCATGGCTCTACCGACCCTAAGGTTGGCCTCCGGGGAATCCCATTCCCGAGTGATCAACTGCAAGATCTTGTGATGAGTGGGAAAAGACTTGGCTAGAGGCCGCAGTCCTGCTAGGAGGGGGTCCCCCTTCTTGAGATCCGGGTCAGGCCCCACCGGTTCCGGAGGGGGATCAATATTCATTTCCTGGAGGATGTAGGGAATGAGGTCATCTAACTCCGCCGCTTGGAAGATGCGGAGGACCCTAGGGTCGTCGCCCTCCACCTGGGCCGCCAAGGTGGGGTCGTCCACGTCAGGGTCCTGGGATTGTCCTTCCCCCGACGAAGTCTGTATTATCGATGGTGTCCCGGTAGGGCCACGAGATGTCCCCGCTCCTCCGCCTACTAAAGGGGGGCGAGCCTGAGGGGTCCCACCCAGGAGGGGGGTAGGACATGGTATCTTGGGGGGAGAGGGTCCCCAGGTCCCGAAGGTCGTGTCTCTGCTCTGAAGAAAAGCCCTGTGCATCAGGACTATGAATTCAGGGGAAAAGGCCTGGCATCCTGAGGGGTCACCCTCCGGGGGATCCCCCCTCTGCCTACCAGGATTAGACTCGGAGTAAGGGTCCAAAACGGGCCTAGAAGTGGGGAACGGATTATCCGTGTCCTCCTCAGAAAGTGCGGCATCAGAATCTTACAACAAAATGGCCGCCGTTCCCGCGTTGAGAGGGAACGGGGCCTGGCGCTTCCTTCCCACGCGGTCTGCAGCTCGAACGTCCTTGTTAGTAGCTGGCGCACATTCCCCCTCGGGGAAACAGCCTGAGCACAGACCCTCTTCAGAAAATAATCCGGCCCTGTCGGAGCCCTCACAAGGCGCCGCGGACTGCATCGCCGCAGGGAGAGAGAGAGGGGGGGGGGGGGGGGGGGGAGAGGCTCTACAGGTGGCTCGCGCCTAAAATGAGCGCCGACCCGGCAACGGACGCTTGCCGCGGTCCCCCACTGACCTGAAGAAGAACTGACGGGGAATTACCCTCCCGACAGCAGGCGGCCCTGGGGAATGGTGCTTCGCGGGGCCGCAGGTTGGGACGTCGTTCGCTCCCCAAGAGGGAGGGGGGAAAACCTGGGTCAGGAGGGAGAGGCCGGCACTACCGACTTTCACCTCAGAGAGCCGAACGGAGTCCAAAAAATTGCAGTCTTCTGCTGAAAAAGAAGATGAAACAAAAATACACTTACCCCAACTGAGCCCTCAGTGAGGAAAATGAGAAAAGAAAGAAAGAAAACAGGCAACAGCCTGTCAGCAAGTCACCAGGCTAGAGAGCGATGAGCCAGCACCAGCGGAGAGCTCTCCCCCTGCTGTAAGAGGAGCCTTAGCAAAGTGACCTAAACTGTAAATTTAAAACTTCCTATTTTTTGTTTTTTAAACTTGATCCCCCTGAGGAGGTTGCCCTAAGCTAACAAGCTTAGGGCAACCTCCTTAGGGCAACCTCCAGCAGATGTGAGCAGGGGACCACAAGTCCCCTGCTCACATCTGCTGGAGTCAGAACGTTACTGAGAGCTGTTACAGGGGAGGCGTGGTTATATGGTTCCTCCCCTGGGAATTTTGTGTTCTGACTCCATCTGCTGGACATGGAACATAACCCACCGTCTGGAATGATCCTGGTATGTACAGGGAACTTCCCACATCCTGCCAGCAGAAAAGCACACGTGTGGTTGGGCCCAAATATAGAGGTGAATGACCTGGAGGAAAAAAGGATAGGCGATGACCATTGGGGGGGGACTCGGGGAGGTTAAGTAGTCAAATGGGAGGGGTGGAGTGGGGGAAGGGAAAGAAGAGTGAGTGGGAGGGGTAAGGTTGAGTCAAATGGGAGAGAAAGAAAGAGGGTAGTGAGAGGGAAGGAAATGGGGTGAGTGATCCAATGGGTATGAGAGGGAAGGTGAGAGATGGGGTGAGTGACAAAGGGAAGGAAAGGGGGAGTGATAGGAAAGGGGAAAGTGGAGGTGGGAGCTCAAAATAGGATGCGAAAAGAGGTGAATGAGTGGGGATTCGAAAGAAGATGTGAAAGGAGCTCTTACATCCCCTTTTGGACTCCCTCTCATTCTCCCCTTCTCTTTCATACCCCCTTTTGACCTCCCATCTCACCTCCACTCTCCCCTTTCCTCCAAATCAGTCTTCCCTTTCCTTCCTTACACATCCCTCCCTCACCCCCACTCCCTTCCCTCTGGATCCCCTCAGCCCACTCACCTCATTCTTTATTTGGGAGCTCTGGGTGATCACTGCAATGTGTCTTTGCATATGTGCAGAGTGACGTTTGTCCAGAGCTGCTGCAGACATCAAGAAGAGAGGCCACACCAGAGAGGGTGACGGTACCCGGGTTGCTGGGTTCTCATTGCCTTAGCACAGAAATGTTAAAATGAACAGCCTCGCTCTAGTTTAAGTTGTGTTCTACTACTTAGTTATTTAGTAAAATGTGACATTTATGTTGGAGATCTTTTTGGCTCAGTTCTGCCAGGTTCCAGGTCACAGGTACCTATGAAGGGTCAGTTAGGTGTGCTTTTTGAAACGCATGCTGCAAGGAGAATGCACAAGGGAGACAAACAGATACCTAGTTCTGGTTTTGAAAAAAATCCCCTGGGCTGATATTTTCCTGCAATCGGCCCCTGGTATTGGGCTTGGCCGGTTGCAGGTCCCTCCCTCGACCGGCCGCTCTTATTTCTTACCCAGAGCCGCAGGAGGCCCACCGACACTACACCTGGATCCTGGGTTTGTGCTTCAAATGGAAATAATTTACCTCCGCCAGCGGTCAGGTGTGATAAGAGGGAACATATCTCCTCCCAGGCCCTGGCGCCTCCGCCGAATATAACAACTAACCTTGATGTTACTACTTTGGGGGGGGGGGCGCGGGACCTGCGGCACAGAGGTTCCTTAACATGAGTGTGGGGGCTAGACGTGCTGGGGGGGGGGGAGAGATAGTGTGTGGAGTGTTTTGGAAGCTGTTAATGAAAATGTATTTTTTTTTTAAATAGTCCCGTCTGCGGAAGCTACAGAGGCATCGTATTTCAAGAACTGTTCAGATTCTAGAACAAAGAATATGGACGGAAAGCTGGTGGATTGTTCTTAGGTATCCATAGTGGTAGGCCCTAATGACTCTGCGCTGTCAACTCCGACTGCACACGATGCAGCGCTAATGTTGGCCAACCATCTGTGTCATCGGGGTAAAATGGATAAGTTTCTAATTAAGAAAAGACAATATGACGAAAATGTTTGTGATGAACAAAATGTATCGACTATAGAGAAAACTACACAAGAATCAACTGTTGAACGGTCTGTATTAGTAAGCAAGAAGTGTAGAAAATTTTCCACGCCTCATTTATACAACAGAGATTATATAAAACTGGGGTTCACATTTTCTGGTAATGAAAGCAATCGTTGTCCCCAGTGTTTAGTTTGTGGGATGATACTTGCAAATGAAAGTATGGTACCAAACAAATTAAAGCGCCATTTTACCTCAAAATACAGTCATTTGTCAGAAAAGCCAGTAGAATACTTTATTGAACTTTCAAAATCTATAAAGAAGCAGTCTGCATCGTTCATCGTTCACCATCAGAGAAAGCTCAAAAGGCAAGTTACTTGGTTGCTCAAATAATTGCCAAAAATAAGGAGTCACACACTATTGCTGAAACCACTATAAAGGAATTTTGCTGTGCTATTGTTCGAATAATGTTTGGGCCCGAATTTGAGATAGAAGTTAATAAAATCCCTTTGGCAGATAACATGATTGGAAGATGAATTCAAGACTTGTCTGCTGACATAAAGCTTCAAATGAAGGATATTTTTTAAGATGCTTTTTACATTGCAGTTAGATGAACCAACAGATGTCAGGGGTTTAGCACAATTACTGGTTTTTATACGTTTCATTCATGACAGAATTATTGAGCAATTCTTGTGTTGTCTAGAACTTCCAATGAGAACTAGAGGCGAAGATATATTTAAAACATTAGATTGCTTCATGAAGGAAAATAATTTGCAATGGTTAAATTGTACAGGAATATGCACAGATGGCGCTCCTTCAACGGTTGGTTCAAACAAAGGTTTTACAGTTTTAACAAAGAAAGAGAATGAAATTATAATAATTACTCATTGCTTTTTAGATCGCGACGCACTAGTCGCGCAAAGCATTGGTAAAGAATTAAGAGCGGTTATGGATCAAGAGGTTCAAATGGTCAATTACATTAAAAGTAGACCTCTTAAATCAAGATTATTTGCTCATATCTGTGAAGAAATTAGAGCAAAATTTAAAAACCTTATACTACACACAGAAGTTCGGTGGCTCTCAAGAGGTCGAGTGCTTCGTTGTATATATGAATTGAAGGAAATGATGCTTAATCTTTTTGAGGAAAATCAGCAACATAAATTCTGCAATGTAATTCAAAACAATCTATGGTGCACAAAACTATCATATCTTGCCGACATTTGAACACTTGAATAAAATAAACAGCAGTATGCAAGGAAAAGGAAAAAATATTTTAACAGAGGTAGATAAAATTTGAGCTATGAGAGACAAGATAGCAATTTGGAAAAGGAAAGTGACAGAAGGAAATTTTGAAATGTTTTCCAAAACTGCTGACTGTGAGCTAAAATGTGAGATCAGTTCGCTAATTGTTGACCATTTAGCATTGCTCGGAGAGAAAGTTCATCACTACTTCCCAAATATTGAAATCCAAGAATATGACTGGATCAGAAATCCATTTCTTTCAACTGCAACAATTGACTTTTCACTTATTGAAGAAGAATTTGCTGAAATCAAAAATAATTGAAGCCTATTAATGATGCATGAAGAGGGTGACAGAACGTTTGGATTCATGTTTCAAAAATGCATCCAAACATAAGTAAAAAAGCATTAAAAATTCTTCTGCAGGTTTCCACTACACACACTTGTGAAGTATCCTTTTCAACGATGACAAATTTGATGACATTAAAACATGGAAGCTTAAAAATGCTTGATGACGACATGCGAGTGTCTTTATCTAATATTCCACCAAATATTCAAAAGCTGTGTTCATCCCATCAAGCTCATACATCTCATTAAAGAGGTAAATTGAATAACACAATAACTATTTGTTTTACTATTGTTACTCATAAATTATAACAATAACATCAATCTTGGAATATTATATATTTTTAATATAAATGAAAGGTTTTCACGAGATAGGTTGTGTCATGAAACATTTTATTTATGTATATATTTAAGGAAACATACATAAATTGTCGAAATAAGTTTCGTTCGTTTAACTTTTAACCTCTGGTTTGCTAGTAGACTGAATTACTGTGTCATGAAATTATGTTTGTCTAAAAAGTGTGTCACCAACATAAAAAGTTTGGAAAGCTCTGCCTTAAACCCGTCCTATTGGCTTACGTTTGGTTTGTCTTGTTTAGACTTACTGCTCCCCTGGAGCAGAAGTAGTCTGTGCGCCAGCTGGCTGTTGGCGCGCGTGCTTCCCCAGGGCAGCGGCTAATGGTCGCTGTCCTGGTTGGCCTCCGTCCTGGCCCACCCCTTTTTCAGGGCCCAGCACTTGTGCACGTTATCAGGATTACGTGCATGGCCAGGCCCTTTTGAAAATGCGCGTGGTACGTGCATGGCCCGGCCATGCGTCTAAGTCCTGATTTTTACATGTATGAGATTGATGGGATGGCCATTTTAAAATTTGGTCTTATATTGTTAGAAGTGTTAATATTTATAAATAGGGTGAAAAAAATTCAGGATGCCAGGTTGCGCAGGTAGTTAAAATCTGCTGCCTTATCCTGGCCTAGGCACAGAAGAGCTGTTTCAGCTGTTCTGGTCCCAAAAAGAATCACTACAAACTGGACTGCCCCACCTGCAGGGAAGAGGAGAGGTAAAAGCTGGAGGCAAGAGAAGAAGGGGAAAGACACTAGAGGAAACGGAAAGGCAAATAAAAAATAAAAACAACCCCATAAAATAGACAAAGCAAAACAAAAAATAGCAAACAATTTAAAACATAGCCATGACAAAAGAAAACAAAAGTCACAAGTGAAAAAAATCAGCAAAATTGAAAAAAGAATGAGTAAAAAATAATAAGCCACAAAGAAAAAAAAATATTTTGCCCCGTTAATTAAAATGGTCAGTTTCTGTGTTGCAAAGCATGTGGTAAAAAACTAAACCATCTAAACTTTACAGGAAAGGCGAGATACAGGAGATATGAAAGAAACATTTAAATACCTTCAAGGTATCATTGCATAGGACGTGGGCCTCTTTCAAGAGAAAAGAGACTCTGGAACAAGGGATCATGGGATAATTGCAAAAGGGGCTAGACTCAGAAGTAATATAAGGAAAGATGAAATTTAAACTCATCTGTTCATTTCCTTTCCTTTAGTCCTGCCAGACCAGTCCAAACAAGTGAGTTATGTCCCCCCTGCTAGCAGATGGAGGCAGAGAGAAAAAGCTCAATGTTGACTTCAGTCTCCCTCTGGTGCTGCCTTCAGCTCTTCAGTATCCTATGTCAAATTAAGACAACTGAAGGCAATTTTGTTTTGGCTTCCAAATCATCACCACAACCAAAACCTTATGCAGCCAAAAACCTTTACTCCATGGTTATTAACAAAGGAAATATAGATTAATCTCTTGATTAGAAGAAACTACCTTCAGAGTGGGCAACAACATTCTCCTGTAGAGGAAACAGGATCTGAAACCCACTCAGTCTCCCAGGGATAGAGAGAGAAGGTAGAATTAAAAAGTCAAAATCAGATGGAATAAAAATGATTAGTGTTTGAATATTTCAAAATTAAATAATTTCTCTTATTTAAAAAAAAAATAGTAACACTTATAGAGAAAAAGGCAATATTTAAATGCAAGCAAATAAAATATAAAGTAATACAAGCTCTTTTTCTTTTGAGGCTAACTAGTTCTGCAGAACTGTTTATCAGATATTATGTGTTTTGTTTTTCGAATGTAAGCGAACCTTACAGATGTTAGGCAAAGTAAGCATGTTATGTTAGTATTTGTTGTACTTTTCTTTTGTCTGTCTTTTCTTTATAAAAAGCTGTTTATAGGTTTCTCTTAGTTTCTTATTTATCTTGCTCTGTTCAGTTTTTATCTCTTTCTCTGTGCATTGTATCTGTATTTTTCATATTCTTTTTTTGACTTTTCCTCTGTTGCTGTGTAGGTTTCTGTCTACCTAGACATTTTTGACTTTTGACCTGTATACACTTATCTGTGCTCCAATTCAGTAAGCAGGCTGGAGTTCAAGGTTCGTGGACGGTGATCTGTCTCTTCACCATGGCTAGGGGATGCCATTTGAGAGCAGAACTGGTGATCTCAGCTTGTGTAGCTAGGGAGCACAGGTTTTTCTTCACTCTCCTAGTGGGATCCGTAGCTCTTCTTCTTGATGATCTTGATCCAGAACCCTACTATGCTATTCTTTAGACAAATACAAAGGAAAGAAACTATCTACACTAGCTCGCTGATCTTCCCAGAGTTAATCTAAAATGTTCCCTTTATCTTGTCTTAGTATACTTAAGATTAGCTTATTTAAAAACAACAGATAATTGAGATTCATTAACACTATGTTATGCCTGTCAGTCGCAGACGGCTGCGACCGCGTGTACGTACTTCTTGCACCACTCTCCTGCCCTCTCTGGGTCTGCTCTTGGTTGGTTGGGGGTCCGAAGTCCAGATGTCTCCGATGTCTTGTTCTCCAGTTCACTCGACACCTCCATGATGCTCTTGACTGAGTGCCCTGGGGGATGACGTCCAGAAGTCCTGACGTTCCAGACGTCTTCATGTCAATTTGTCTTCGTCTTCAGATCCTTTTGACGTCTTCGTCTTCAGTTCTTTTGCTGTCAAGCGTTCAGACCCTTTTAGCTCCTTCTTCAAGGAAGCCTTCATACACTTTGGGTCCCACGTTAGGATAACCTTCTACTCGGATATCCTGGTTCTGGATTTACCTCGTAGAAGGGCCGTCCTCTCTTCACATTTGGTATTGACCTTCTGATGCATCTTCCATGCTGGGTCTGAAGCCTTCGCTTCTTCAGGTTGGCCTACGTCGTTCACGCCGGATCTCCGAAGCTCAGTCCAAAATGCTTGCTGCTATGAGTCATGGCCGGATTCCTTCATACTGAGTTTTAAATCTTCTTTCGTCTATCCACTCAGCAAGTGTCTTCATAAGTGTCCCTGATGTTCTTCTCTTCAGCCTTGCCTCATCCTTATCAAGTATCGTCTGACCCTGTCTTTGACTATCATCTGATCATGTCTTCAAGAGTCCTCTTATGATTGAGTCTTCAGTCTTCAAGTCTTGTTCAAGTCAGAGTCCCTGACCTCCTGTGCTTGGACATGTCAGCCTGTCCGCCTGTGCTTGGACACGTCTCACCTGCCTCGGCGCTTCTACGGAGCTCTCTGCAGTCGCGTCGTGGTCCAAGGGCACACAACTCTCCCCGGAATCGGGATCGCTCCCTAGCGCTCTCGCAACACATATGTTATATATGTCACATAACTTACAGTGTAAAGCGTTAAAGTTGTGTACTTTGTTAATGTGAAGAAGCCATGTCTTGTGTGGTGAAAGGGTTGCAGGTATATACATTGCTATAGCCAATGTTAGTAGCAAGTTTAGCATACATGCCACGCAGATTCATTAACTACTAACAGCAAACAATGTACTATTTCCATGTTTTATAAGATGTAATGCTTTTCATTTTACAGTGTCTTCCGTGTTTCCAAGTATGCATGCATGCAGCTTTGTGCCATGTTTTCATGTTTTCCACATAGCTGCATGCATACATGCTTACGCTGAAGGCAGAAACTAACACTCTTCCCTGGGTACAAAACAAACCCATAGCCTGCTACTGTAAAAGGTACAGTGTTGAAATGGGGCAATAAGCATCACATATTCACTGCTTCTTTTTTTTTTTTTTACAATGCAGAGATGGAGTGTTAAGATGGCCTGCTGTGCCTACCTGTTTGCCATTCAATACTAACATAATGAGAGACACAACACATACACCAAGATGGAGCTCAGTAATAGCATGTTCAACATGCCTCTGTGAGGAGTGAAGGCTGCCAGGAAGTAATAACCACCCCCACCCACACACAGAAAGGAATGTACATGCTGAGTGCTTGCCTGCATTATGGTATGGTTTCATATATATATCTTGGGTATTAAGCAAGCAGAATGTACTCATTTAAGTGCCTGTTCCATGCAGCATATCTTAACTATTAAACTGCATATTGTTGCCTGTCTCAAACACCCTTGAGGAATTCACAAGGGTCAGTGGCATACCTCAGTGTGGGTAGGCTGGACATCCTGTAAGCACATTACTTACTCGTTACTTACAAATTACTTACTCATACTAATTGATATTTCCGCCGCATTTGATACCATAAATCATGATATCCTCATTACTAATTTAACTCAAATAGGCATCTCCGGTGCCCCTCTGCAATGGTTTATGTCATTTATAACAAATCGCCAACAAAAAATTATGATAAATAAACACCACTCAGACTGGTACTCCACCTCCACAGGAGTACCCCAAGGCTCAGCCTTATCGGCTCTCTTATTCAATCTATATCTATTACCCCTGTGTTGACTTTTGGACGGTTTAAACTTAAATTTCAAAATATATGCCGATGATATCCAGTTCATTATACCTTTCACTGATTCATGGTCCAAAACTTTCTCTTTATTGCAACTATACCTGTCCACAATAAAAACTTGGCTTTCCCATAATAGGCTAAAATTAAACACAAACAAACAGAATTAATTTATCTATCCACCATCCCAGATTCAATTTATAAACCGCCATCGACTTTTACCTTTGAGAACCAAATCATTTCCATAAAATCGCAAGCAAAAAACTTAGGGGTAATTCTTGACTCCAAACTATCTATGACAAACAACATATCTGAAATTGTAAAAAAAATCTTTTTTCAAAATTCACATGTTAAAGAAACTGAAACCATTACTCCACCCTAATGATTTTCGATTGATTGCTCAAACACTCATTTTATCATCATTAGACTACTGTAATGCTTTATATCTTGGCTTACCTCAATCAACAATTCACCCACTACAATTAGCTCAAAACGCAACCGCCCGCATGCTAAACAATATCCCCCGAAACAAACATATCTCTCCTATTTTACAACAACTACATTGGCTTCCAGTATCATACCGTATAATATATAAAATTTTATCCACTATACACAACTTAATATACAATACTGATTCAATTTGGTTATGCTCCTTGTTGAGAATTTATAAACCATCCAGACAATTACGTTCTTTTGACAAATGCATGTTGGAAATTCCGTCTATAAAATCTGTCAGCTTATCATTAACTCGTAAACGCGTTTTCTCAGTTGCAGGTCCAACATTGTGGAATTCTTTACCAGACTGTATCCGTTTGACTTCTAATCGCAGAGAATTTAAAAAATCACTGAAAACTCATTTATTCATTCAAGCTTTTCAATTACAATAATATTTTTACAATCCATTTTATATGCACTGTACTTAATTTTTTGTCGTTTATAAATGTTTGCATCTTTGTTTTTAAAAATTATGCATGTGTTTTGAACATTTGTAAACCGCCTAGATGGATATACTTTATCCATTTGTGCGGTATATAGAAAACTTTAAAATAAATAAATAAATAAATAAATAAATAAGGTGTTATGTGCCCTACCACACGGGCCGATACAATACAGTGCGCTGGAGCGCACTGTTAGCCCGGGTTTTCGACGCGCTAGCTTTACCCCTTATAAAGTAAGGGGTAATAGTGTGTTGAAAACGCGCGGCCAAACCCCCCAAAACTAATAGCGCCTGCAACATGCAAATGCATGTTGATGGCCCTATTAGTTAATTCCCACACGATCCAGAAAGCAAAATGTGCAGCGAAGCCGCACATTTTACCTTAAAAAATTAACGCCTGCCCAAAGGCTGGTGTTAATTTCTGTCGGTGCTGGGGAAGTGTACAGAAAAGCAGTTTTTTCTGCTTTTCTGTACACCCTCCGACTTAATATAGAAACATATAGAAATGACGGCAGAAGAAGACCAAACGGCCCATCCAGTCTGTCCAGCAAGCTTTCGCACTTTTTTTTTTCTCTCACATACTTATCTGTTTCTCTTGGCTCTTAGTAACCTTTATTCTATTTCCCTTCCACCCCCGCCATTAATGTAGAGAGCAGTGTTGGAACTGCATCTAAGTGAAATAGCTGAATTAGTTAGGGGTATTAACCACCGCAATAAGCAAGCTACAACCATGCTTATCTGTTTATCCAGACTATGTAATTCAGTCCTTGTGGGTTGTTGCCTGAATATAGATCCACCTTTCTTCATTCCCCCCTGCCGTTGAAGCAGAGAGCCATGATGGCTATGCATTGAAAGTGAAGTACCAGTCTTGCTCCCCTGCCGTTGAAGCAGAGAGCTATGCTGGATATGCGTGAAGTATCAAATTTTCTCCCCTGCTGTTGAAGTAGAGGGCTATGCTGGATATGCGTGAATTGTCAAACTTTCTCCCCTGCTGTTGAAGCAGAGAGCTATGCTGGTTTTTTACATTGAAAGTGAAGTATCAGTCTTGCTCCCCTGCCATTGAAGCAGAGGGCTATGCTGGATATGCATGAAGTGTCAAACTTTCTCCCCTGCCATTGAAGCAGAGAGCTATGCTGGATATGCGTGAAGTATCAGACATTCTCCCCTGCCGTTGAAGCAGAGAGCTATGCTGGATATGCATTGAAAGTGAAGTATCAGGCTTATTTGATTTGGGGTAGTAACCGCCGTAACAAGCAAGCTACTCCCTGCTTTTTTGTGAATGCAAATCCTTTTTTCCACATTTACTCATTGCCGCTGAAGCTTAGAGCAATGTTGGAGTCGCATTAACCATGTGTATGTTTATTGAATAAGGGTATTATCACCAGGTAGTAGCCGTCGTTCCCGTGAGCCACCCACTCTTCATTCACATCCTCTAGACTTTATGGATCCACAGTGTTTATCCCACGGGTCCTTTACAGTATTGGTCTTCACCACTTCCTCTGGAAGGTCATTCCAGGCATCCACCACACTCTCCGTGAAGAAATATTTCCTGACATTGGTTCTGAGTCTTCCTCCCTGGAGTTTTAAATTGTGACCCCTGGTTCTGCTGATTTTTTTCCAACGGAAAAGGTTTGTCGTTATCTTTGGATCATTAAAACCTTTCAAGTATCTGAAAGTCTGTATCATATCACCTCTGCTCCTCCTTTCTTCCAGGGTGTACATATTTAGATTCTTCAATCTCTCCTCATAAGTCATTAGATGAAGACCATCCAACTTTTTGGTCGCTCTTCTCTGGACCACTTCCATCCTGTCTCTGTCTCTTCGGAGATACAGTCTCCAGAACTGAGTGCAGTACTTTGAAATGTTTGTATGCTAATGCCAGAAGTCTAAGAAGTAAGATGGGAGAATCAGAATGTATAGCAGTGAATGATGACATAGACTTAATTGGCATCTCAGAGACATGGAAAGAGGATAACCAATGGGACAGTGCTATACCGGGGTACAAATTATATCGCAAGGACAGAGAGGAGCACTCGGGAGGAGGTGTGGCGCTTTATGTCCGGGATGGCATAGAGTCCAACAGGATAAACATCCTGCATGAGAATAAATGCACAATTGAATCTTTATGGGTAGAAATCCCATGTGTGTCGGGGAAGACTATAGTGATAGGAGTATACTACCGTTCACCTGGTCAAGATAGTGAGACGGACACTGAAATGCTAAGAGAAATTAGGGAAGCTAAACAAATTGGTAGTGCAGTAATAATGGGAGACTTCAATTACCCCAATATTGACTGGGTAAATGTATCATCGGGTCACGCTAGAGAGATAACGTTCCTGGATGGAATAAATGATAGCTTTATAGAGCAATTGGTTCAGGAACCGACGAGAGAGGGAGCAATTTTAGATCTATTTCTCAGTGGAGCACAGGACTTGGTGAGAGAGGTAATGGTGGTGGGGCCGCTTGGCAATAGTGATCATAATATGATCAAATTTGATTTAATGACTGGAAGAGGAACAGTGTGCAAATCCAAGGCGCTCGTGCTAAACTTTCAAAAGGGAAACTTTAATAAAATGAGAAAAATTGTTAGAAAAAAACTGAAAGGAGCAGCTACAAAAGTAAAAAATGTCCAAGAGGCGTGGTCATTGTTAAAAAATACCATTCTAGAAGCACAGTCCAGATGTATTCCACACATTAAGAAAGGTGGAAAGAAGGCAAAACGATTACCGGCATGGTTAAAAGGGGAGGTGAAAGAAGCTATTTTAGCCAAAAGATCTTCATTCAAAAATTGGAAGAAGGATCCAACAGAAGAAAATAGGATAAAGCATAAACGTTGGCAAGTTAAATGTAAGACATTGATAAGACAGGCTAAGAGAGAATTTGAAAAGAAGTTGGCTGTAGAGGCAAAAACTCACAGTAAAAACTTTTTAAAATATATCCGAAGCAGAAAGCCTGTGAGGGAGTCAGTTGGACCGTTACATGATCGAGGGGTTAAAGGGGCACTTAGAGAAGATAAGGCCATCGCGGAAAGATTAAATGATTTCTTTGCTTCGGTGTTTACTGAAGATGATGTTGGGGAGGTACCCGTAATGGAGAAGGTTTTCATGGGTAATGATTCAGATGGACTGAATCAAATCACGGTGAACCTAGAAGATGTGGTAGGCCTGATTGACAAACTGAAGAGTAGTAAATCACCTGGACCGGATGGTATACACCCCAGAGTTCTGAAGGAACTAAAAAATGAAATTTCAGACCTATTAGTAAAAATTTGTAACTTATCATTAAAATCATCCATTGTACCTGAAGACTGGAGGATAGCAAATGTAACCCCAATATTTAAAAAGGGCTCCAGGGGCGATCCGGGAAACTACAGACCAGTTAGCCTGACTTCAGTGCCAGGAAAAATAGTGGAAAGTGTTCTAAACATCAAAATCACAGAACATATAGAAAGACATGGTTTAATGGAACAAAGTCAGCATGGCTTTACCCAGGGCAAGTCTTGCCTCACAAATCTGCTTCACTTTTTTGAAGGAGTTAATAAACATGTGGATAAAGGTGAACGGAAGATATAGTATACTTGGATTTTCAGAAGGCGTTTGACAAAGTTCCTCATGAGAGGCTTCTAGGAAAAGTAAAAAGTCATGGGATAGGTGGCGATGTCCTTTCGTGGATTGCAAACTGGCTAAAAGACAGGAAACAGAGAGTAGGATTAAATGGGCAATTTTCTCAGTGGAAGGGAGTGGACAGTGGAGTGCCTCAGGGATCTGTATTGGGACTCTTACTTTTCAATATATTTATAAATGATCTGGAAAGAAATACGAGTGAGATAATCAAATTTGCAGATGACACAAAATTGTTCAGAGTAGTTAAATCACAAGCAGATTGTGATAAATTGCAGGAAGACCTTGTGAGACTGGAAAATTGGGCATCCAAATGGCAGATGAAATTTAATGTGGATAAGTGCAAGGTGATGCATATAGGGAACATAAGAACATAAGAAAATGCCATACTGGGTCAGACCAAGGGTCCATCAAGCCCAGCATCCTGTTTCCAACAGTGGCCAATCCAGGCCATAAGAACCTGGCAAGTACCCAAAAACTAAGTCTATTCCATGTAACCATTGCTAATGGCAGTGGCTATTCTCTAAGTGAACTTAATAGCAGGTAATGGACTTCTCCTCCAAGAACTTATCAAATCCTTTTTTAAACACAGCTATACTAACTGCACTAACCACATCCTCTGGCAACAAATTCCAGAGTTTAATTGTGCGTTGAGTAAAAAAGAACTTTCTCCGATTAGTTTTAAATGTGCCCCATGCTAACTTCATGGAGTGCCCCCTAGTCTTTCTACTATCCGAAAGAGTAAATAACCGATTCACATCTACCCGTTCTAGACCTCTCATGATTTTAAACACCTCTATCATATCCCCCCTCAGTCGTCTCTTCTATAATTACACAATGTTGGGTTCCATATTAGGTGCTACAACCCAAGAAAGAGATCTAGGTGTCATAGAGGATAACCCATTGAAATCGTCAGTTCAGTGTGCTGCGGCAGTCAAAAAAGCAAACAGAATGTTGGGAATTATTAGAAAGGGAATGGTGAATAAAACGGAAAATGTCATAATGCCTCTGTATCGCTCCATAGTGAGACCGCACCTTGAATACTGTGTACAATTTTGGTCGCCGCATTTCAAAAAAGATATAATTGTGATGGAGAAGGTACAGAGATGGGCTACCAAAATGATAAGGGGAATGGAACAACTCCCCTATGAGGAAAGACTAAAGAGGTTAGGACTTTTCAGCTTGGAGAAGAGACGACTGAGGGGGGATATGATAGAGATATTTAAAATCATGAGAGGTCTAGAACGGGTAGTTTTGAATCGGTTATTTACTCTTTCGGATAGTAGAAAGACTAGGGGGCACTCCATGAAGTTAGCATGGGGCACATTTAAAACTAATCGGAGAAAGTTCTTTTTTACTCAACGCACAATTAAACTCTGGAATTTGTTGCCGGAGGATGTGGTTAATGCAGTTAGTATAGCTGTGTTTAAAAAAGGATTGGATAAGTTCTTGGAGGAGAAGTCCATTACCTGCTATTAAGTTCACTTAGAGAATAGCCACTGCCATTAGCAATGGTAACATGGAATAGACTTAGTTTTTGGGTACTTGCCAGGTTCTTATGACCTGGATTGGCCACTGTTGGAAACAGAATGCTGGGCTTGATGGACCCTTGGTCTGACCCAGTATGGCATTTTCTTATGTTCTTATTAAGTCAGAGGCCCCAAAATTAAAAAAAAAAAAATTTAAAATTAAAAAAAAAAAATTTAAAATGGGCCCGCGAGTCGGAAGACGGACGCTCAATTATGCCGGCATCCGTTTTACGACCCCGTGGCTATCAGCGGGTTTGAGAACCGACGCCGGCAAAATTGAGTGTCGGCTGTCAAACTCGCTGACAGCTGCAGCTCCTGTCAAAAAAGAGGCGCTAGGGACGCGCTAGTGTCCCTAGCGCCTCTTTTTACCATGGGCCCTCATTTGCATACTAAATCGCGCGCACAGAAGAGTGGCCTGTGCGCACGTCGGGAGAGTGGGCACTCGCCTCGGAGCACCGGCTCTCTCGCGGGTTTTACTGTATCGGCTTGACAATTAGTTCCAGGAAGGAGATTGCACAGTGAATCACTGAAATGTGAGAGAAACCTCAAAAACTGTAACCTTTCAATGCATCCTGGATACTACAAGTGTCACCATACGCACCTTAACATCTCTGACCCTGAACAAACACTACAGATATACTATGACATTAATGGTTGCTAAAGAGGCTTCACAGTTGTAACAGAATTTGTACAACTATACAATGAATGACTGTGACATGCAGAGTCTGTGCAGAACATAACCACTCTATTACAGTTATGCCAAACATAATACTTTGCAATTGTGCTACACACAGTGTACTTGGCTATTAAGCTGCTATGGACCAAGGTGGAAATAATAGTGTGCTATCACACAGCAAGAAAGGTAACCGCACACCATTAGGAAGTAGGTACTGAGGTTCCTGGACAGACACAATAGCATGGCCTATGTTGCAGCTAACCTTTACAGTATTTATTTATTTATTTTATTTATTTTTAATTTTTATATACCGAAGTTCTTGTAGGGACTACAAATCACTCCGGTTTACATAAAACGAAGAACTGCTCAACAGAGAGCTGAGCTTTACATGGAACAGTAGAACATATGGAACAGTATAACTGGTTGACAATTTAACATAGAGCTAAATAAAGAAATAATAGTTTAACTGGTAATAAATAGTAATAAGTAAAGAAATATAATATATTATATAAGCAGAATAACTATTTAACGTAGCAATAAATATAAATATAAGCAATGCCAAATATATATATGAAATAAAGTTAATTTTTGATCTCAAAGATAATTGTCCAGTTGTAGATATTTTAGAATTAGTACTGGATACAGTGACCATAATTAGGGTAATTAGGATACTTAGTAATTAGGGAGTCTGTCTGTCACTTAAGCGTCTGGGAAAGCTTGTTGGAAGAGAAAAGTCTTCAGTCTTTTTTTGAATTCTTGATGACTGGGTTCTAGTCTAAGATCTGGGGGAAGCGTGTTCCATAGGTGTGGGCCTGCTGAAGATAGCGCTCGTTTGCTCAATGATGATTTTATTTGTGGAGCAAGCAGTGTTCCTCTGTATGCGCTTCTGATTGGTCTGGAGGAAGTGTGTAGTTGTAGTTGCGAGCTTAATGTGATGGGAGCTAGTTTGTTTGTCGCTTTATGGATGATAGTGAGTACCTTATAGAGTATCCTTTGTTTAATGGGTAGCCAATGTAAGTTCCGGAGGATTGGGGTGATGTGATCTTTTTTGTTAGTGCTAGTTAGAATTCTAGCCGCTGAATTCTGAACCATCTGTAATGGTTTGATGGTGTTGGCGGGTATACCAAGTAGCAGGGAATTGCAATAGTCTAGCTTAGAAAGAATGATGGATTGTAGTACTAGCCTGAAGTCGGAGAAGTGAAGGAGGGGTTTAAGTTTTTTGAGGACTTGCAGTTTGTAAAAGCAGTCCTTTGTGGTGTTGTTTACGAACTTTTTTAGGTTTAGATGATTATCAAGTCATGCTCCAAGGTCTCTGACGTCAGATGAGAATGAGTTGTTTGTGTTTGGTAGAGAAAGGCTGGAAGAGATTGTGCGTGGATCCTGGGAGACAATGAGCATTTCGGTTTTATTAGCATTCACTACTAAGTTGAGGCTTGAGTATATGAAACACTACTACTTGAGTATATGAAACACTACTAAGTTGAGGCTTGAGTATATGAAAAGGAGGTGTTTCACAGGTTACGGTTACATGTCAGGAGTTGCTGTCACTCATTCCTCCACAAACAATATGTATACCTCCCTATCTGATAAACTTCTGTCAATTACATTGATCACCCCTAGTTACTGGAAGATTGTGACCTGGGCCCATGAATGGATTTTGTATCAGTAAAAGAGTATTTGTGAAGATGTGTACAAGAATACCGGTACATGAGTACATGAGTACCGGCTGAAGAATGGAAAAGAAAAACCTGCATTTGGTCCTGTCATATATGTTGCATTTTTTAAAAGGTTGTACTCAATGTATGTTCTTTACAAGGCCTGTGAAAGAACAGATGCACTGTTTACACAGGAAAATTAGGTCTTACCTGTTAATTTTTGTTCCTGTAGTACCACCAGACTGTGGGTTGAGCCTCCTTTCCAGCAGGTGGAGACAGACTAAAACTGAAAGGATATCCTATATGAGGACTGTAACCCTTCAGTAAAATCAAATGTCAAAGCAAATAACAAAACCAAAATAGGATCAAGCAAGTAACCATAAAGCTCAATGGAGCAAATGTAGAACAATGTAAGAAACATGGCATAACTATCCGCTCTTGCATATACTTGGTATTTGAACAACCAAGGCTTCCGGTGTAATTGCTCAGTATTCTTGCAAAAAATGAAGTATCAAAATCTGCGAATCTGCAAGAAAAACAAGCTTCGAGAGGACAGAAAAAACAAACAGACAGGGAAGAGCGTCTGGACTGATCCGTGGTACTACAGGAACGAAAATTAACAGGTAAGAACTAATTTTCCTTTCCCTGTACGTACCTGGATCAGACCAGACTGTGGGATGTACCAAAGCCTCCCTATCCCTGGTGGGACCGAGACAGTCCTGCTCGAAGCACTTGCCGCCCAAAAGAACCAAAGACCGGTGCTTGCACATCCAGATGGTAGTGTCGAGCAAAAGTATGCAAGAACGTTCATGTGGCGGCCCTGCAAATCTCCTGCGGAGAAACAGATTGACTCTCCGCCCAGGAAGTAGCTTGAGAACGTAGCGAATGAGCCTTTAGGCCCTCGGGGACTGCTCGACCTTGGCAAAGAGAGGCAGAGGAGATCGCTTCTTTCAACCACCGTGCAATAGTGGTCTTAGAAGCCGACTTATCCCGCTTGGGGCCACTCCAGAAGACAAAGAGATGGTCCAAGACCTGGAAATCGTTGGTAACCTGGAGATAGCGAATCAGAACTCGTTTGACATCCAACTTACGGAGATCGCCCCCGCCGTACCCACAATCTCCTCTGGGGAAAACGCAGGGAGTTCTACCGACTAGTTGACATGGAAGTTGGAAACAACCTTTGGCAAGAAAGGAGGGACCGTCTTGAGGGATACCCCTGAATCGGAAAAAAACGCAAAAAGGGTTCCCGACAGGACAACGCTTGAATCTCGGAGATCCGTCGAGTGGAGGAGATAGAGACCAGAAAGACAGTCTTGAGCATAAGATCTTTTAACGTAGTGTGACGGAGAGGTTTGAACGGAGCAGCACATAGGGCCCGAAGGACCAGGTTAAGACTCCAAGACGGGCAAGTGGCACGAGAAGGCGGACGTAGGTGTTTGACGCCCTTCAAGAACCAGACCATGTCCGGGTGGCCCGCTAAGGGATGACCTTCTACCCGACCTAGGAGGGAACCGAGAGCGTAGACTTGCACTCGCAGAGAACTGAAGGAAAGGCCCTTGGAAAGACCCTTCTGAAGAAAAGAAAGGACCAACGAAACTGGGGCGGAGCGCGCCGAGACACCCGACTCCGCGCAAACGGTTTCAAAAACCTTCCAGATACGCACGTTAAGCCAGAGAAGTCGACTGTTTCCGGGCCCGCAGCAAGGTGGAGATGACCTCCTCCTTGTAGCCCTTACGCCTCAGGCGCCGTTCAAAAGCCAGGCCGCTAGACAGAAGCTAACGGCCTGGTCAAAAATACAGGTCCCTGCTGAAGCAGGAGAGGGAGATGACCTAGCCGAAGAGGACTGTCCGTCACCAGGTTGATGAGATTTGCGTGACCACTCGGGTACTACCAGAATCACGGGTACCCAGTGGAGCTCAATTCTTCTGAGGACCTTTCCAACCAGGGGCCACGGGGGAAACACGTACAGAAGGATGTCCTCCGGCCAGGGAAGAGGCAGAGTGTCCACGCCCTCCGAGCCATGCTCCCTCCAAAGGCTGAAGACCCGATTTGCCTTGGCATTGCGCAGGGTCGCCATGAGGTCCAGGTGGGGGGGACCCCACCTGTCGAGAATCAGAGCCATAGCTGCGTCCGAGAGTTCCCACTCCCCTGGATCAAGCGATTGACGACTGAGAAAATCGGCCTGAACATTCTCCTTGCCCACGATGTGGGAGGCCACCAGGCACTGCAGATGTTGCTCGGCCCAGGTGAAGAGACGGCTGGTTTCTAGAGCCACCAGCGGACTGCGGGTGCCCCCTTGACGATTGATGTAAGCCACGGTGGTGGAGTTGTCAGACAGAACCCTTACAGCTTTTCCACGGATGAGGGGGAGAAACTCCTGAAGAGCCAAGAACACCACCCGAGTCTCCAATCGATTAATGTGCCAGCGAGACTGAGCTGTCGACCAGATCCCTTGGGTGGACTGGGAAAGACAGACCGCACCCCAGCCCGAAAGACTGGCATCCGTGGTTACTATCATCCACTGTGGAGCTTGGAGAGGCATTCCCTGTAGAAGATGAGGAAGGGAAAGCCACCACTGCAAGTCGGCGACGGTAGAGTCCAAGAACGGGAGGACTATGTGAAACTGCTCCGACACCGGCTGCCAATGGGATAGCAAAGCTTTCTCTAACTGTCGCATATGAGCAAAAGCCCAGGGGACTAGGTCGAGGGTGGACGCCATGGATCCCAAGACCTGTAGGTAGTCCCAGGCCGTTGGAGAAGGTAGCGAGATCAGATTCTGAATCTGGTCGATCAACTTGAGAGCCCTCGCACGCGACAAGAAGACCTTGCCCACCCGGGTGTCGAAGTGGGCTCCCAGGAACTCTAACTCCTGGGAGGGCTGAAGGTCGCTCTTGGAGAAATTCACTATCCACCCGAGAGACGTGAGAAGAGCTAACACGTGATCCACCGCCTGCCAACAAAGAGCCTCCGACTTGGCCCGCACGAGCCAGTCGTCCAGGTAGGGGTGAACAAGAATTCCCTCTCTGCGAAGAGCCGTTGCCACCACCACCATTACCTTGGTGAAGGTGCGCAGCATGGTCGTGAAGCCAAAAGGAAGCGCCCGAAACTGGAAATCCTGATTGAGGACATGGAAGAGAAGATACTTCTGGTAATCGCGGTGAATTGGAATATGGAAGTACGCCTCTGTCAGATCGAGCAAGGTGAGGAACTCTCCGGGGCGAACCGCCACGATAACTGCTCGCAGGGTTTCCATGCGGAAATGTGGGATCTTGAGGGCTCGGTTGACTCTTTTGAGGTTTAAGATCGGACGAAAAGACCCGTCCTTCTTGGGAATGACGAAGTAAATAGAATACTGGCCTGCGCCATGCTCCTTCTCCGGAACTGGGACCACTGCTCCCAGACTCAGGAGCCTAGCGAGAGTTTGCTCCACTGCTTCCCGCCTGGTCCGCCCGCATGGGGAAAAGAGAAAAAGATCCGGTAGTTCGCCAACAATTTTGAAGGCGTACCTGTCTCTGATAATGTCGAGGACCCAGTGGTCCGACGTGATTTTGACCCATTCCTTGAAAAACAGGGAGAGGTGGCCGCCTAGGAAGGGGACCGAGGAATGAGCCAAGTGAACTTCATTGGGTGGCTGGCTTGGGGGTGAAGCGCGCGGGCTGGCCCTCACAAAAGGGACGACGCCCATGAAAGGGCTGCGGCCAAGACTGAGTGCGAGAAGAATAACCCCTCGAGCCACTCCGGCCATGTGGGGTATACCGTCTCTGACCCCGAAAGCGAGGACGAGAGGGTGTAAAGGAGCGAGATGGCCTCGGCCGGTCCTCCGGGAGCTTATGGACCTTATTGTCCCCCAAGGAATCCATAAGCTTCTCGAGATCCTCACCAAAAAGCAGCTTACCTTTGAAAGGCAACGTGCCCAGCCGGGCTTTAGAGGAAGGATCGGCCGACCAATTGCGCAGCCAGAGAAGTCGTCTGGCGGAGACCACAGAGGCCATTGCCTTAGACTGGAAGTGAATGAGGTTGTAGAGCGCATCAGCCCCATAGGCGACGATGGCTTCGAGACGCTCAGCCTGTTCCGCCTCTGCCGACGGGAGGTCCTGGTTGCAGAGTAACTGTTGAACCCACCTAAGACCTGTCTGTAGCATGAGACTGCTGCAAAAAGTCGCACGAACCCCCAGCGCCAAGACTTCAAAAATGCGCTTCATATGTGCCTCGAGCTTGCGGTCCTGGGCGTCCTATCTCAATGGCTAGCAATAAACTGTAGGCTTAAATATCCGGGCAGCGTGACGTCATCACAGGGGGACGCCCCTGAGGAACGCGCCAATGAGGCAATAAGAATGAGGGCCACGGTGCGCGCACCCTAAGGTACCGGTAGAACATGGCGGGAGGAAGCGCTCAAGCCGGTCCGGGGACGCCGGAGAGGACGGCAGGCGGACGCTGCGGCAGCCAGGCGTCCGTGAAGAGCAGGAGGAGCCGCAAAAAAGTAAAGGTAGGCGGAGTGAAGCCGTCAGGAAGTGATGGTCGCAACAATTATTTGTTCCAAATCCTCACCAAAGAGGAGCTTTCCTTTGAAACACTAAGCTAAGCTGCGACTTGGAGGAAATGTCACCTGACCAATTGCGCAACCATAAAAGTCTTCTGGCGGAAATAGCAGACACCATAGTTCTAGAGGAGGTCCGAAGGTCATATAAGGCATTCACCCCACAGGCTACCACCATCTCTAAACGCTCCACCTGGGCCAACTCCTGAGGAGGAAGGTCCCTGGTACTCAGGAGTTGCTGCACCCATCTCAGGCCCGCCTGGAGCATAAGGCTACTGCAAACGGCTGTTCGGATTCCCAGGGCCGAGACCTCAAAAATACGCTTAAGGTGAACCTCGAGCTTTCTGTCCTGAAGGTCTTTAAGGGCCTGAGATGGCCCTTAAAGACCTTCAGGACTTTAAAGCCCTCAAGAGCTCCAGGATGTCTTCCGGCAATGGGTAGAGCTTATCCATAGCCCTACCCAAGTGAAAGCCTGCTTCTGGAGTATCCCACTCCCGGACCATCAGCTGTTGGACCATCTGAGGGAAAAACAAAATTGCTTACCTTGTAATAGGTGTTATCCCAGGACAGCAGGATGTGGTCCTCTCATATGGGTGACGTCACCGACGGAGCCCAGCGCGGGAAATCTTTCTGTCAAAGTTTCTAGAAACTTTTGACCGGCCGTGTGAGGCCACTGAGCATGCCCAGCATGCTATGATATTCTCTGCCACAGGTGTCTCTCTTCAGTCTAGTATGTAGCAAAAGAGTTTAGTAAATTAAATCATAAAAGGATATGAGCCCAACTCCGCGGGGTGGCGGGTGGGTTCTGTGAGGACTACATCCTGCTGTCCTGGGATAACACCTATTACAAGGTAAGCAATTTTGCTTTATCCCAGGACAAGCAGGATGCTAGTCCTCACATATGGATGAATAGCAAGCTAGAGGCTGAGTCTTTTTGTTGTGAAGTACTGTTGTTGAAAAAGAGTCAGCCGGAGATCACAGAAGATTGGATGTGGAAGGGTTTGGGATTAAGCTGGAAACAAGTTCTTTAAGACAGATTGTCCGTAGGCCAAATCTTGTCATCCTTGTTTGTCTAGGCAGTAATGAGCTGCAAAAGTGTGGAGAGAACTTCATGTTGCTGCTTTACATATGTCGAGGATTGCCACTGAACGATAGTGTGCTACTGAGGTTGACATTGCTCGTACTGAATGTGCCTTTACTCGCCCTTGGAGAGGAAGGCCTGCTTTCTCATAACAAAATTGTATGCAATCTGCTAGCCAATTTGATAAAGTATGTTTACCCACTGCTTTACCTGGTTTGTTTGGGTCGTAGGATACAAATAGCTGTGTGGATTGTCTGTGTATTGCAGTGCGGTCTATATAAAAAGCTAGTGCACGCTTACAATCCAAGGTATGCAAGGCTGTTTCTCCTGGATGGGAATGAGGCCTTGGAAAGAATATGGGTAAATTTATGGATTGATTCAAGTGAAATTCCGTAACTATCTTGGGAAGGAATTTTGGATGTGTATGGAGAACCACTTTGTCATGTAGGAACTTAGTATAAGGTGCGTACGTGACAAGTGCTTGTAACTCACTAACCCTTCTAGCTGATGTAATGGCTATAAGGAAGATAGTTTTCCAGGTGAGAAATTTAAGATCACAAGAATCTATGGGTTCGAAAGGAGAACGCATGAGTCTTGTTAAAACCAAATTCAGGTCCCGTTCTGTAACTGGAGGCCGAATTGGTGGTTTAAGTTGAGTTAAACCTCTCATAAATCTACTGATGAGAGGTTGTGTGGAAATAGGTGCATCTCCTACCTTGTTATGGTATGCAGAGATTGCACTGAAATGTACTCTTACCGATGAAGTCTGGAGACCAGATTCCGAAAGATGGTATAAGTAGTCTAGTAGAGAAGTTGTGGGACAGGTGAAAGGATTTATGTTCTTTTCGGAGCACCACAAAGTGAACCTCTTCCATTTAGAAGAATAGTTCTTTCGTGTGGAAGGTTTACGTGAAGCTATAAGCACTTGAGATATATTGGATGAAAGATTGAGTGGTTGCAAGATCAAGCTTTCAACATCCATGCCGTCAGGGATAGGGATTGAAAGTTGGGATGGCGCAACCGACCCTGATCCTGAGTTATGAGAGTGGGAGCTACTCCCAGATGAATTGGATCCCTGACTGAGAGGTCTAGCAGTGTGGGGAACCGTACTTGCCAAGGCCAGTATGGGGCTATGAGTATCATGGACCCTTTGTCCTGTTGTAACTTCACTAGAGTTTTGGTTATGAGTGGTATCGGAGGATACGCGTATAGTAGGCCTGAGCTCCAAGGGTGAGTGAAGGCGTCCTTGGCTGGCTGATTCTTCTGTTTGTGAAGAGAACAGAATTTGTCCACTTTGTGATTCAGATGTGATGCAAAGAGGTCTATTGTTGGTTGTCCCCAGCACTGAAATATCCTGGTCGCTACTGCAGGATCCAGGGACCATTCGTATGGTTGGAATTGACGACTGAGTCGATCCGCTACCACATTGTGAATGCCTGCGAGATGAGTGGCTCGTAGGAACATTGAGTGGTTCAGGGCCCAGCCCCAAATTTGTGCAGCTTCTTGACAAAGGAGATACGAGCCCGTACCTCCCTGTTTGTTGATGTACCACATGGCTACTGTGTTGTCTGTTTGGATTAGAACAGTCTTGTGTGAAAGGCAGTCCTTGAACGCATGCAGCGCATAACGTATAGCTCGAAGTTCCAGGAAATTGATTTGATATGTTGCTTCGAGTTTTGTCCAAGTCCCTTGAGTATGGAGATTGTCTACATGAGCTCCCCATCCCAAGATGGATGCATCTGTAGTTAAAGTTATCTCTGGGACTGGTTGTTGAAAGGGTAGGCCTTTGCACAGGTTGTCTTTGTCTTGTCCACCAAAGTAGAGATGATCTTAGTTGGTGGATATTGGTTGAATCCCTAGCGGAACTACATTGGTTACCGATTGAACACAGAATTAAATACAAAACCCTATGTACCATCCATAAACTAATTCATGATGAGAAATCAGACTGGCTAAACACAGCATTACGGGTACACGTCCCACACAGAAATCTTCGATCAGCAAATAAAGCACTCCTAACCATCCCTTCAGTTAAAACAGCAAGACTAACCTAAGTGAGGGAAAGGGCCTTATCATTAGCAGGACCCACAATTTGGAACACAATGCCTCCAGAGATCAGATTACAAAGTGATCTCAAGGCATTTAAGAAAAGTTAAAAAACATGGCTTTTTAAACAGGCATTTTACAAGGAGACGGGAGAATAGAAATTATTCAGGAATAAGCAGATAAGCACCGACACACAGTACTTAGGACGATACAGTAGAGTAGTCTATGAACCCCACATCATAACTAGCATATTGATAACACTATATATGATAAATTACCCGTAAAAGTACTTTCAGTACACTCGGTCATGACACACTTCTCTAAAAATTATTTTGTCTAATGATATATTGTAACCGAACCTATGACGGCACCTGTTAGAATGTACTATAGTACACTTTTACCTACATTAAATTTGTGCCTACATGGAGACTGTCTACATGAGCTCCCCATCCCATGGGGGCGGATTTTCAGAGCCCTGCTCGCCTAAATCCGCCCAAAACCGGGCGGATTTAGGCGAGCAGGGCCCTGCGCGCCGGTGAGCCTATTTTACATAGGCCTATCGGCGCGCGCAGAGCCCCGGGACTCGCGTAAGTCCCGGGGTTCTCCGAGGGGGGCGTGTCGGGGGGCGGGCCCGGTCGTCGCGGCGATTAGGGGGCGTGTCGGCAGCGTTTTGGGGGCGGGTACGGGGGCGTGGCTACAGCCCGGGGCGGTCCGGGGGCGTGGCCGCGCCCTCCGTACCCGCCCCCAGGTCGCGTCCCGGCGCGCAACAGGCCCGCTGGCGCTCGGGGATTTACTTCTCCCTCCGGGAGGCGTAAATCCCCGGAGAAAGGTAAGGGGGCGGGTGTAGACAGGGCCGGGCGGGTGGGTTAGGTAGAGGAAGGGAGGGGAAGGTGAGGGGAGGGCGTTAGAGGATTCCCTCCAAGGCCGCTCCGATTTCGGAGCGGCCTTGGAGGGAATGGGGGTAGGCTGCGCGGCTCGGCGCGCGCCGGCTATACAGAATTCATAGCCTTGCGCTCGCCGATCCAGGATTTTAGTGGATACGCGCGGCTCCGCGCGTATCTACTAAAATCCAGCGTACTTTTGCTGGCGCCTGATGCGCCAGCAAAAGTACGCCTATTCGCGTTTTTTGAAAATCTACCCCATGGTGTATAACTTAGCGACGGTATAGAAAAGATTTTAAATAAATAAAATAAATAAATAAATTGGATAATGTAGTGGTTGAATGGCTTGAATCCATTGTGATCGTAAAGTCCATTGGGCAACTCACATGGCAAGCCTTGCCATTGGTGTAACGTGAATCGTGGAGGCCATATGACCTAGCAGTATCAAAAACTGCTGGGCTGTGGTTTGGGTCCGTAAGGAAATGGAGTTTGCTAGTAGAATGAGGGCATCTGCACGATCTATAGGTAGAATAGCCTTTGCTAGATCTGTGTTCAACTCTGCTCCTATGAAGTGAAGCAGATGAGTTGGAGTAAGATGGGACTTTTGATAATTGATGAGAAATCCCATGGAGTGAAGTAGAGTGATTGTTCGTGTTAGAGAGGTAAGAGCTCCTTGTTGAGACTGACTTTTTATGAGCCAGTCATCTAGATATGGGAAAACATAGACACCTTATTTGTGTAAGTGTCCTGCTATTACCGCTAGACATTTGGTGAAGACTCTGGGAGCAGATGCAAGTCCAAAGGGTAGAACTCTGTATTGGTAATGTTGATGGTGTACCGTGAAGCGCAGGTACTTGCGATGAGGGGGGTATATTGGAATGTGAGCATAAGCATCTTGAAGATCCAGAGAACAAAGCCAATCTCTTGCTTGAAGAAGTGGAAGCATGGTGCCTAAAGATACCATCCTGAACTTTTTTCTTCAGAAATTTGTTGAGATTTCTGAGATCTAGGATGGGACGTAGGCCTCCAGTTTTCTTTGGAATGAGGAAGTATCAGGAGTAGAATCCTCTGCCCTGCTGTGTCCGGGGCACTGGTTGTATGGCCCTGGCTCTCAGAAGGGTGGATAATTCTGCCTGTAATTGATGCAGTTGAGAATTTTGTTGTGGGCAGGAAGTTGGTGGAAATTCTGGAGGAATTGAGGTGAAATTTAGTTTGTAGCCTCGAGAGACTATGGAAAGTACCCATTGATCTGATGTTATGTTTTGCCAATTTGTGTGAAAGTGAGATATTCTTCCGTCCACTGGTAGATTTGGCTTGGGATAGAAAGGTTGGGTCTGTTCTCTGGTCTTTGTTTCAAAAGCCTTTTGCAGGGTCCGTCTGTGCAGGAGGTTGTGGACGAGCAGGCCTGGATTGTCTGGCCTGGGAGCGTTGTGTAGGTCTGGTAGACCTACCCCTAGGGGTAGTATCTGCGTGGCCTGTAATAGGAACGTTGCATATCTCTTCGTGGAGGATGACGAGAAGACTGAGTAGCAGGCTTGTGTGGGGTTTGAGACAGCTGACGTAGAGTCTCAGTGTGGTCCTTAAGCTGTTGTACAGCTTCTTGAATTTTATCCCCAAACAGATTATCACCAAGACAGGGCAGGTCCACAAGTTTTTCTTGTACCTCAATCCTGAGGTCAGATGCTTTGAGCCAGGCCCACCTGCGAGCAGTGATTCCAGCTGCTGCTGTCCTGGAAGCAGTTTCAAAATTATCATAGACTGCTCTCACCTCATGTTTGCTTGCCTCCAGTCCCTAGGTTATTACGGCTTGTGCAGGCTCCTGGAACTGAGTGGGTAAGGAGGTTACAAACTCTTCCATCTGATTCCAGAGGTTCCTCTGGTATTGAGTGATATAGAGTTGATAAGCAGAAATCTTGGTGCTCAACATGGAACTCTGATAGACCTTTTTCCCTAGTGTATCCAGGAATCTGTGTTCTCTACCACGTGGGATGGATGAGTGTGGGCGCACACGTTTAGATTTTTTCTGTGCCGACTCCACTACTACAGACTGGTGTGGTAATTGCTGCTTGTGGTAGCCTCGAGCTGGTTGGACTATGTAAGTAGTGTCTACACGTTTATTCACTGCAGGAGTAGAAGCTGGGTGTTTTTGGAGATCTAGTAAAACCTCATGTACTGGTACCGCCAGTACTTGTTTGGGTGGATCCACAAACTGTAAAACCTCAAGGGTTTGTGCTCTGGTGTCTTCCTCTGCTGTAAGCTTGAATGGAATTGAGTCAGACATGCTTTGTATGAATGAGGAGAAGGAAAGATCCTCTGGGGGTGACTTCTTTCTTTGATCAGGAGAAGAAGGGTTAGACATGAATTCCTCTGAAGAAAAATGAGAGGGTTCATCATCCCAGGAATCTTCAGAATCTTCTCTATAAGGTGATTTTGGCATTGATTTAGATGGGACATGGAGGCCTGAAGGACCTGGCTGTGGGTCATCGATGGAAAATCCTGCAGAAGTAGTATGTGGCCTAGTAGATGGTAACTTATCGATCACATCTTGATGCCTTTGTAAAAGGCGTCGATAAAAGGCCTCATCTTGAAATTCTGGAGGTTCTAATGCAGGTTGCCCAGATGGTATCGGGGATGTTCTCAATGTCGTCGTCGGTGGAAATGGCACCGAAGTCATCGACGTCGATGGAAGAGGTATTGACATCAAGGGGCTCGATGGAATATGAGCAAAGAGTGATGTTGATTGTGTCCAGAGCCTTGGTGTAGTGGTTATGAAACCAGTCGAAGTCCTCGGCGGCAAGAAAGGCGCCGTCATCGGTGGTGCCACCGGCATCGGTACTACTACCGGCATCGATGCTGAAGGCATCGGGATCAAAGCTGGAGGCATCGATACTGTAGGTATCGGCATCGATGCTGAAAGCATCGGCATCGACATGGACGGTGTCGGCATCGACGGAACCGTCGGAACATTTTGCTCTTGAAGAGCTTGTAGGACCGCTTGTCTTATTAAGATAGACAATTCCGGCTGTACAAGTGGTGAAGTCACCGATGTTGTACGCGGTGGCGGTATGGAGGCCTCCATCGACGAAGCGTGAGTTGTAGTTGGAATTGGCGAAGACAAAGGCCCAGGCATCGAAGGTGCCGATGTTTCCTGTTGTCGGGGCCGCTTTGGCATCGATTCTTCCTGGGACATCAATGTGGAAGACGATGGACGTCGATGCTTGGATTTTTGGTGTTCTGCCGCTTTAGTCGATAGCACCGACGATGATGAGGACGGTTGATCACCGGATCCATCCGGACGCAGTTTTTTTTTAAGTAAAGCCCTCTTGGTCGCTCCAGCCGGAGACGACCTCGATGATTTCGAGGGAGAAGGGATTAACTGAAGTTGAAACAAATGTTCCATCTCCTCTTGTCTGGCTTTCCGTCCTTTTACTGTCATTTCCGCACATTTGAGGCATGTACTGACATCGTGTTTTTCTCCGAGGCAGAGTACACACTCCAAATGCGGGTCAGTTATCGACATATTCCTATTACAAATCGGACACTTTTTGAATACCGTCGCCATTTTGGAATCGACGGCCGTCGATGGATGCGAATGTGAGGAAAGGGATTCCTAGAAAATATGAGAATCAAGGGAATGGTACTCACCAGCCGGCGAGCTTGAGAGCTCCTATGAGAGAGAATATCAAAAAATGGAAAAAATATCGACTTTTTCAGTCACAAGAATTGCAGAGAACGCAACGGCTCTAGTCCCGCAATGCGAACGGCAGCGCGGAAAAGCGAAGACTGAAGAGAGACACCTGTGGCAGAGAATATCATAGCATGCTGGGCATGCTCAGTGGCCTCACACGGCCGGTCAAAAGTTTCTAGAAACTTTGACAGAAAGATTTCCTGTGCTGGGCTCCGTCGGTGACGTCACCCAAGCATCCTGCTTGTCCTGGGATAAAGAAAGGTATTAGCCCTCCCACGCAATCCTGCCAGTACTGGATCCACCATATTCAGGCTGGGGTCATCAGGAGGAGCTGTGATACCCAGCTCCGCCAGGACAAGCAGTATGAGGGGATTAAATTCATCCCTCTGAAAAAGGCGAACCAACTTAGGATCGTCCCAGTCCAACGGCCGCTTTCTCTGGCTACTCTCCCAGGTCCGCACTCACAAAAGGCGAAGAAGTCAAGGAAGGGTCATTGCCGAAGGCCTGCCCTAGCCCGGGCTCCACCGAAGCGAGATCCTCTGAGGGACCACAAACTCTCTGGATCCGAACGGCTCCCTGCGGCTCCAGCCGTTTGGGAAGCTTTCTGGGCAGCCCCTCCAGAAGCCGAGGCCCACCCAAATAAGCCTGGTGCATAAGGAGAACAAATTCTGCTGAAAAACCAGGTGGACCCCTTAAATCGCCCCCCCCCCCCCGGTGGAACAGGGTGATCCTCAGGGATCTCCTCCCTGCAGGCGATAGTGCTAGGGGAAGATCCCCTTCCCTGCCCGATGTCTCCGTGGCAGCCGAGAAAACATTCAAAATGGTTGTCGTTCCCACGCTCAGCAGGAATGGATTGGCCTCGCTCTCCTTCCTGCATCACGGGACCTGGCTGCCGGACCCACCACTGTGCCCTCCCTGCCAGAGAGGCAATGCACACAGAGGCCCGTATAGGAGAGCCGCACAGCCGGCTCCCCGCAGGCCTCACAGCTGACACCATGTGGCATGGCCGCCAGAACAAGAGTGAGAGCGGACAGCGCCGCCGACCATCAGCCCAAACAGAAGCGGGACCCGGGAGCAACCACTGCCGAATGCACCTTGAACACAACTCAACCCCTGAAGGCACGCCACCACAGGATCTGCCACCACTACTCAGCCCTGCCACTGGAACACTGAGTTCTGCTTTTTTTTTTTAAGCAAGAGCACCGGCAGGGAGGGCAAGTTGGCACCGGGTCCCTGCAGGGAGAGGGGAGGGAGCTGGACCACCGGCTATCACCCTCGGCGTACTAGTATAAGAGCGCTAACTGGGTCACCAACCCAAGCTGCCTGAAGCCTACGACCAGGGAGGATGATCCTCCTAGGCCCTGCCAACTAGGACTGCTGAAGCTTCCTGTCTTACCCTTGATAGCCTTTCCTGAAAATTTTTTTTTGTATCATTGAACCCAGGAAAAAAGTTTCAGAACTGCAGGTTTTGCACCAGCTCCATATGCTGGAGACAAAGAAATACTAAAAAGCTGCAGGTGGCAGATCAAGATGGCCGCCGAACTGTGAGGGTGTGCAGATCGTAGCTCTCTCCTTGCCATTTTCCTCCCAGTTAACTCTTAAGAAATGTCTTTTTCATTGTATATTTCTTGGCGTTTCTCCTTGTGAAAATGCCGCACACTAAGAGGAAGGCTCGGGTGCGAGAAATTACCTCTACTCCTGATTCTTTGAGACAGATGAGGATTGAAGCTGCTTTCGCACAAACGCCATCTTTGGACCCGGATGTTTTGGATGCTGGGGCCGCGTTGGAGCAGCAGCACAGCCCCCTGTCCCTTGAGACATCTCTAAGCCCGGGATGTCCAACGATTCCAAACCCGCCAAAGAGAACAACTGACTTGGAGAACGCTATCCAGAGAGGAGATGGGGACTTCTCCTCGGTGAGGCCGGAGGAACCGGGCTCCAGGAAGCGTGAGAAAGAGGCCCAACAACAGCAGGGCCCAGGAGAGCTGAAGTCTAGCGGTGAAGGACTTTCGGAGGTAGGAGTTGCAATGAGCAACATTTCTCTCCTCAATACTACTTCTACATTAGCTCCCTCGTTGGAGGAAATAAAAAACATCTTGATTGTGATGCAAAGATCGATAAATGCATTAACGCTAACTGTGAAAGAAGCTATGAATAATACTATTAAAGTGGAAGAAAAGATGAGTATGGTTGAGAAAAGAGTGGTAACATTGGAAGATAAGGTGGAAGAGATAGGAAAAATACAAGGAAATCTTATAAGATCGGAGAAAATAATTCAGAGTAAATTGGAATTTCAGGAAAATATATCAAAAAGAGCAAACTTACGTCTTTTAAACTTCCCAAAAATGAAATTACAAACACCTTTGGATTTGTTGAGAAGTTATTTCGTCAACATATTAAAGTTACCATCGGAGAATATTCCAGCAATAGTAACTGTATACTATCAAGAGCAGCGAGCTCGAGAGAAGGAAAAATCAAAGCGGGAAGAAAATCGAGAAGTATCAGAGGAAGAAATTTTGGATATTACAAACTTTTTAGAAAAGTCATTTGAGATGGACATTTCCTTACGAGCAACATTAATTGTTCATTTTTCCTCTAGGATAGAACGAGATAATGTATTGAAATTGTATTTTAGATCTCAGAATGCGAAATTCTTTGGTCAGCCAATACGTATATTCCCAGACATAGCTAGGATCACGCAAATTAAGCGAAAAAAATTCTTAGAAATGAGAAAGAAGTAGTAGAGAGAGGAGAACGTTTTTTATTGCGTTTCCCTTGCCGTTGTTTAATATCTCGTGGTGATTCAAAGTTTATATTTGCAGACCCGGAACAATTACGGAAACATTTAGATACTCCTATGCAATCTTGAAAATCCTAAAGTAGTTGGAAACAGGAATATTAAGTTGGTGTAACTCACAGTATAATTGGGTGAATTTCTTTGTTAATCTTATTTTCCTTAAATATCTGCTATAATCACCCTTGATCTCCCAGTATTTCTTTTATATTATATTAAATCAATGCACATAATCCAGGCAACATTTAAAATTGTTTCTTGTATTTTTATTTGCTTGAATGAAAATTTTCTTTGTAACCTGGGTGGAATATGTAGAACATTGAAAAATTTCTTGTTTATCAAACTGAAAATCAATAAAGACTAAATATATATATAAAAAAAAAAAAGCTGCAGGTGGCAAACCAGGTTAAGAAGGGGTGCCCTCAAATCTTTTCTCTATCTCCATCTGCTGGAAAGGAGGCAAAACCCAGCAGTCTGGACTGATCTGGGTACATACAGGGAACTGGGGAATTGACTTCTTATCCCCTGGTAACCAAGGACATTTCAACTCTCCCCACCTATCTGCCATCTTCTCTAACTCCTCCCCAAACAACAAGTGTCCCTTAAAAGGCAACTTGGTAAGGCTCAACTTCAAAATAGTATCAGCAGGTCAGTTTCACAGCCAAAGGAGCCTTCAGGCTGCAATCATCGAACCCACACCAATAGCCACCGCATATGCCAAATTATAGCCAGCATCCGCCATCAAGGCTGCTCCCGGTTCTAGATATGGGCTATTCTCTCCCAGAGCTTCCTGGGCCAACTATAACCTGGGCCTTCCCACAATATAACAGCAAGCAGAGATTTGTAGATTCATGGATATCGCTTCAAAGGCCTGCTTCAAAATTGCCTCAATCTGGAGCGTCCTTTAAAGCTGCACCTCTTTCTACTGGAATGGTAGTCTGCTTCGTCACCGAGCAGAGCAAGGCATCCACCTTGAGAAATCAGAGCTGCTCCCTAGCTTTAGGATCCATAGGATATAATCCTGCTAAAGAGTGACCTCCTTTAAAATTAGCCTCAGTGCGCTCCATTCCAAATCTATCAGCTCCTGGATGGTCTCGTGCAAAAGAAAAAACCAGGATGACTTGCACAAGCTAACCGTTACTGGGTTCTTCTTTGGATCCTTAGCCACTGCTGGCAAGGTCTCCTCACATCCAAAGGCCTTCAAGTTCTGCAATATTAAACCGGACATCTCATCCCTGTAAAAGAGCCGAAGCATTGTTCTATGAGGCTCAGCATCTGAAGTAATCTCCCCCTCTTCCAAGAATGGCTCATCAGGATCCCCCACTGAGGATCCAGACTCCCCACCTGAGTCTCTGAAAGATCCTCATCTTACCTTCTCCTCCTTCAGTCTGCCTCCTTCTCTTCTTCCTCCTCCTGAGAGAGGAGAAGGAACCCTTGGAATGCACCTAGGCCCCAAGGAGGGAGACCTTTGAAGCAGGAGATAGCAAATGTTGCTTACTGATGTAACAGGTGTTCTCACAGGACAGCAGGATGTTAGTCCTCACAAATGGGTGACATCGAGGATGGAGCCCAACCACTGAAAACTTCTGTCAAAGTTTCAGGAACTTTGACAGACCCCCTACTGGGCATGCCCAGCACGGCACTAACCCTGCAGCCAGCAGGGGTCTCCCTTCAGTCTTGTTTCAAATCTACAGGCAGTGTCGAAAAATAACATAATAAAAAACGAACCCAACACCGCGGGGTGGTGGGCGGGTTTCGTGAGGACTAACATCCTGCTGTCCTGTGAGAACCCTTGTTACATCAGGTAAGCAACATTTGCTTTCTCATAGGACAAGCAGGATGGTTGTCCTCACAAATGGGTGAGTACCGAGCTGAGGATGTCCTATCGTGCACCAAATGTACCCAACTGCGTGCAACAGGCACAACAACTGGAGTGTAATTTGGTAGAGGGCATCTGCACCCTACCGGGAAGGTGGAAGGGTGTTGGTACCTTATGCTGGAAAAAGGTTACGTAAGACAGACTGGCCGAAGATGGAATCCTGTCTTCCGGCTTTGTCCAGGCAATAATGGGCTGCAAATGTATGGAGGGAACTCCAGGTGGCAGCCTTGCAGATGTCAGGAAGCGGCACCGATCGAAGGTGTGCTACTGAAGTCGCCATGGCCCTCACAGAGTGTGCTTTAACACGGTCTTGGAAAGGAATGCCAGCTTGCTGATAGCAGAAGGAGATGAAGTCCGCCAACCAGGAGGAAAGAGCCTGCTTACCCACAGGTTGCCCTAACTTATTAGGATGGAAAGAGACGACTAATTGAGTGCTCTTTCTGTGGGCTAATGTACGGTCTAGAGCCCGTTTACAGTCAAGGGTATGCAGAGTCTGTTCCCCGGAGTTGGAGTGGGGCCTGGGAAAGAAGATAGGTTGAATGATGGATTGATTAATATGAAACTCCGAAACTACCTTAGGTAAGAATTTAGGGTGAGTGCGGAGTACCGCCCGGTCCTGCAGGAGTTTAGTGTAAGGCGGATAGGTAACTAAGGCCTGTAGTTCACTAACCCTGCGAGCCGAAGTGATAGCCAAAAGGAATAACACTTTCCATGTGAGATATTTTAGGTCACAGGAGTGAAGAGGTTCAAAAGGTGGTTTCATAAGGCGACCAAGAACCAAATTAAGGTCCCAAGATGGGGCCGGAGGACGTAAAGGTGGCTTCAAATGGAGCAAGCCTTTAAGAAAGCGTTGTACTGAAATAGGGACACCCCCGATACCTTTATGGAAGACGGCTACCGCACTGACATGCATTCTAATGGAAGAGGTCTTTAGACCTGATTCTGATAAAAGCCAGAGATAGTCCAAGAATTTGGAAATTGGACAGGAAAGGGGATCAAGGGACTGAGAAGTGCACCATGATGTATACCTTTTCCATTTGTATGAATAAGATTTTCTTGTGGAAGGCTTTCATGAAGCGATCAGGACATGAGAAACTGAATCCGAAAGGTTAAATGGTTGAAGGACTAACCTTTCAACATCCATGCCGTCAGGGACAAGGCTTGGAGGTTGGGATGGAGGAGGCATCCGTCGTTTTGAGTGACCAGATGCGGGTCCTGTCCCAGACGAATGTGCCTGCGGATGGAGAGATCCTGGAGTATGGGAAACCACACTTGGCGTGGCCAGTGCGGTGCTATCAGGATCATGGTTCCCCTGTCCTGACGGAGCTTCCCGAGAGTCTTCGATAGAAGAGGAAGTGGAGGGAATGCATAAAGCAGACCCGGTTGTCCACGTGAGGGAGAATGCATCCCTGGGCTGAGAGTACTGGCTCCGAATGAGAGAGCAGTAATTGTCCACTTTGTGGTTCTGAGGGGATGCAAAGAGGTCTATGTGGGGATAACCCCATTGTTGGAACAGAGTGGTTGCTACCAAGGGATTGAGGGACCACTCGTGTGGGTGGAAGACACAACTCAGCTTGTCTGCCAAGACATTGTTCACTCCCGGCAAGTAGGTGGCTCTGAGGTACATGGAGCGGGAGAGGGCTTCTGCCCAAATCTGTGCAGCTTCCTGGCAGAAAAGAAAGGAACCTGTGCCCCCCTGCTTGTTTATGTACCACATGGCCACCTGGTTGTCCGTCTGAATCAAGATTACGTGGTTCGATAGGCAATCTTGAAAAGTCCTGAGAGCATGTCGTATTGCTCGAAGTTCCAGGAAGTTGATCTGGTGTTTGGCTTCCTCTGGAGACCAGAATCCTTGGGTTTGTAAATTGTTTACATGAGCTCCCCAACCGACGTTGGACGTGTCGGTTGTGAGAATTATTTGAGGATCTGGTGGGTGAAAAGGCAAGCCCTGTAGGAGGTTGGATTGAGTTTTCCACCAGACAAGAGACAGACGGAGCACATCGGTGATGCAAACAATGGAGGACAGAGGCTGAACAGCTTGGATCCATTGTGATCTCAGAGTCCATTGCATGACTCTCATGGCCAGGCGGGCCATGGGAGTTACATAAACTGAGGAGGCCATGTGTCCTAGAAGAATGAGGAATTGTCGAGCTGTTGCTGTGCATTGAGACTGCAACTGGCAAGCTAGGGACACAAGGATTTGGACTCGTTGATGAGGAAGGAAGGCTTTTGCCTGTAAGGTATCCAAGTCTGCCCCAATGAAGGATAAGGTTTGAGATGGGATTAAGTAGGATTTCTCGTAATTGACAAGAAACCCTAGAGAAAGTAGTGTTTCTTGTCAATTGTCAGGGTCAGGGAGGACCGAGCGATTTGCTGGGTTGGGGCCCTGATTAACCAATCGTCCAGATAGGGGTAGACGTGGACACCTTCCTTCCTGAGAAATGCTGCAACTACCACGAGGCATTTGGTGAAAACTCGTGGTGCGGATGCCAGGCCGAAAGGGAGCACTCGGTATTGATAGTGATTTCGGCCTACTAAAAAAGGGAGGTATTTGCGATGAGGTTGAGTTATCGCAATGTGAGTATAGGCGTCTTTTAGGTCTAGAGAGCAGAGCCAGTCCCCTCTTTGCAGCAGAGGGAGAAGCGAGCCCAGGATTACCATCTTGAACTTCTCTCTGTGAAGGTACTTGTTGAGGGCTCGTAGGTCCAGGATTGGTCGAAGTCCTCCTGACTTTTTTGGGATCGGGAAGTACCTGGAGTAGAACCCTAGTCCTTGTTGCGAGAGAGGAACGGGTTCTATAGCATTTGACTGGAGGAGAAGGGAAACTTCCTGCTCGAGAAGAACAGAGTGATCGGTGAGTCCCCACGCCTGCATGGGTGGGGAATCCGAAGGAAGAGTCAGGAAGTTGAGGTGGTAAACTTGTGCAATTATCGCTATCACCCATTGATCTGTAGTGATATGATGCCATTTTTCTAGAAAGTGGCTTAACCGACCTCCTACTGGTATGGTTGAAAGAGGGATTTGGCAACTGCTCTCTAATTGAAAGTCAAAAACCCGATGCAGGGCCAGGTTGCGGAGCTGCTGCGGGCTGTTGTTTTCGAGACTGGCGAGGCTGAGATTTATGGTAAGGCCTCGCAGACCTAGACTTGGTTTGTGGGGGATAATACTTCCGTGGACGGAAGAAGGACTTTTTTGGGTCCTTCTTGAACGGCTGTTTAGACGGTAAGTCAGAAGGAATGGATGAGAGCTGTTTAAGTGTCTCATGATGATCCTTCAATTCAGCAACAATTTGCTGAATTTGCTCACCAAACAAATTATCCCCTAGGCAGGGCAGGTCAGAGAGCCTGTCCTGAACCTCCGGACGAAGATCAGATGACTTAAGCCAAGCCCAGCGTCTTGCAGAGATGGCCGTAGCAGAAAGTCTGGTGGAAGCATCAAAGATGTCGTAAGCTGTTCTTATCTCATGCTTCCCAGCTTCAAAACCTTTATTTAGTAGGGATTGAAGTTGTGGTTGGAACTGCTCTGGTATCCTGTATCTGTTTAAGAATGACCCTATTGTATTGGGTCATATATAGCTGATAAGAGGCTATTGTGGAAGTTAGCATGGCTCCTTGGTATACTTTCCTACCTATACTATCTAGGAATTTATTTTCCTTAGTAGGAGGTATGGAAGAATGTGGCTTTATTCTTTTAGCTTTCTTTTGAGCTGACTCGACCACAACAGAGTGGTGGTCTAGCTGAGGTTTCTGAAAGCCAGGTGCTGACTGTACAAGATAGGTAGAGTCAGCTTTTTTGTTTACTGGAGCAACAGATCCAGGAAATTCCCAATTCTTTTTTAGAAGGTCCAGAAAAACCTGATGAATTGGAATAGAAGTGATGACTTTAGGGGCATCCAAGAATTGGAGCAACTCCATCATCTGATGCCGGTCATCTTGTTCCGATTGAAGCTGAAAAGGGACCAACTCTGACATTTCCTTCACGAAATTTATGAAAGAGAGGTCCTCAGGAGGAGAACGCTTTCTACTCCCCGCAGGAGAGGGTGGTGAAGGCAAATCATCGGTGTCTGTGGAGGTATCATCACCCCAGGTGTCGTAAGGATCAGGTTGCTGACCTGTAGGACCATGAGGGGGTTGGATACCTGAAGGCCCCAGCTGAGGCTCCGAGAAACTCGAAGGAATTGTTGGGGGTATCGAGAAGGTCTTCGATGGCATCGGTGCCGGTGCCGGCATCGAAGGAATCGGTGTCGGCATCGAAGGTATGGGTGCCGTCATCGAAATTCTCAATGGAGCTGATGTGCGTATTGCCCCAGTGGAATGTATCGGTGGCGAGGGACGACATGGTACCTATGGTACTACCCCCAAAGGGGGAATTCGGTACGGTGTTTCTCCACTTGATGAGATAGGTGTCGGAGACCCGGGTATCACCGGAGGAAGGGCAGTCATAAGCGCTTCCATCCGGGCAAGCAGCGGTGCCAGTGCTGCTGGAATCGGTTCGGTGACCGGTTCCACTCTCGGTGCCGGAGGAGTCTGGAACCGTTGCATTGCCTTGTCGATGGCCTCCTGGACCAGCCGGTCCAGTTCTACCCGGAGACCTGGGGTAACAATACCCGGCTCCAAGGGAGAGGGAGGCTGAGGCTGAGCTGGAGGGACCACCGTCACCGGTGGAGTTGCGGCTCCCAAACCCCGAAGGGGTGAGGGTTGCCTCGGTGTCTGCGAGACAGGAGTGGACGGTGCCACTTCTGGTCGAGACTTCTTCGGAGGAGGCTCGGACAGTACTGAGGTCGATGACTTCGATTCCTCGACGGTCCGAGACTTGTGACGTCGATGGCGATGTTTTTCTCTCTGATCCCTGCGATCTTCGGAGGAAGGGACGGGAGTCGATGGCCGCGGAGACGTCGATGGCAGGCGGTCACCGGGAGGCTGTCGACGATGGTGAAACTTCGACGGGCCGGTTCCGATGACGTCGATGCAATCATGTGGGCATGGAAAAGGAGTCCCATTTTCTCCATTCTGGGTTTGCGACCTTTTGGTGTCATTAGGGCACATTTGGTGCAAGTCAGGACATCATGCTCACTCCCTAAACACAAAACACAGACTCTATGTGGGTCTGTGATGGACATAGTACGTGTACAGTCCGGGCACCGACGGAACCCCGACGCCATGGCCATAGGCCAAAAATTTAGCCGCGGGACGGTCGACTGCCAACAGGCCTCGAGGGCCAAACTCGACGGTAGTCGACAAAAACGACGGCAAAAACTTACCGAAGTACCGCGGAGCAAAATTTGAAGAGGGGAGACCCCTGAGGGGCAAATTTTTCTTCAAGAAATTAGTTGAAGAAATTCCTGTCAGGAATGTGGTAAGAGCTCCTTAACCGCATGGCTACTGCTGCGCGGAAAAAAGAAGACTGAAGGGAGACTCCTGCTGGCTGCAGGGTTAGTGCCGTGCTGGGCATGCCCAGTAGGGGCCAGTCAAAGTTCCTGAAACTTTGACAGAAGTTTTCCGTGGTTGGGCTCCATCCTCGATGTCACCCATTTGTGAGGACAACCATCCTGCTTGTCCTGTGAGAACTCTAGCTTCCTTCTGGGGCCCTTCCTGCCCCTGACAGAAAGCCTGCAGGCCCTTAAAAACTTCTACCTATGAAATATTTTATTTATTTATTTATTTACGGTTTTTTTATACCGGCATTCATGAACTCGTTCACATCATGTCGGTTTACAGAAAACAGGGGTGCGAAGAATACAACCAAAAAACATAATAAAACGTGATGAAAAGAAGCAGTTACAATTAACAAGGGCTAATGAACTGGGATTGTAAGAAATAAAGAGAGATAGAGGGGGTTAATTATATACAAATGTACAATATAAATATGGAGTCCAATATATACAGCTTCTGAGCAGAGAAATTATTGATGGTGCATGTTAGGTGGAGTTCGGGAAGGCTTGGCTGAAAAGCCATGTCTTTAGCCTTTTCCTAAAGGTTAGGAGGCATGGTTCGTTTCTGAGATCTGGAGGGATGGAGTTCCATAACGGTGGTCCTGCTGTGGAAAGGGCTCGGTCTCTTAAGGTGCTGTGCTTAGTGGTTTTCGTGGGTGGAACAATGAGGCATCCTCTGTAGGCTTCCCTGGTCGGTCTTGTGGATTTGTGTAAACGGGGGCGGAATTTGTAGGTCGATTATGGTATGTTGGTGAATGATTTTGTATATCAAGGTGATGGATTTATAAATGACTCTGAAATGGATTGGTAACCAGTGGAGGTCTTGTAGAACTGGGGAGATGTGGTCTCTTCTCCTAGTGTTAGTCAGTAGACGGGCTGCTGCGTTTTGAACCATTTGGAGTGGTTTTGTGTATGAGGAGGGGAGGCCAAGTAGAGTAGAGCTGCAGTAGTCCAGTTTAGGGAAAATGAGGGCTTGGAGGATGGTTCTGAAGTCTTTGGCATGGAATAGTGGTCTTATCCTTTTTAAGACTTGCAGTTTAAAGAAGCAGTCTTTGATGGTTTTATTGATGTGGGCTTTGAAGTTCAGTTTATTGTCGATTAGCACACCTAGATCTCTCACATGAGTGGTTTGTAGGTTGGTTGGGAGACAGGCTGTGAGATTGTTGTCAGGAGTTATGAGTAAAACTTCAGTTTTGGCAGAGTTTAGTACCAGGTTTAGGCTGTTGAGGAGGCTTTTGATTTCTTGGTGACAGGATTCCCAGTATTCGAGGGTTTTTGAGTATGATTCTTTGATGGGTATCAGGATCTGAATGTCGTCTGCATAGAGAAAGTGTATTAAATTGAGGTTGGTAAGGAGTCGGCAGAGTGGTAGGAGGTAAATATTAAAGAGTGTGGGGGATAAAGAGGAACCTTGTGGGACTCTGATGGTCGAGTCTTGGCGTGATGATTCTTTATTATGGATTTTTACCTTGTAGCCTCTGTTGGTTAGAAACGATTTGAACCAGGAGAGCGCTAAACCAGAGATACCTATCGCAGCTAGCTGGTTGATGAGGATAGCGTGATTTACGGTATCGAAAGCTGCTGAAAGGTCCAGAAGGATCAATAGAAAGGATTGTCCTTTGTCTGTACCTAAGATGAGGAGGTCTGTAAGGGAGGTAAGTAGGGATTCAGTGCCCCGATTTTTGCGGAATCCATGTTGTGAGGCGGATAGAATTTTGTTGTCTTCAATGAAGTCCGAAAGTTGGGTGTTCACAAGCCTTTCCATAATCTTAGCTATGATAGGAAGATTAGCTATTGGACGGTAGTTGTTGGGGTCTTTTAGGTCCAGGTTGGGTTTTTTAAAAAGTGGTTTGAGTGAGGCTTGTTTGAGGTCTTCTGGGAAGGAACCTTGGGAAAGCGAGCAGTTGATGATGTCCGCTAATGTTTTGGAGATGGTGTCTGGTATTGAGAGGAGAAGTTTTGTGGGTATATGGTCTGCCGGGTGCGAAGATGGTTTCATTCTTCTAAGCATGGTTTGGATTTCGGAGGAAGAAGTAAGTTCAAACATTTCTAGATGAATGTTTTTGATGTGAGGCATTAGAGCTGGTGTTGGGGGGGGCGATATTGGAGGGAAGTTGAGTAAGAAGATTCGTGATTTTGTTTTGAAAGAAGAGAGCGAGTTCATCTGCTTTGGCTTGAGCTTGATTACTAGGGCATTCTGGTGAGGGTATTTGAGTGAGGGAGGAAACATAGTTGAATAGAGCTTTCGCGTCAAAGACTAAGTTGTGAATTTTGGAGGCGAAAAAGTCTCTTTTTGATTTGGAGGTGCAGGCCTTGTATTGTTGTAGCGTGAGTTTGTAGGCTGAGAGTATGCTAGCACTAGGATTTTTCCGCCAGTTAGATTCCTTTTGTCTTAGATATTGTTTTAGCCTTCTGAGATCGTCGGTGAACCATGGTTGTTTTTTGGAGGCGTCTGGGTGGGATTTTTTTGTTGTTAGAGGGCAGAGCTTGTTGGCTATGGATTCTGTGATAGTATTCCAGGATTGTAAGGCAGTATTGGGATCGGTGAGAACTATAGCAGGAAGGTGTTTGGTCAGCTGATTGGTGAGGTCGTCGGGGTGGCAAGATTTTCTGTAGTTAAAGGAGGGAGTAGGTGTATGAGGGGCAATAGATTTTTCCAGTGAGAATGAGGTAGAAATCAGGGAGTGATCCGACCAGGGTACCTTCATATTTTTTTGGTGGGGAAGACGATTTTATGCCTTTGTTGATAAAGATCAGGTCCAACGTAATATAGCGGAAAGATCTTTGTTGATAAAGATCTTTGTTGATAAAGATCAGGTCCAACGTAAAATAGCGGAAAGATCCATCCCCAGGGTAGGTAAAATCCTTCTCTGAGCCCATTCCCGAGGGGATTGGTAGGTCAGGGTAAAAGCAGGAGCCTCTAGGGACATATTTCCCTAAGGAGACATTTCCCTGAACCGCAACACACCTCTGACAAACACTAAGAGACCTCCTGGGACTCTCATATGGCATGCAGAGCAGATGTGAAACCTCTTCCTATGCTGCTCCCCCGACGTCATCTCACTCTCTCTTTCCCATACAGAGATGAGCAAACACTTCTCACCATGTTTCTCAGCAGCGCCTACAAACCCCCAGATTGGCATCTGCCACATGTCCCTGCACTGCCACGCTAATTCCAGCTAGTCTAAGGATAACCTTGCAGCAATCCTTGACCATGTGGCCCAGAGTGGCTGCGATTACAGCTGCCTCCTTGACCAGCCTTGTAGGAAGCGCATCGGCACCTGCTCTGAGTGCTGCCTGATGCATGCATTTTTTTTTTTGTCAAAGCTGTCCAGGACAGTGGCGCTGAAAAAGACTGAACTGGCCCGCAGCAGTCACAATGACAGGGAACAGAGAGCAGAAGGAAGAGAGAAGGACCACCCAGAGAAGAGGACTATGCAGCAGGGTAGAGCCCATGGCCTCCTTAACATACTGGAGATCTTCTCCTGACAGGAGGGGGGCTAGGGCCACAGCCTTCACCTCACTCCTGTCCTTTCTCTCCTGACATTTTCCAGACTCTCAACTGAGGGAGGGAGCGAATGTTATCACCACAGGAGGTCAAAATGGCCAAGCAATCCCTGGCAGGCTGAAGTCCACAAGCAAGGATGCATGTCCACCATCTGCTGGAGACGGAGAAATACTGACTGGCTGGTACCTGAGTAGAGCTATATGAGGTGACATCAGCGAGTCGTCGTTCTCCGTTTCCATCTGCTGGCTGGCATGCACAACCCACTGGTGTGGACTGGCTTGCCTAGATAAAGAGAAAATTATATTTTCAGAAATACAAAAGAAATCAAGATAAATATCTGTCAAAAACTTTGGAAATATGAATACACTAAATGGTTGAAAATTTAGTAATCCAAAGGTTACAAACAGCAAACTAGTGAACACAAGAAATGATAATAGAGAAACTTACTTTGGCATCATTCTGTTCTGTCTTTCTAGTTCGTTTCATTATTTCTTCAATTCTCTGTTAGAAGATTAACAGAAATCATAAATAGAAAAAAAAAATGTAATTCTGGTGCCATTTAGTGCCAACTTTTACTACTATTATAAGGTAAACTACAATTCAGGCACAAATGAATCACACAAGAGGCCCCAAAGCAGTTTTCATCATATAAAACATATACAAAATAATGTAAACAATCCCAAATGCAATCTCAAGTACTATCTATTCCTCACTCTCACTAGACAAGGGATTGAGTACATTAAACAACCACAAAATAACTCTCCCAATTTCTTTACTATAAATATAAACAGCAGCATACAAAAAAAGCATAAAATTAAAAATACATAATAAAACAATTAGCATTATCACAGTAAATATACTAAAACACTTTAATCCCACATCCATCACTACCTGCTAGCAACTGCCAGCCAGTCCCCAGGTCGCTCCCAAAGGGGAATCAAAGGGCACTATAGAATCCTATAATTAGATTAGAATAGAATAAAATAGAAATTGTAAAAAAAAAAGAGCAAGTTCGCTTACCGTAAACGGTGTTTTCCATAGATAGCAGATGAATTAGCCATGCTGTCTGGGGACATCCTCCATGCCACTAGGTGGCGGAGCTCTCAAAGATCACTAAAAGTCTTTTAGTGCGGTATTCCTTCTGGTATCTTCCCGCGTTTCCCTAAGTCTCCTCAGTCCGTGTCAAAGCAAGATGAGAGATGCAATGCCGGAACTGTCCAGGGTGGCAGGTGGGTCAGCATGGCTAATTCATCTGCTATCTACGGAAAACACCATTTACAGTAAAGCAAACTTGCTCTTTTCCCGTAGATAAGCAGCATGAATTAGCCATGCTGTCTGGAAGTCCCCAGCCAAAGTATTGAGCGCGAATTGTTTAATAATGTGTCCATGACATAGTGAGGTAATGCACTCAATACAGTAGAATTTAGGCGGACAGTTCTCATGAGCTGTTTTGCTGTGCTGCAGAGGTGCCTTTCTTGAGAATAGTCTGTCCCATGTGTGCATCATCTGCAGTCTGCTTATCCAAACAGTAATGGGATGTGGACGTTTGCAGTGAGGACCATGTGGCTACTTTACAAATGTCCAGGAGAGGCACTTCGTGGAGGTGAGCAATTGAAGCAGCCATTGTACATACCTGATGCACCTTGGGTGTGGCGGATAGGGTCTCTGAACGCTTCTGGTAGCAGAATTGAATGCAGTTCGAGATCCAGGACGATAGTGTTCTCTTGGATACAGGGAGTCCTGGTGCATTTGGCTTGAAGGAGAGAAAGAGCTGAGAGGCTCTGTAGGCAGAATGAGTGCGCTTTTTATAGTAGGCTAGTGCTCACTTAAGGTCTAATGAGTGGAGTCTTTGCTCGCCCTTGTTTGCATGAGACTTTGGGTGATGGTCTGGTTTTGTGTGGAAAGTAGAAACCACTTTTGGTAGGAAGTTAGGATGCGTACGTAGAGAGGGAATGACAAGAGATAGTTTCCCCTTTGAAAGGCGTGTGATAAGCTGCTATGGCACTGAGGTGTACTCAAAGTGAAGCAGTGGCAAGGCCCTCCCTGCAAAGCAGATGGAGATAATCCAGGAGGTGTTCTGGTGGACAGGTGAATGGATCTGTTCCCTCGGCCGAACACCAGGAAGCATAACGTGCCATTTTCGCTGATCTAGTTTATGGTTTTCTGGAGGAGACCAGAATATCTTGAAGTTGAAGAGAAATGTTTAGGCTTTGGAAAACGAGCCTTTCAACCTCTATACAGTGAGATTCAGCGATGAATGAAGTGGATGAAGCAGCAATCCTCCCTCTTGGGTAAGCAGTTGAGGGCTGTTGCCCAGGGGGATCGGTTTGTGTGTCGATAGTTGAACTAGGTTGCTGTACCACGGTTGTCGTGCCCATGCTGGGGCAATGAGAATCAAATCCGCGTTGTCTTCGATGCATCTTTGGACTGTGCGAGAGATGAGTGGTATCGGAAGGAACGAGTAAAGCAGACCATGCGACCAATCTTTGAGGAACGCATCCTGTGCCAATCGGTGGGGGCTGGGGTACACTGAGCAAAACAGTTTGTCCTTCTTGTTGCGTTCTGCTGTGAAGAGGTTGATCTGGGGAAGACCCCAAATGTGATTGGCTACATCCTGATGTAGTTCCCATTCGTGGTGATGAAATATCCTGCTTAGTTTGTCTGCTCAGGAGTTGTTGATTCCGGATAAGTATGTGGCCTGTAGGGAGATTCCCCTGTTGTGTGCCCATTCCAGGATCTCAACAGCTTCTCTGCAATGGCTCCAGGAACCTGACCCTCCTTGCTTATTTATGTAGAGCACCTGGACAACCTGGTTGTCCGTGTGGATCATGACAATCTGGCCTCGGAGGGCCCGCTCAAAGGTTCAAAGGGCATCGCGGATGGCCCGAAGTTCCAGGAGGTTTATGTGTTGGGCCCGCTCCCTTTGGGATCATTGCCCTTGAGTCTGTAGGCTGGTGAGATGGGCTCCCCAACCTGTGGGGGAGGCATCTGTGGTGAGCACTTTCTTTTTTTTTGTAATTTATTCTTTATTAACTTTTAGCAGTTACATCAAGCAATACTCTACAAATATGTATGACAATATTTAAAGCAAACTTTTACGTATACAAATATAAGTAATCATTATTGCAATACATAAAACATAATTGGGGAGAATATTACCATATTTTTAAGGCAAAATTATTCATCTAGTATAGTCCCTATTATCTTGCTTGGGACTTCCATTAGACAAAAATTACAAATAAAAGGAGAATGGAATATCTAATTTTCCTGAAGGCCCTTTACCTCTAATCTTTCAATTTCAGATACTGATTTATCCAAAAGAAATGTCTCCAAACGAACTGGATCTATAAACCCAAATCTTTTCCCCTTATAATTTATATAACAAAAACAGGGAAATTTTAAAAAGAAAGTTGCCCCCAGAGCCACCACACGATGTTTCAGTGCTAGGAAAGTTTTTCTCCTTGCTTGGGTGGCTCTGGCGACATCCGGAAAAATCTGGATCTTATATCCGCAAAAGGAGACATCCTTGTTTGTAAAAAACTTTTGAATAGTTTATCTTTGTCCTGTTCTGATATAAAGGAAATAAAGAGAGTCGCCCTATTCTCAATTATATCCAGGGACTCCTCCAAGAAGGTTGATATTCCCAAACTTGGAGGAGACTCCTGAGCACCACTGGGAATATTTCTCTCCTTTTTGTTTCTAAAATAATATATTTTAGACAAAATAGGAAATTCTTCATCTTTATACATTAATACTTCCCTCAAAAAATTTTTAAACATTTCTAAAGGGGACAAAAGACGAGTTATAGGAAAATTTACTAACCTTAGATTTTTTAATCTCAAAAAATTTTCCATGCGCTCAAGTTCTTTGTGAATACTTAAACTATCACACATAAAGGTATTTTCTGAAGACTGAACAATTTGCATTTTCTCCTTCAAATCAAATATATCTTTTTCACACTTTGATACTTTTGTCCCTTGTTCATTAATTTTCTCTGTATTTGCATTTATCACAGCTGACAATGATCTATTCATAGTGGTAATATTATTATCCAAATTTGAAATTGCTTTCCACAAATCAGATAAGGTAACATTGTCAGGGGGCAAATCCGTGACAATGCTACGAGTAAGAACTGGTATAGGATCAACAGTTAACACACTTAATAAAGATTTTTCAATCCCTTGATTTTCTGCTTGGGATACCAAGCTTACTTCTAAAGGATTAATTCCTACCAGTTCAGTCGCCAATTCAATGGATGGACTTTTACTTGGCTGCGGTGGTAAAACAGGGCCTTCTCCAGGACTCAGGGAAGCCAACGATGAGCTCCCCAACACATCCTCATTTGGATCAACCCTTTGTCTTACGACATGTTGATCCATTGGGCCGGTGCGTTGTTGGGGCACTGGTGATGAGGTCAATGTCCTTCCTTTTCTCTTCTTCCCCATCCACGAAAAAGAGTTTTCACTGACACAGACTTCCTGGCCAAACACCCAAACTCACCCGGACTAAGCCGGACCAAGCTGCGCGCCCCTTCGGCACGCGTGGCTTAGGCGTCGCGCCGGCGGCGTCACAGCGCCGCACCACGTACCGATTTAAATGCCGTGGCCACGCCCCTGTGACATATGCGGCAGCGTCCCTCTCTGCCGCAGATGTAAGGTTTCAAGGGCTTCCCTAGGCAACAAAAACCTGCAGGTTTCGCCGGAGATGTTAATAAGAAAGTCCTTTTTCTCCGCCGGGTCGCTCGGGGAGAGGTGGCCAACAGCCCTTCCTTCTCCTGCTCTCTCCCCGGGTCTAAAGCGCGCCACGTACCGATTTAAATGCCGTGGCCACGCCCCCTGTGACGTATGCGGCAGCGTCCCTCTCTGCCGCAGATGTAAGGTTTCAAGGGCTTCTCTAGGCAACAAAAACCTGCAGGTTTCGCCGGAGATGTCAATAAGAAAGTCCTTTTTCTCCGCCAGGTCGCTCGGGGAGAGGTGGCCGACAGCCCCTCCCTCTCCTGCTCTCTCCCCTGTGGTGAGCACTTTCTGATGTCGAGGGGAACGCAGAGGTGAGCCCTTCGTCAGCGCCGGTGGTGTTAGCCACCACTGTAGATCTATCTTCATGCTGGCTGTCAGAGTGATAGGAGTGGAGAGGGGGTTGAGGAACTGAGTCCATTGAGTCTTCAGGCCCCATTGCAAATGACGCATATGTAGTCGCGTATGCAGGACGACAGATGGACTCTGCCATGTGTCCCAGAATGGTGAGGATTTGGCGAGCTGGAGCTGTTGTACTCTCTAGGAGGCGACTGGCCAGTGTGGTCAGAGCAAGCGCTGCAGGCTGTGGCAGGAAGGCTTTGTCCTGAATGGTATCGATATGAGCTATGATGAATTGCAAGGTTTGAGTAGGTTGCAGATTTGACTTCTCGTAGTTTATCAGGCGGCCAAGATTCTCTAGGCAAGATATTGTACGGAGTAGATTGTCTCGCAGGGTAGAGTAGTTGGGGGCTGCCAGTAGCCAGTCGTCCAGGTAAGAAAATATTTGAAACCCCTGTCGATGGAGGTGTGCCACCGCTACTGCTAGACATTTTGTGAAGACTCTGGGGGTGGAGGAGAGGCCGAACAGAGAAGTACAGTGTACTGGAAGTGTCTCTCATTTGCCGTGAAAGAGCCAGGACTTGGGATGCATTGGTATATGAGCATATGCATCCTTCAAATCTAGTGAGCACATCCAATCTCTGGGCCGAATGAAAGGATAGATTTGAGAGAAGTAATTTTGAATTTTTCCCTCTGCAGGTATTTGTTGAGAGCGCAGGTCCAGGACTGGCTGAAGCTCCCCAGACGTCTTGGGAATGAGAAAGAATTGCAAACAGAATTGCTGTTGAAGTTGCGAGGGAGTCAACTCTCATATGCACCTTTGTTGGAGTAGATGGTTGATCTCCTGAAGAAGAGGTCCCCGTGTGATGGTTTTGGGGAACTAGGTGCGGCAGGGTTGAGAGAGATAGAAAATTGATGGAATAACCCTCTTTTATTATGTTTAGGACCCAAAGGTTGGATGGAACAGCATAACATCCTGGGAGGAAATGGGACAGTCTTCCCCCTACAGTTGGTGTCAGTAGCAGTGGTGACGAGAGTCCTAAAAACCTTGCGGGTTTTTAAGGGGATGAGGATCTGCCGGATGATGAGGTTGGCGAGGTGTACGAGGGTGTTGGCATGGCCCATGTTGCTGAAAGGGCTGCTGGCGGCTGGGTTGGTAAGAGGGAGGCTGGTAGGATGAGTGTGGCCTATACGTGCGTCGAGGGTAACTGGACTTCCGGTACAAAGTGAAATGGTGTCGAGACAAAGGACCTTCGGACGGGGAGGTCAAGGACAGGACTGCCACCTTCTGTTCTTTAAGTTTCTCCACGGTCTCTGTGAGCCTGTCACCAAAAAGGTTGTTCGGGTGACAGGGGAGATTTGCCAGTTTCTCGTGCACATCATCTCTGATAGCACTCACCCATAGCCACGCAAGACGTCTCGCCGCTATGGCATTTGCGGTACTCTTTGCCGATGTCTTGAAAACTTTGTAGATTGAACGAAGAAGGTGACAAAGACCCTCTTTCCATATCATGGAATACTTAAGGGAGGCGGGCATCTGGAGACCCATCCCATCCTGAAGGTTCATAGAACTGGTGGTTCTGTATTTTGGCATTTAACATAACTGACTGGAATGCTTTCTTCCCAAAATCGTCTAGGTATTTGCTGTCTTTCCCCTGGGGGAGTGTTTGAGCTTTTATTTTTTCCTTCTCTGCATTACTGACCTGGAATAAGGGAGCTCCCAGGGGACAATTGAGAGTCGTGGGGTTTGTCAAATGGCAGTTGTTGCTATTCCTCAACCGAGGTCAGACAAACTGCGTTAATATCATGGAGAACTGTGATATGGCTTGGGAGGCTAAGCCCGATGTAGGGGGTGGCCTCGGTTGTGTCAGAAAGCCCGCTGGGGGTAGTGCCTCCAGTAGGATATCACTATCTGGCCCTCTGGACTGAGCAATGTCAACTGGGGGGCTTCTGACTTTCTCGTATAGCGGGTCTTGAAGACTGGATCCTCCGCAGTGGTGTGAGGCCATGGAAAGACCAGAAAAAAACCTCTGAAGAGGCCGAGGAGCTGCTAGAGATCCTTGGGGGAGATGGACCACCATCTGAATCCACAATAAGTAGGGAAGAAGGTTCCCATGGTCTTTTATGTCTGCTACAGTGCTTTTTAGGAGACCTGGTAGTAGGCTGCATCCGAAGCGTTGGTGTCAAAGGTACTGCATCGGGTGCATCGGAGAGGGCCGTGGTGGAATCAGCACTGTGTCGATGGAACCTGATTTCAACACAATTTCATCCGTGCACTGGTGCGTCGAAGCGCCAGTGTACTGATGCTCACTTGATGCGTCAATGTTTCTTAGCCTCGTCGATGCTTTTTGGGTGCGTCGGTGTGTCAATGCCTTCGACGCAGTGTGCGGCTTTGGTGCCGGTGGCGCATCTCCTGCACTGTGCGTCGATTTGGATCAGGCATGTATCATGCCGGATCCGATGGACCGGGGAGGTCCGCAGAGGTGGCCCAATGATGGGAAGGGGCCTTTGATTTTCGTTGGGGTCCCAGAGAAGATTTGGTGGAAGCTTGAGGGGGCATAAGAGCCCGATGGTGCTCCTCTAAGTTGAACTATGCGGGGAGCCTCTGCAATTGGGCCCGTGGGGACATGCGTCCGCAGTCCCTACAACTTGCCTGATCATGGTTGGGGACCCAAACAGATGTAGCAGCGCTCGTGCCCCTCTGTGGCAGACATGATCTTCTACACACATAGGGGCGGATTTTCAGAGCCCTGCTCGCCTAAATCCGCCGAAAACCGGGCGGATTTAGGCGAGCAGGGTCCTGCGCGCCGGTGAGCCTATTTTACATAGGCCTACCGGCGCGCGCAGAGCCCCGGGACTCGCGTAAGTCCCGGGGTTCTCCGAGGGGGGCGTGTCGGAGGGCGGGGCCCGGTCGTCGCGGCATTTAGGGGGCATGTCAGCAGCGTTTTGGGGGCGGGTACGGGGCGTGGCTACGGCCTGGGCGGTCCGGGGGCGTGGCCGCGCCCTCCATACCCGCCCCCAGGTCGCGTCCCGGCGCGCAACAGGCCCGCTGGCGCGCGGGGATTTACTTCTCCCTCCGGGAGGCGTAAATCCCTGGAGAAAGGTAAGGGGGGGGTGTAGACGGGGCCGGGCGGGTGGGTTAGGTAGAGGAAGAGAGGGGAAGGGTGAGGGGAGGGCGTTAGAGGATTCCCTCCAAGGCCGCTCCGATTTCGGAGCGGCCTTGGAGGGAATGGGGGTAGGCTGCGCGGCTCGGCGCGCGCCGGCTATACAGAATTCATAGCCTTGAACGCGCCGATCCAGGATTTTAGTGGATACGCGCGGCTCCGTGCGTATCTACTAAAATCCAGCGTACTTTTGCTGGCGCCTGATGCGCCAGCAAAAGTACACCTATTCGCGTTTTTTGAAAATCTACCCCATAGAATTGAAAGCCTGGCAGACGAGGCATATCAAATGTTTGACATTTTCTGTGGTTTTTGTTTTTCTTCTTTTTTCTGTCAAAAATCACTTTTTCTCACAGAGGAGGAGAGCTCTGCGTGTACTCAGTCGTGCGGAAAAAAACGGATTGAGGAGACTCAGGGAAATGCGGTAAGATACAAGAAGGAACAACTCACTAAAAGACTTTGTGGCACAGAGGATGTCCCCAGACAGCATGGCTAATTCATGCTGCTTATCTACAGAAAAATAATCACTAGGTCCTTAAAATTTGCAAAATATTGTATTTATGAGTATTACCAATTATTAGAATAACTATAAAATCAATTCCTCTTCATCCAGCCAAATCAGTCCAGTTGCATAGGTTTATGGTTCGAAACCAGTATATGGAAATTGACTAACAGGCTTGCAGACTTCACATCATATAATCTCCTGTGCTCAGGTTAAATTTGTCAATAGGCACATTGAGCCTGAGCCTAGGACAGCAATAATCTGGGAGGCAGCAGACTGGCTGAGATTTGCTGCCTTTCAGCTGTGCTGAATCTCACACAGCAGAGAATACTCTGTTTCCTAATTCCTCTCAGGGTGCAGGGAACAGGAGAGGAGAAGAGTGAGCCTGCAACAGACAGAGCAAAGGGGGGATCATTTTGGGATATTAGGAGCGTTTGAGTAAAGATCATTGAAGAGAGGCTGAGAGATGAGAGAGATAGCCTGGGGAATGTAAGTCTGTGTGTGAGAGGGGGGAACAAAGGTAGGGGGCAGTGTATGTGAGAGAGAAGGGTTTGATGTCATATTGGGTGGGATATTAGAGAGGGGATACAGAAGGAGCAGGACCAGGGCATGGTAGGGACAACTCCCACCTCTCCTCCCATCCTACTGCAATTCAAATCCTCTTTTCTTGATCTTGAATTCTATCCCCAAAATCCTGGAACCTCCCTTCCTTCCTACCTCTCCGTTCTTACCAGTTCCTGGAACCCACTTCCCCAATCCTTCCTCTCTTAAAAATCCCAGATTCCTAATCTTATCCATCTCCCATCCTCCTCATCCCTATTCTTTCCTTCTCACACTCCTTCCCCTTTCCCATCACCCTATGCCTGATCCTCCTCCTTTCCTCTTCCCATCCCTGAAGTCTTCTCACTGTGCTGATACTTGAGATCACTTTTCTTCACCAATCATAATACAATTATACTAATAAATATACAGTAAAGCTATTTATTTTTATAATGTAATATAAAAGATGTAAATGCTTGCCAGTTGCTGCAGAATTTCTACATTTTTTGCCACAGAATCTATCCTGAACTGCCACAGGAAACTCAGGGACTGTGCCTCAGACCTTCTGCTCCCTGTTGTCCAACTTTGAGGAGGGGGAGAGGGGGTAACAGGGACAGACAGTGCCTAGGGGCACCAAAACCCCAAATTTGTCTCTGCCTGTTCTGATCTTAGCCTTCCAGTATTCTCTTTTTCCAGTTAATGACAGGCAAGCATCCTGTCCTGTTAGCGGAGGCCTGGTTAGGCTAGGTGAAGAAAAAGATTTAAATGTGGATGGGAAGCTCCTAAGGTAAAGTCTTGAACTTCCTTCATCAGTGGACAAGAGGACTTCCAATTATCGAAACAGGGCTCTCTCTTTTTCTCCTCCCTCCCCATTTTTTCTTTCCTCTTCCATGATTTCTCCTTCTTGAAAGAAAAAAACTGGAAACTAGAAGAACAGTTTGCCATGTGAGGATGAGTTGTAGTTTTTTTTCTCGGCCATTTAATCAGGGACTGTGGGCTGAGGCAGGAGAGATGGAGAAGAAAATTGAGGCATCTTTTCAGGAGCTCAGGAAGCATTCAGTAGTTTACACTCCATGTGATCATGTTGTCTGACACTAGGAGGGATAAATATTTATAATCTTGTAGGGAGGAGAGGGGATGCATGTGGAGTTGTCTGTCCCAGGAGAGCCACATTGTCATCTGTAGGCTGTTCCCACTGGTGTGCGTGCTCATGCAGCTGGAATAGTAGTCATCTTGGAACAATGAGATGATAGGAGCTCAGAGCAAGGGCCATCCAACTCTGGTTCTAGTGGTCTTGGATGTTGCTCATTGGCTCCTCCGGGTGGAGTTTCCAAGAGGAGTAGCTCCTTTTTCTTCACATGGAGATGTGATTCCATCCTCTTCCTGGGTCTCTATTTCCACGGAGCTGTGAAGTGTTTATATTTATTGTAATTGTTAAGAAATTTTGATTAGTGGCATATAAATGTTGAACATAAATAAGCAAACAAACAAACAAACAAATAAATAAATAAATAAATAAATAGATCTAACCTTTTCTCCTAGAGGGCTAAGTGCAGCTCTGGTTTCTCTCCTGCAGGAAACCCTTCCCGGAAACTCCTTCTGGGAATCTAGAGCACAAGAGAGGAGATTGGGAGGGGGAGGAACTCCTGAGGTTTCAGACCTTAAGGATTTATATCGAAGGTGGAAGGGAGGGAGATGGAGGAGGTGTAATGTTCCCCTAGGGAAGAGGATGTTTCAGCTATGGCTTAGTTTTTCCATGAAGAAGATCTTTCTTCCATAATTTCACAGTCCCTAAGAATGATGAACATAGTGGAAGAAAAAGGAGAGGAGTCTGGTATTACCAAAGATGACTATATAATGTCAAGTTTAAGGAAACCATCCAAAGCATTTATGTGGCAGTTAAAGATTTGATCTCTGTGTAATGGATACACAAAAGATAAATTTTAAAAGGGATAAAAATATGCAAAGTTTAGGAAAGAGAAAGCTGAAAATTCCTAAGGTGGATGTGTTTATTTGTGCTGCTTCTAGGAGGACTAATATTCTTGTGGAAAGGGGCTCTGTCCTCAAGGATGCTCAGGATAGGAAGATAGAGACTGTGCTTAAGCAGGCATCTGAAGCTGCTAGCTTGGTGCTGCTTGCTCATCTGCACAGTGGTATTGTTGCTAGGAAAGGATTGCGTTTGTCTCAACACATACAGGAAAGTTCCTTGGAATGTGTGAAGATGGTGTTGCAGGATGCAGCCCAGATTGAAGAAGAGTTCCTTTTTTGAAGATTGCCTCATATGAATTGGGCCAAGCTTTGACTAATATGGCTTCAACTGTAGCTGTCATTTGCTGTAGCTATGTAACTGGTTAGCAGATTCAAATTTCCAAGTTCAAACGTTCCTTCAGGGACATCCTTTTGGAGAAGATCTAGGAAAGCTGGTGAAACTGTGAAGGAATCGAAATTCCCAGTTTGCGTGAGGATAAGTAGTTACCAGATTCAGCTAAAAGCCACTTTAGGGATTCCAAGCATGTGGTGCAAGGAAAGTCAGCGGATGGTCAGTAGTCTAGACATTTTAGTAGGTTCTGTCCTACTGAAACTCCAAGATAGGACGTAAAGATGGAGTCTTGGGGGGGGGGGGGGGGGGGGGGCGGAGGGGGGGGGGGGGGGGAAAAGGGAAGGAGCAAAGTTCCAGGAGCTTCTAATGAAGGTGTGGGAGACTAGATGGATGGTTATGACCGCTATTATTACTACTTCGTGTGTTGCTGCCTTCTCTCCTTTGGGAAGACTTGCAGCTGTGGCTAGCCGCTTCTGACACTCATGGCTCTGTTCCCGGACTCCCCAGGGTGGTGAGGACGCTGCTGACCACATCTCTTTCCAGGCCTTCCTAGGCGCGCATGCTCCATGGCCCTTCTTTAAGGATGACAGGGCGGGGCCCTCTCCCCTTGATGACATCACTAGACCTGGACTCTTAAGCACCATCGGGGCCTGGCTCTAATCGACTTGGCAACAAGTTCCCTCCTTGATGAATCCTGCTGATCTCGCTACAGACTCTGGTTCCTGATTCCTGCTCCCTGGCGTTGAGACACTCTCGGGTACCCGCCTCCTTGGGGGGCCCTGCTCCTGTCTCTGGCTATCCGCTCCTTGGAGGGGCCTTGCACCTCGGACGCTGTCTGCCATCTTCCCAGCTCTCAGGGTTGCTCCAAGAACTACTCTACATCGGTGTAACCCCGCTCTGTGGACCATTGCCATTTTACTCTGCTTCGTGGAGACTCAGTGTGGTGTGCCCTGCCCTGCGGACCATTGCCTCACTACTTCGTGGAGAGCAACAAAGGTGTATCCCACCCTGCGGGCCATTGCCTCACCACTCTGCTTCGTAGAGACCTAACGCCAGTGAACTCCGCTCTGCAGGCCATTGCCTTCGCTTGTGACTGCCGTACCCCCGCTCCTCGGGTAGCGCATTGTGAACTTGGGACTGAGCTGCGCCCCCCCCGCTCCTCGGGGCAGCGCTTGGCATTTTACTGTTATTATGTTCGCTCCCCGCTGCTCGGGGGTAGTGTCCTCTTGCACTGCCAGAGACCCCTGGGCTTCCCCACTTCTCGGGTAAGCCTCATAATACCTCCCGTACTGATACTCTCTATGGCTCCCACCCCCTAGGGTCGCACTTGCAAGCACTCCTCCTTACTTTGCCTGCATTCCCCAGGGCCTGCTCAGCACTCTACCACTAGTGGGATGTATTCTGGCAACCGCATACACACCCCAGTCTCCTGCTCTCCCTATACTCATGGGCTGTGTCACCAATTGCTCAGACCTCGCCTCCTGACGGTAAGGTTTAGGGGGGCTCCTCCCCTTGGGCAGTACCATCTCTCACCTTGGGCCAAGGGCCCACTAACCTACGAATCCTAATCCACATTACTTGAATCAGTGGATCTTAGGAGTTGTCTGGGATAGCTACGCTCTGGAGTTTTCCCATCATATTTCAGATAATGTATGGCTTCCTTTGTCACTCCGTTCAGAAAAGAAAGCCATACAGATGACTCTTTTGTGATTATTGCATATAGGAGTGGTGGTTCTGCACACATCCTCTCAGTGGGGTCAGGGTCATTACTGAACTTACCTTGGGGTACCTAAGTAGTAGGGGTACCTTTTGCCCTATTCTGGATCTGATGCAGGTTGACAAGATTTGAAGGTACTCCATGTCAGAATGGAAACTCTGTTATGGTAGTAGTGCAACAAGGAGAATATTTAATGTCATTAGATTGACAATGGCATATCTACATTTCCTGATAAAAGAAGGGCTTCAGAATATCTTGCTTTGCTGTGATATAGGATGCTAATAGTGTTTATGGTTAAGCGGTGTTTGGGTGGATCCCTGGGTACTGTGGGAGATGACCACACCCACGGTGAGGAGCCCCGGGAGGAACCACAGTACAGGCTAGACTCAGAAACGCACAAACACATTAGTTCTTTTATTGTACAGCTTGAAGAGACCCACAAAGGTGGCAGTAGTGAGGCAGTCTGGTAGTTGCAGTCTTAGGGACCTCGGCAGAGGGAGCCCTTCTCACCCTGATGGTATAGGAAGGTTCCGCAGCAGGTTTCCCAGCCATGAAGTACTGTGGATGAGATAGACAGAGTTAGAGTATTCACTGGGTGTTTGCTGTAGATATGCGATTCCACCAGGAAGAAGCAGGCACCGAGGCAGGGAGAGTAGGCCCTCGAGGAGTGAATACTTGTTCCCTGTAAGGCACCTGAAATAAAGCAGAGGGCCCCCAAGGAGCAGGTACCTAGGTTAGCAGTTACCCCCGTAGGGCAGAGAGAGAGCTTCCAGCAGCAGCACGGAAGCTGCAGAGTAGTGTAGACAAGAAAGGAACGTATCTGGGATCAAGTCCTTGCTAACTCAACAAGCTAACAAATTAGAGTAGTTTATATAGCTGGATGGCGTGACGTCAGCAAAGGGGAACACCCCCAAGGTTCGCGCCAAGGTTGGAATAAAGACGTGGGTGTCGCACGCGCACCCTAGTAGGTACCTGGGAGGAGCATGGCGGGAGGCTGCACCATAGCCGTTCTGGGGATGCCGGAGAAGGCGGCTGTAGACGCGGCAGTAGCCATCTTTTCTAGGTAAGCGGGAGGAGCCGTGAAGAAGGTGAGGCGAACAGGGCGAAGCCGTCTAGCAACCGACGGACACAACAAGTAGTGTCAGGCTCTCCCTTTTGGGTTGGTCACAGCTTGAAGATCTTTTCCAAAGTGATGGCTGTGATGGCGGAGGCCTTGTGTATAGAAGGTATTTTAGTGCATTCATGTCAGGATGATGGTTGATCTGAGCAAAGTCAGCCACAGGAAGCGGAATCAGTGAACGCTACGGTGATGCCATTATTGCAGACCTGGGGTAGGTTTTTCAATTTCAAGAAGAGCAACCATACACTCTCAATTCCTGGAGTATCTGGGGGTTTTAGTTTAGAAAGTAGGGAAAGCTGGATCCGATTAACACATGTAAGGATCTAGAAGTTGCAGAACCAGTTGCATGGTTTGAGGATTCAGAGATCCATGACATGGATTTATCTTAAGGTACTGGGTTCCATGGTGGCTGCCTTGGATTTAGTTCTTTGGGCAGGAGTGCACATGAAATTATTTACAGAGGGCTTTACTCTCCTCAGTTCCAAGGTATTCCATGAGGTTCCCTCTGACAATGTAAGCCAGGGAAAGTTTTGCTTTGGTAGCTGGTATGCTGGAAGTAGTGTAGGTAAATTCCAGTGAACCTAAACAGTATGTGCATCATGACCCTGACACCTATTGCTATGCATAAAGACTGAGTAAAAAGTGCAGGCCTAAAGCAATACAAACATGGAGTTGGCAGCCATGTGATGATTTTGGGAACGTTATATGAGACTTTTTTCACACAGAGGAGAAAAGACTATTTGTTTTTTTCATATAGAGGAGTTGTTATCACCAGAACTGTGAAATTATGCTCTGGGTAAAAAGTTTGTATCCAGCTATAAATTGGATATTGTTCTAGCACTTGTTCTGCAAATTAGCCTGTATGAGAATAATCCTACGCACTGCAATCAGCCAACATCATTTGCATCCCACCAATTAAGTGTATTTAGGAGGTGGTGACATCCAATCTGAATCAATGTTTTAACCTTATGGAACTGAGCATTCAATGAGGTCTGACTCGGAGAAAAGGGACTCTGAGTTATCCAGATGGACTTTGACACCAGACATTAACTGAAAAAATATTTTGCTAAGGGTTCTCCCCATGATTTTTCCACGGACTCCCCAGAACTTATTGCAGCAAAACCTGCAAGCTAAACTGAGTTTCAGGTACTCAGTACAGTCTGGTCCGTAGTCAAGAAGAAGCTGTTCTTGCCAATTATTCCCTTGAAAGATTTTTGCCCAATTAGTAACTCTTATCCTTTTTCTGCCGTCATAACTCACAGAGACGTTTGTGAGAACTTTTTGGGTTTTCTCTCTCATCAACAAAAGGGGGCTTCGCTGGATTACCTGTGTTTTTGAGAAAGATACCTGGACTTGTGCAGTACCTTGGAGGGGTAAGAACACTGGCTTAATTACTTTCAAATGGGCTACTTTGTGTGGCAGTTGCATAATTCTAAATGCAGAGTTGGACTTAGAGATACTGATTATAAGTTCTGATTATCTTTTACTTACACTGCCTTGTGCTCTGAAACTGAAACAGTAAAAAACTAAACCAAAACCAAAGAAAAGAAAATAATATCTGTACCATTTAAACATTGTTTTTACCTTATGCTGCTAATAAACTGATTGATTACCTCGTAAGTGTCTGTATATACTCCCTAAAAACTAAAGAATTTGTATCATAAGGTTACCAGAATACATTTTGTTAATCAATTGTAAGATAATCCACACCAGATACTTCTACAGTGGAAGTTGATCGTGAATCTTCTGTTTGAATAGATGAACTTGGATATCCCTTGAGCTGTAGCATTCATTGTTAAGATCTAGCAGCTCAAGTCACTTGGAATCCGAAAGAACAAGTAATCCAGTAATTACTACAGTTTGCTCCCATTCTTCAGGATTAGGTGGTTAGAATCTTATTGGCCAATGTTAAAGTGGTGGTATGTATTTTCACGAAAGGGGGGGCGCAGGGATCAGCATATGCCAGAAGAGGTAGATCTGCAGTTAGACTGGGTAGAGAATCAAGTTAAAGCACTCTCTGCTACTCATATAGTGAGGAGTGGTCAATGTACAAGCAGACTTTCTAAGGTGTAACAGGTTAGATCCTGGAGAAACAGAGTTTGTCCCAGGAGGCATTCTATCAGATTGTGACCAAACAGGGAGTACCAGTGGAGGAATTGATGGCTGTCAACAGCAATGCATAGATGCAAGATTTTCCAACTGAAGAAAGGTAAGCGGTTCATCTGGTTTGGATGTCCTAATTCAAGACTGGCTGGTTCAGGGTCTTTTTTACATGTTCCCTCCATGGTTCCTGGTGGGCAAATCTTGCATTGTTTTTGACTCAGAAAAAGATCCTACTGGGGACTCCAAGATGGCGTTGGAGTGCTAGCATCGTGAGCGTGGGGCGCTTACCTCTGGAACTTTTCCTAAGAATTTATCTTGTTTAAAATGCCCCATTCGGCCAGGAAATGGCGAGCCAGGAGAAACCAAACAAAACAACCAGAGCTCCAAGTGCACTTTACAACGTAAATTATCCAGTCAAACTAAGTGCACAATAAATTTGATTTGGTCGTGGTTATAATAACTTCATTTATTTTAAATGGTGACTCCTTCTTTACATCCCACACAGATAAGGCATACAGTTTAACAGCAGTCCCCGACACGGTCCCGTGTTTCGCCTGTCGGCTGCTTCGAGGGGATTCTTAGTATATCCATAACATAACATAGTGACATTAAGACCAAATTCTAAACATAAAGGCTATCCGAAAAACAGACGAAATTCTGATGTCACATACCTTAGTGGTTACAATCTTACAGGTCTGCAGGAGGCACAATGACTCTGCAGCACTAGCCTCAATATAAACCTTCACTCTGACTGTTTGGTGCTCAAAACGGCATTCAGCACAGATACCCGTGATTACCCAATTACCCAAACATTCCACAGATGTCAGATCAAAGTCCCTAAAAAGTCATTGTGTATATAGCTCCAGAATTCACAAAAAATGATGCCACTCCCAATTCAGCATTAAGTCCATTAGGAGCTAGAGTGTTTAAACTAAAATTCACTTCTGTTCCCAAACAATATCAGGACCCATGGAAACAGTAGACCAGAATATTGTCTTCAATTTGTCATTGAGACCTTATCTAAAACTGAGTTACAAGTGTTAAGGAAAGGGTTATCTTTTGTACCCACAGTGTTACCTAATGATTTGATATTCAATACACTTGTTTAGATTTTTTAGAATGCTCAAAATCAAAGCCTTCTTTATGGAATCACCTACTGGTTATGATATATCTATTGTACACCCCAAATCTAATGGAACCCTCCGGGACCCTTTGATCCGTCCCTAGTGTTGTTTGAAAGATTGGTACGATCTGACATTACTGCATTACAATGTAATAGAAGGTATACCTACTATAATACATCTAGGGAGGAAAATGTGGCTTTGAAAGCATTAAGGGATGATCCACGGATTACTATAAAACCAGCGGATAAGGGGGGAGGGATTGTCATTTTAAACACCAGTGACTATGAGAATGAAGTGGTACGCCAACTCAGCGATGAAACTTTTTATGTAAAATTGTTATGTAACCCGACACAAGAATTGCAAGATATGATAAAACACATAGTTCAGCAGGCAGAAGATGCAAAAATTATAACGTCTAAAGAGTCTGCTTTTCTCATAGTGGAATATCCTGTAACACCAGTATTTTATATAGTCCATAAAGATACATAAAACACTGGTTAACCCTCCGGGACGCCCTATAGTGTCCGGGATAGGTTCAGTATTGGAACCTCTATCCAAATTTGTGGATAAATTTCTGAAACCGTTCGTGCCACACATTAAATCATTTGTTAGAGATTCAGCTCACTTAATTTCTTTGTTGGCTGAAATATCTCCTACACTTGATTCATGTTTATTAGTAACAATGGATATTATCTCTCTATACACCAATATCCCGTAGGACGAAGCTTTAATAGTCATAGAGAAGGTTTTGAACACTAGGGTCACGCAGCTACGGCCACCAACCCAATTCTTGGTAGAATTGGCCAAGATAGCACTGACACGCAATTTCTTTTCATTTAAAACCCAATACTATCAGCAAATTAAAGGCACAGCTATGGGGGCCACCATGGCCCCCAGTTTAGCTTGTTTATTCGTGGCTGATTTTGAGGAACGTTTTGTTTACACGTCTGAGTGGCAACTTCTGATAGCCCATTGGTTTAGATATATAGACGATATATTGTTGATTTGGCGTGGTACAGAGATTCAATTTTTCTTATTTATTGATTGGTTAAACAATTTGAGTCCCCACTTACAGTTCAACTTTGTCATAGATCGTCATAAAATATCGTTTTTAGATGTTATGGTGATCTATCAAGACGCTCAATTCTACACAACAATTTACCGTAAAGAGACGGACAAGAAACACTCTCTTAGCGTATGATAGTTTTCACCCTTACCATTTGAAGAATAACATTCCCACAGGTCAGTTTTTGAGGCTGAGACGGCTTTGTTCAACCAGAACAGATTATGTGTGTCAAGCTCAGCAGATGTCAGCACGGTTTAAGCAGAGGGGATACCCCAGTAAAGTTTTGAAACGGGCATTTAAAAGAGCGTATAACGTGAATAGGGACCTATTATTTATACCTCATTCGCAAGATGATACTCCAACAACTAACTGTATTCTGCCATTTTCAACAATCAGTAATGCTATATCTAGAATTATCCGAAAGTATTGGAATGAATTGAAGTTGGATGCATTTTTGAGAAGTACAATACGGTTTACATATCGGAGGGGCCGCAATATCAAAGACAGGTTGGTTCACTCTGTATTTACACAGCAAATCAGTACACGAGAGAGGGGGTTACACAAACTATGTGACCATTGCTCTGTGTGTAAACACACAGCAACCTTGTCAGAATTTACACATCCAACCACAGGCAAAATATTTGGATTATTTGCTAATTCAGACTGTAATACACAAGGAGTGGTCTACGTCATTAAATGTCCATGTAACAAGCTATATGTAGGCAAAACCATGAGAAAAGTTAAGACAAGGATAATCGAACATAAGTCTAATATAAACACAGGGAGAGATGTGGTATCGAACCCGAGTAGAAGAGGTGATTTTTCCTCGATTCTAATTAAAAGGGAACAGAAGTGGATTTTTAGTTTAAACACTCTAGCTCCTAATGGACTTAATGCTGAATTGGAGTGGCATCATTTTTTGTGAATTCTGGAGCTATATACACAATGACTTTTTAGGGACTTTGATCTGACATCTGTGGAATGTTGGGTAATTGGGTAATCACGGGTATCTGTGCTGAATGCCGTTTTGAGCGCCAAACAGTCAGAGTGAAGGTTTATATTGAGCTAATGCTGCAGAGTCATTGTGCTCCTGCAGACCTGTAAGATTGTAACCACTAAGGTATGTGACATCAGAATTTCGTCTGAATTTCGTCTGTTTTTCGGATAGCCTTTATGTTTAGAATTTGGTCTTAATGTCACTATGTTATGTTATAGATATACTAAGAATCCCCTCGAAGCAGCCGACAGGCGAAACACGGGACCGTGTCGGGGACTGCTGTTAAACTGTATGCCTTATCTGTGTGGGATGTAAAGAAGGAGTCACCATTTAAAATAAATGAAGTTATTATAACCACGACCAAATCAAATTTATTGTGCACTTAGTTGACTGGATAAGAGCCAGGGAGAAAGCCATCCCTGGGGATATCCCTGAGATGCCGAAAACCGGCCCGATGGATGCCCACGTTCTAAGAGTTGCTTCGATATCGGGAGGTGAGTCGCAGGATCCGGGAACTGAGTTGGAGGAAGCAAGTTCCCTGCCGGACTCAGAAACCACTCTATCCCCGATGATGAGGGAGGCACCGAGGAACCCTGCGTCGCTGCGAAACCCGGATGGAGACCCGGAAGCAACGCGGGCCGAAGTAGCTGCGGGATGCACCTGGCCAGGGAGTCTCAATTCGGGAGAGGACAGCATTGAAGATCGACCCGAAGGGCTGGATGCGGCCTTAGGTAGCCCAGACAGAGGCTCAACCGGACTGAGTATGCCTGGAAGTTCATCAACACCCCAACAGTTAAGTTTGTCTATTCCTACTTTTTCATTACAAAAACCTGCCCAGATAACGTTGGAATCATTGTGGGAAGTAATGGAGAGACTTGGTAATTTAGATATCACACGAACTGAGCCCCTTGTAACAAATATGCAAAACCATGAAGTTCATATTAAAATGCTGGAAAATACTGTTAAAGTATTACATCAACATGATGCTGAGAAATTACCTTTATTAGAATCTATTAAAGTCAAGCATGAGTTAATGGTAAAAGATAATTTGGCATTACTTGGTAAAATAGAAAATTTGGAAAAACACTTTAAAAAATAAAAATCTGCGTTTGATGAATTTTCCGAAAATTCCACATATGTTGCCAAGAGATATGTTTAATAAGTACCTTCAAGAAATATTGAAAGTGAGACAAGAGCAACTTCCACCACTTGTGCGGGCGGTTTATATACCAGCTAAAGAAATAAGAAGAGGAGAATCAAATAGACTAATCTTGCGAGATGATAAAGAACTGTTGGGAGCGACAGGAGGGGAAAAAGAAACAAAAAATGGGTTTAACTTAACAGACTTTTTGGAAACTTCGGCAGGCCCAGGTGGAACCTGCAACATTAATAGTTACCTTTGCACTAGAAATGGACAAAGAATGGGTGTTGAAGCTTTTCTTTAAATATCGACTTGAAAAATTTATGGGAATGCAAGTTAGAGTGTATCCAGATGTTTCTAAAACTACACAAAAAAAAAGAAGGCAATTTTTATTGCTGAGACCTCAGGTCTTACGGATAGGGGCATCATTCCTACTTAAATTCCCTTGCAAATGGTTTGTTAAATTTAAAGATAAATCTTTTTTGTTTTTTACACCCTCACAGCTAACACAGTTCTTGAGTGATAAACACGTAGAGGGTTCTGAATGAGTTTCGGATATTCAGTTGCCGAAGCCTTAGTATGTCTGAGAATATACCACCTCATAGTTATAATAGTAGCACCTGCCGATGCTAGTTTTAGTTTTAAATTTTTCTCCTTAATATATGAAAATAATTGATAATTGGGTTTAATAGCTATTCCTGGAGTCTGTATTGTGGACTTAATATTGTATATCTGAGATTTGATATTTCTTGAGCACTTATAATTATGAAGAATACTTTGTATACATATATATGCATGTTGAGAAAGATTTCTTGATGTACATTTTGAAAAAGTTAATAAAGAGAAAAGAAAAAAAAAAAAGAAAAAGATCCTACTGTTCAGGTGTTGGTGGTTCATGTGGATCCAACTTGGTATTGTCTTACAGCTTGGCCCTTGAGAGGGCTATCTGTCAGACAAGGGATGCTCTCAGAAGGTTGCAAATACCTTTTAGGGGGTACATGAAAATTTCCACATCCTTGGCATATATGAAAATTTTGGAAGTTGTTTGAGGTTTGGTGCTCAGTTAAGAACATCTTGGCACGAGGAGCTTTGGTGCTGGCTAACTTAGAATTCCAATCAAAGAATGTAAGAGACCAGTTATATAAAAGTAAGACAAACAGGTATCAGAAACCAAAGCAGTGCTGTTAAGGTAATTCCCTACCTTCTGCCTGCAATGGGTTACAAGAATTCCTGCAAGGGGGAGGCAGAGATTGGGTAAGGGTCAGCTCTTTACTCCCTAAAGGTGCAAGTAGTGGCTATTGCATGTTAGAGGCCAGTTGATGGGCAGACACTTATCTCATCTGGATGTATCTAGTTTCCTTCAAGGAGTGAAGCATTTTCAATGAGAGTGTTATGACCGTCGGTCGCAGACAGCTGCGACTGTGTCTACTCACGTCCTGTACTGTCCTGCTTCCCTCTCCGGGCCTGCCTCTACCGCCGTGTATCTCATGGTCCCTCGTGGCGGCCTGGACACCACCGACAACTCTGCCGACTCCGGGCTTTCCTAGGCGTGCGTGCGCGTCACCGCGCCCTCTTTTGAAGTTGCTACGGCGGGAACCTCAGGAGTCCCTGATTGATGACATCATTGGATCTGTGGTCTTAAGCACCGCCTTCGTCCCCTGCTAGCCGACTTGGCAACGAGTTCCATCGCTACTTTACTAGCTCCTGTATCCTCGGACCTGTTGTGGCAGTCTCGGACCCTTCTTGGACTCTGGACCCTGGCTCAGGTATCCGCTCCTCGGGGGCCTGTGTGCACTCTCTCTGGAGGCTTGGTCTCCTGGCTTCCCCCACTCCTCGGGCTAGCCCTGCGCCTTCCAGGAACTCTGCCCACTGGCCCCGCGCTCCTCGGAGTTGCCGATGAGACGCCCTCGCCACTTGGGAGACCTATCGCTGGGCTTCCCCGCTCCTCGGGGCAGTGACTATGTTCCACTCCAGAGATTGTCCATGCTTCCCCTCTCCTAGGAGCTGTGCCTACGTTCAACGCCGGTGATAGCTTCTCGGGGATATCTACGTCATCACTTGGAGACTCGACTCTGGCTTCCCCACTCCACGGAGTAGCCTACGTCATCACATCAGTACCTCCCTCGCTATGCAGCTCCACCTCCCGGGGTTGCCTCAGCAGTATACCTCCGGCGCTCCTTGTCTCGTGCTTCTCGCTCCTCGGGCCTGCCTAGCGCCACCCTCTTGGAGATCTCCACCCAGGTACTGCCCTCCAGCCTACCAGCTTCCTGTGGGGGTCCCTCATTGCCGTGTCTCTCACCCTGCTCCTCAGACCTTCCCACAGATTCTCTCCTAGAGCTCCTGCTGTACCAGACCTCGCCTCCTGGCGGTGTGGACCTGTGGGGCTCCTCCCTACAGGTGGTAACAACTCCCACATCGGGCCAAGGGCCCAAGAAACCTACAAATCATAACAAAGAGTCTTTGTATCTGCCTGGAATCTGAATTTAAAGTGTTGGTCATCCATTTGAACCTTTCAGAGAGGCGTTGTTTAAGGTGCTGTTTTTTGGTAGCAGTCTGTTCTGGCAGACAAATTTTAGAGTTGTAGTCTCTGAGGTGCAGGAAGCCTTTTTTGGGGGTCTTCAGCAAAACAGTGAAGATTTGCATTGTTCCTTCATTCCTCCTTTTTTATCTTAACTTATTTCTCCCTTCGTTGCAATGGGACAGGTAGAGAAGAGTTTCAGAAGCTTGGAGCATCACTTTGTTCTGTTTAGTGATTCTAGAAATGGCAGAGTAGCTTCAAAGCCTTCGATAGCTTGTGGTTTAAGGAAATGATAAAGCAAGTTTACATATCCAAGGGATTGGTGCACTTACTTTGCCAGGGCGCAGGTTGCATCATATGCAGAGCTTAGCCTGGTGACACCTGGTCTTCCTTGCAAACATCTTTGAAGCACTATTATCTCAACCTTCAAGGGACTTCCTTTGGTTCAGAAATCTTGAGAACTGACTTGGCAGTGTCCCACCCAGTAAAAGGAAAGCTTGGGTACATTCTATGCATCTGGACTGGTGTGGCTGGATGAAAAATGAAGAAAAATTAATTCTTACCTGATAATTTCCTTTCCTTAAGTCCAGCCAGATTATTCCAAGACCCTCCTTGTTCTGCCAAGTGTATTATTCTCTTGATTCATTTTCAGAATAACTGTTGCGGTCCCGACCGCCTCCATCCCGTCGGGCTCGGGGCCTCTTACCTTTCCGGGGACTGCGGAGGGGGACACCCTGCTTCTAGACTACTGGACTGCATGGCTCCTGTGCTTCCTCGCGAGGACTCCCCACGCGGCTCTGGCCTCGCTCCACTCAAGCCTGGGCTCTCTTGCCTTCCTTCTGTCCACGGAGAAGGACGCCGTGGCCCGCCCGGGTCCAGCTGCATGGCTCCGGCCTTGCCTCACGAAAACGCCGCCGAAGCCTCTCCAGACTCCGCCCACCTCGATGGCCTCACGCGCGAGGGCTGGGTACTTCAGCTCCGGTACCCGGAAGTGCTGCTCCGCCCCCGAGGTGAGGTCACTCATCAGCTAGAGTATATAAGCAGACGCCAGACTTCCTCACTTTGCTTTGCAACGAGGTTCACACAGTTCCTCTGTGCCTTGAGTTGCTGCTTGCACTCCAGACTCGCTCTTGATCCTTGGTTCTAGACTCCGGCTTATTCCCGACGCTCCTGTTTGCTGCCTGCCTCGACCTCAGTTCGCCTACTGACTTTGGACTCCAGTTCTGCTGCTGACTCTTGGCTTTTGACCCTGGCTTGTTCCAGACGCTCCTGCTTGCTGCCTGCCCCGACCCTGGTTTGCCTCCTGACTTTGGACTCCAGTTCTGCTGCCGACTCTTGGCTTTTGACCCCGGCTTGTTCCAGACGCCCCTGTTTGCTGCCTGCCCTGACCTCGGTTTGGCTACCGACTTTGGACTCCCGTTCTGTTACTGACTCTTGGCCTTTGACTCCGGCTTGTTCCTGACGCTCCTGGTTCCTGCCTGCCTCGACCCCGGTCTGTCTCCTGACCTTGGACTCTTGTCTTGCTGCTGATCCCTGGGGTTCGACCTCGGATTGCTCCTGATTCTACTGCGGGCCTTCGGCCCCTACCCTGGCCCTGCTTGGACCTTGACCGCTAGGCTTGGCACGCCCACCTTTCCCTGTTGCCAGCCGGAGCCCGACTCTCCATCCGGCCTCTAACCCTTCCCTAGGGTTATCATAGACTCTGAACTCCTGTTGCTGGTTCTCCTTTGCTCTTGTTCCAGTTTATACCAGCTACCTCCGAGCGTCTCTTGCCTGAGTCCCCGCGGTCGGTCCCTACGGGCGCCTCCTGGGGGGTACCGCACCGCGCGGGTGAAGTTTTCTGCTATTCCTCACCTACTCCGCCTACCGGCCTTCCTTATACCAACCTCCAGGCCGGCTCAAGGGTCCACGACTCCGCAAGAGCGCAACAATAACTGCTTGTGTGCCAGATGGATATTAAGGTAATAAACCTTACCAAGGAATGCAGGATATGTCTGTTCTGTTTCTTGTTTTTTCTCTCTTGGAAGCCCACTGAGGGTAAGGGAAAGGTTTAGTGTATTAAAAATGTTTATTTTAGGTTGTTACACAAAATACTGGCAGGCTGAGGTCAACACAGGAGCGTGGATGAGACGATGGTGCAAGGAAGAGGGATTCAGTTTTGTTAGGAACTGGGGAACCTTTTGGGGAAGGGGGAATCTCTTCCGAAGGGATGGGCTCCACCTTAACCAGGGTGGAACCAGACTGCTGGCGCTAACCTTTAAAAAGGAGATAGAGCAGCTTTTAAACTAGAACAAAGGGGAAAGCCGACAGTCGCTCAGCAGCACATGGTTCGGAGAGAGGTATCTTTAAAGGATACTAATGATGCATTAGAATTAGGGCATCCCGACAGTGAGGTTCCAATAATTAGAAAAGTAGTCCAAGTGCCTGTAACTAAAAACTCACCTGAGCTAAAAAATTCTAACTGATCCCTATCAATTAAAAAGCAGAATAAAAATACAAACAAAAAACAAACTTTGAAATGTTTGTATGCTAATGCCAGAAGTCTAAGAAGTAAGATGGGAGAATTAGAATGTATAGCAGTAAATGATGACATAGACTTAATTGGCATCTCAGAGACATGGTGGAAAGAGGATAACCAATGGGACAGTGCTATACCGGGGTACAAATTATATCGCAATGACAGAGAGGAGCAGTCGGGAGGAGGTGTGGCGCTTTATGTCCGGGATGGCATAGAGTCCAACAGGATAAACATCCTGCATGAGACTAAATACAAAATTGAATCTTTATGGGTAGAAATCCCTTGTGTGTCAGGGAAGACTACAGTGATAGGGGTATACTACCGTCCACCTGGTCAAGATGGTGAGATGGACAGTGAAATGCTAAGAGAAATTAGGGAAGCTAACCAAATTGGTAGTGCAGTAATAATGGGAGACTTCAATTACCCCAATATAGACTGGGTAAATGTATCATCGGGTCACACTAGAGAGATAACGTTCCTGGATGGAATAAATGATAGCTTTATGGAGCAATTGGTTCAGGAACCGACGAGAGAGGGAGCAATTTTAGATCTAATTCTCAGTGGAGCACAGGACTTGGTGAGAGAGGTAACGGTGGTGGGGCCGCTTGGCAATAGTGATCATAATATGATCAAATTTGATTTAATGACTGGAAGAGGAACAGTGTGCAAATCCAAGGCTCTCGTGCTAAACTTTCAAAAGGGAAACTTTGATAAAATGAGAAAAATTGTTAGAAAAAAAACTGAAAGGAGCAGCTACAAAAGTAAAAAATGTCCAAGAGGCGTGGTCATTGTTAAAAAATACCATTCTAGAAGCACAGTCCAGATGTATTCCACACATTAAGAAAGATGGAAAGAAGGCAAAACGATTACCGGCATGGTTAAAAAGGGGAGGTGAAAAAAGCTATTTTAGCCAAAAGATCTTCATTCAAAAATTGGAAGAAGGATCCAACAGAAGAAAATAGGATAAAGCATAAACACTGGCAAGTTAAATGTAAGACATTGATAAGACAGGCTAAGAGAGAATTTGAAAAGAAGTTGGCTGTAGAGGCAAAACTCACAGTAAAAACTTTTTAAATATATCCGAAGCAGAAAGCCTGTGAGGGAGTCAGTTGGACCGTTAGATGATCGAGGGGTTAAAGGGGCACTTAGAGAAGATAAGGCCATCGCGGAAAGATTAAATGATTTCTTTGCTTCGGTGTTTACTGAAGAGGATGTTGGGGAGGTACCCGTAATGGAGAAGGTTTTCATGGGTGATGATTCAGATGGACTGAATCAAATCACGGTGAATCTAGAAGATGTGGTAGGCCTGATTGACAAACTGAAGAGTAGTAAATCACCTGGACCGGATGGTATACACCCCAGAGTTCTGAAGGAACTAAAAATGAAATTTCAGACCTATTAGTAAAAATTTGTAACTTATCATTAAAATCATCCATTGTACCTGAAGACTGGAGGATAGCAAATGTAACCCCAATATTTAAAAAGGGCTCCAGGTGCGATCCGGGAAACTACAGACCGGTTAGCCTGACTTCAGTGCCAGGAAAAATAGTGGAAAGTGTTCTAAACATCAAAATCACAGAACATATAGAAAGACATGGTTTAATGGAACAAAGTCAGCATGGCTTTACCCAGGGCAAGTCTTGCCTCACAAATCTGCTTCACTTTTTGAAGGAGTTAATAAACATGTGGATAAAGGTGAACCAGTAGATATAGTATACTTGGATTTTCAGAAGGCGTTTGACAAAGTTCCTCATGAGAGGCTTCTAGGAAAAGTAAAAAGTCATGGGATAGGTGGCGATGTCCTTTCGTGGATTGCAAACTGGCTAAAAGACAGGAAACAGAGAGTAGGATTGAATGGGCAATTTTCTCAGTGGAAGGGAGTGGGCAGTGGCGTGCCTCAGGGATCTGTATTGGGACCCTTACTTTTCAATATATTTATAAATGATCTGGAAAGAAATACGACGAGTGAGATAATCAAATTTGCGGATGACACAAAATTGTTCAGAGTAGTTAAATCACAAGCAGATTGTGATAATTGCAGGAAGACCTTGTGAGACTGGAAAATTGGGCATCAACATGGCAGATGAAATTTAATGTGGATAAGTGCAAGGTGATGCATATAGGGAAAAATAACCCATGCTATAATTACACAATGTTGGGTTCCATATTAGGTGCTACAACCCAAGAAAGAGATCTAGGTGTCATAGTGGATAACACATTGAAATCGTCGGTGCAGTGTGCTGCGGCAGTCAAAAAAGCAAACAGAATGTTGGGAATTATTAGAAAAGGAATGATGAATAAAACGGAAAATGTCATAATGCCTCTGTATCGCTCCATGGTGAGACCGCACCTTGAATACTGTGTACAATTCTGGTCGCCGCATCTCAAAAAAGATATAATTGCGATGGAGAAGGTACAGAGAAGGGCTACCAAAATGATAAGGGGAATGGAACAAACTCCCCTATGAGGAAAGACTAAAGAGGTTAAGACTTTTCAGCTTGGAGAAGAGACGACTGAGGGGGGATATGATAGAGGTGTTTAAAATCATGAGAGGTCTAGAACGGGTAGATGTGAATCGGTTATTTACTCTTTCGGATAGTAGAAAGACTAGGGGGCACTCCATGAAGTTAGCATGGGGCACATTTAAAACTAATCGGAGAAAGTTCTTTTTACTCAACGCACAATTAAACTCTGGAATTTGTTGCCAGAGAATGTGGTTCGTGCAGTTAGTATAGCTGTGTTTAAAAAAGGATTGGATAAGTTCTTGGAGAAGAAGTCCATTACCTGCTATTAAGTTCACTTAGAGAATAGCCACTGCCATTAGCAATGGTAACATGGAATAGACTTAGTTTTTGGGTACTTGCCAGGTTCTTATGGCCTGGATTGGCCACTGTTGGAAACAGGATGCTGGGCTTGATGGACCCTTGGTCTGACCCAGTATGGCAATTTCTTATGTTCTTATATTGAGTGTTGTCAGCAAGCCTTTTAGTGTCCATTTCCATCTGCTGGTTGGGAGGCATAAACCCATGCATCTGGACTGGTCTAACTGGATTTAGTTAAATTATTCCTCAATTAAATCATCTCCCAGATTTAATATACTCACTGGGCAAGAGACAAATCTTTTTCCATCTATATAAAAACTTTATATCACCTTCTTCCGTTCAAGCCTTTCCTGCATATTCTGCTGCATAATTTTCTCTCGCTCCAATCTTTGTCTTTCTGCTTCCTCTTGTGCTTTAGCTTCAGCTTCCTCTTTCTAAAGAAAAGAGAACAGTAAGAAAATAGCAATATCTGCATTTAGCTTAAAATGGTATAAAGGAAAATTGGTTCTTACCTGCTAATTTTCGTTCCTGGAAATCCCACTGATCAGTTCAGACTCCTGGGTTTTACCTCCCCTTCAGCAGATAGAGACAAAGTTTTACTGACACTGGCATATAAGCTACTGTGCCACTTGCAGTCTCTCAGTATTGACCTGTACCCAAGCCAAGATTCATCCAATAACAATTCTAACGAAATAGTCAACAACCTCCCACAGATTAGGTAGGAGAAAAGGCGGAATCTTGCCTTGGAAAAATCTTTTCTTTGCAACTCCAAATCAGGAGAACAAACCTGAAATCCTGAGCAGCTCTGCAGCCTATATACAATAGGAATATGACAGAAATACAAGTGGGCTCTCTCCTCGCACAGGGTGGGACTCTGGACTGATCCATGGTATTCCAGGAATGAAAATTAGCAGAAAAGAACCAATTTTCCATTTCTGTTCATAACTGGCTCAGTCCAGACTCCTGGGATGTACCCAAACTTCCCTAATTAGGGTGGGACTGTGAGAGTCCCACTCGAACAATCTCACCGAAACTCCTGGCCTCTGGGGCCTGGACATAATGTCTGGCGAAAGTGTGTAACAACTTCCAAGTAGCTACCCGACAAATTTCTTGCCACAACACCTGCTGGCACTTGGCCCAAGAAGCCACCTGTGACCAAACTGAGTAAGTCCTCAATCCCAATGAGATAGGATACCCCTTACAGATATAAGCCAAGCTTATTACCTCCTTCAATCACCTTGCTATTGTGGACTTTGAAGCCTTCTGCCCTTTCTTAGATCCACTCCATAGCACAAAAAGATGGTCAGATACCCTGAAGCTATTGGTGACCTTGAGCTAATGCAAAAAAAACCCGCTTCACATCCAAACATCACAGGTCTCTAGCGTGTAGAGTCGACGCATCCAAATCTAGGAGATCCAGGAGTTTTACCGTTTGATTCAGATGGAACGTTGCAGGTAATCCCAGACCCTGGGTACTGCCATATCAAACAGTCTGTGTATCTGTTTCTGCAGCTTGAGAATGCGACCCTCGGTAAGAAAAACCTTTCCTAACCTGGTGTCAAAGCGCACTCCCAGAAACTCCAGAATATGCGATGGGGGTGAGATGACTTTTCATCTGATTCACCACCCAGCCTAGAGACCTCAACTGCTGTAAAACCTGTGCCACCACTTGAGTACAAAGGTCTTCGGACTTTGCCCGAATCAGCCAGTCGCCCAGATATGGATGAACCAAAATGCCCTTCTACCTTGGTAAATCTCTGTGGCACTGATTCCAGACCAAATGACAGTGCACAAAACTGAAAATGTCTCCCGAGGACCATGAAGCGCAAAAATCATTGATCTGGGTGGATTGGTATATGCAGATTCACCTTGGTCAAATCTAGAGAAGCCAGGAATTCTCCCTTGCACACTGCTGCGATCACTGAATGCAGTTACCATACAAAAAGGGGGAACCCTGAGAGCCACATTCACCTTCTTTGAATCCAAAATTGGACAGAAGGACCCTTCCTTCTTTGGCATCATGAAATATATGAATACCTTCCTGTCCTTTGTTACCCCATAGGAATGGGAACAAAGGTGTCTTGGATTACCTTTTTCTTGCTGAATGGAATGGAAGGGGAAACGATAAACAAGTACTGCAGCGGACGAGAGAATTCTAATGCATAACTGTCTCTTATCTCTTCTTTGGACACATTGGTCTGTTGTGATTTTTTTTTTTTTTAATTAAATTTCCAAAAAAATCAGACAACTATACAACTTGTCACTGAAATGCGGGTCATAGTAAATAAAACAAGATTATATTATCAAAATCAATGCGGAGAAAAACTGGCAAAATTACCTTAGACCCTTGTATAATGTAATGGGGAGATCCAAGAGTCAATGAGTGTAAAATAAAATAACAGGCAATAGGAAAAAGAAAGTCTAAGGAGAAAGAAGAGATCAACAGACTATTTCGAATATTCAGTAATAATATCAGTTAGCAGCATCTGTAGTTGTATTATGCGAGTCTAAAAAGGCTCTCAATTGTGAAGGTTCAAAGAAAGCAAATGTTGCTTACCTGATGTAACAGGTGTTCTCACAGGACAGCAGGATGTTAGTCCTCACAAATGGGTGACATCGAGGATGGGGCCCAACCACGGAAAACTTCTGTCAAAGTTTCTGGAACTTTGACTGGCCCCTACTGGGCATGCCCAGCATGGCACCAACCCTGCAGCCAGCAGGGGTCCCCCTTCAGTCTTGTTTCAAAGCTATAGGCAGTGCCGAAAAATAAAATAAGAAAACAAACCCAACACCGCGGGGCGGCGGGCGGGTTTCGTGAGGACTAACATCCTGCTGTCCTGTGAGAACACCTGTTACATCATGTAAGCAACATTAGCTTTCTCACAGGACAAGCAGGATGGTTGTCCTCACAAATGGGTGAGTACCGAGCTGAGGATGTCCGAACGTGCACCAAAAGTACCCAACGGCATGCAACAGGCACAACAACTGGGGTGGAATTTGGTAGAGGACATCCGTACCCCACCGGGTAGGCGGAAGGGTGTAGGTACGTCATGTTGGAAAAAGGTTACGCAAGACAGATTGGCCGAAGATGGAATCCTGTCTTCCAGCTTTGTCCAACAGTAGTGGGCTGCAAATGTATGGAGAGAACTCCAGGTAGCAGCCCTGCAGATGTCAGGAAGCGGCACCAATTGAAGGTGTGCTACTGAAGTCGCCATGGCCCTGACAGAGTGTGCCTTAACACGGTCTTGAAAAGGAATGCCAGCTTGCTGATAGCAGAAAGAGATGCAGTCCGCCAACCAGGAGGAAAGAGCCTGCTTACCCACAGGTTGCCCTAACTTGTTAGGATGGAAAGAGACGAATAATTGAGTGCTCTTTCTGTGGGCAACTGTACGGTCTAGATAGAAAGCTAGAGCACTTTTACAGTCGAGGGTATGCAGAGTCTGTTCCCCGGAGTTGGAGTGGGGCCTGGGAAAGAAAATAGGTAGTATGATGGATTGATTAATATGAAACTCCGAAACTACCTTAGGTAAGAATTTAGGGTGAGTGCGGAGTACCGCCCGGTCCTGCAGGAGTTTAGTGTAAGGCAGGTAGGTAACTAGGGCCTGTAACTCACTAACCCTGTGAGCTGAAGTGATAGCCAAAAGGAAAATCACTTTCCATGTGAGATATTTAAGGTCACAGGAGTGAAGAGGTTCGAAGGGTGGTTTCATAAGGCGACCAAGAACCAGATAAGGACCCAAGATGGGGCCGGAGGACATAAAGGTGGCTTCAAATGGAGCAAGCCTTTAAGAAAGCGTGTTACGAGGGGTTGTACTGAAATAGGGACACCCTCGATACCTTTATGGAAGGCGGCTACCGCACTGACATGCATTCTAATGGAAGAGGTCTTCAGACCTGATTCTGACAAATGCCAAAGATAGTCCAAAAATTTAGGAATTGGACAGGAAAGGGGATCAAGGGACTGAGAAGTGCACCATGATGTGTACCTTTTCCATTTATAGGAGTAAGATTTTTCTTGTGGAAGGCTTTCGTGAAGCGATGAGGACACGAGAAACTGAATCCGATAGGTTAAGTGGTTGAAGGACTAACCTTTCAACATCCATGTCGTCAGGGACAAGGCTTGGAGATTGGGATGGAGGAGGCATCCATCGTTTTGAGTGATCAGATGCGGGTCCTTCCCAAGGGAATGTTGCCTGCGGATGGAGAGATCCTGGAGTATAGGAAACCACACTTGGCGTGGCCAGTGAGGTGCGATCAGGATCATGGTTCCCTTGTCCTGACGTAGCTTCACAAGAGTCTTCGATAGAAGAGGAAGTGGAGGGAATGCATAAAGCAGACCGGTTGACCACGGGAGGGAGAATGCAATCCCTGGGCCGAGAGTGTTGAGTCCGAATGAGAGAGCAGTAATTGGCCACTTTGTGGTTTTGAGGGGGACGCAAAGAGGTCTATGTGGGGATAACCCCATTGCTGGAAAAGAGAGGGGTCCGCTACCAAGGGATTGAGTGACCACTCGTGTGGTTGGAAGACATGGCTCAGGTGGTCTGCCAAGACATTTTCTACTCCCGGCAAGTAGGTGGCCCTGAGGTACATCGAACAGGAGAGGGCTTCTCGGCCCAAAATCTGCACAGTTTTCCTGACAGAGAAGGAAGGAGCCTGTGCCTCCCTGCTTGTTGATGTACCACATGGCCACCTGATTGTCCGTCTGAATCAAGATTATGTGATTTGATAGGCAATCTTGAAAAGCCCGGAGAGCGTATCGGATTGCCTGAAGCTCCAGGAAATTTATCTGGTGTTTGGCTTCCTCTAGAGACCAGAATCCTTGAGTTTGTAATTGTTTACGTGGGCTCCCCAGCCGACACTGGAAGCGTCGGTGGTGAGAATTATTTGAGGATCTGGTGGATGAAAGGGCAAGCTTGGAGGAGGTTGGATTGAATTGTCCACCAGGCAAGAGACAGACGGAGTGCAATCGGTGATGCGAACAATGGTCGACAGAGGCTGTGTGGCTTGGATTCATTGTGAATTCAGATTCCACTGCATGACTCTCATGGCTAGACGGGCCATTGGAGTCACATAAACTGAAGAGGCCATGTTCCCAGCAGAATAGGAAGTGGCGAGCTGTTGCTGTGGGTTGAGACTGCAACTGGCAAGCTAGGGACACCAGGGTTTGGACACGTTGATGAGGAATGGAAGGCTTTTGCCTGTAGGTGTCCAAGTCTGCTCCAATGAAGGATAAGGTTTGAGATGGGAGTAAGTAGGATTTCTCGTAGTTGAGAAGAAATCCCAGAGAAATTAGAGTTCGAATTGTCAGGGTCAGGGAAGACCGAGCGATTTGCTGGGTTGGGGCCCTGATCAACCAATCGTCCAAGTAGGGGTAGACATGGACGCCTTCCTTCCTGAGGAACACTGCAACCACTACGAGACATTTGGTGAAAACTCGCGGTGCGGATGCTAGACCAAATGGGAGCACTCAGTATTGATGGTGGTTTGGCCTACTAGAAATCGGATGGTATTTGCAATGAGACTCAGTTTATCGCAATGTGGGTATAAGCGTCTTTGAGGTCTAGAGAGCAGAGCCAGTCCTCTCTTTGCAGCAGAGGGAGAAGAGAGCCCAGGGTTACCATCTTGAACTTTTCTCTGTGAAGGTACTTGTTGAGGGCCCGCAGGTCCAGGATTGGTCGAAGTCCTCCTGACTTTTTTGGGATCAGAAAAGTAACCTGGAATAGAACCCTAGTCCTTGTTGGGAAGAGGAACGGGTTCTATAGCGTTGGACTGGAGGAGAAGAGAAACTTCCTGCTCTAGAAGAACAGAGTTGTCGGTAAGTCTCCACGCTTGCAGAAGTGGAGAGTCCGCAGGAAGAGTTAGAAAGTTTAGATGGTAACCCTGTGCAATTATCGCTAGCACCCAATGATCTGTGGTGATGTTGATGCCATTTTTCTGTAAAGTGGCTTAGTCGACCTCCTACTGGTATGTTGGTAGAGGGATTAGGCATCTGCTCTCTAATTGAAAGTCAAAACCCCCGATGCAGGGCCTGTTGCGGAGCTGATGTGGGTTTTTGCTTTCGAGGTTGGCGAGGCTGAGGCTTTGATACGGCCTCGTTGACATGGACTTGGGTGTGGGGGATAATAATACTTCCGAGGACGGAAGAATGACTTCTTGGGTTCCTTCTTAAATGGTTGTTTAGAAGGGAAGTCAGAAGGAATCGATGAGAGCTGTTTAAGGGTCTCATGATGATCCTTTAATTCAGAAACTATTTGTTGAATTTGCCTCACCAAACAAATTATCCCCTAAACAGGGCAGGTCGGAGAGCCTGTCCTGAACCTCTGGGCGAAGGTCAGAAGACTTAAGCCAAGCCCAGCGTCTTGCCGAGATGGCTGTAGCAGACAGTCTAGTGGAAGCATCGAAGATGTCATAAGATGTTCTTATCTCGTGCTTTCCAGCTTCAAACCCTTTAAGCACGAGGGTTTGAAGTTGTTATTGGAATTGTTCTGGTAAGGTATCTGAAATTCTTGTATCTGCTTAAAAATGACCCTGTTGTATTGGGTCATATACAGCTGATAAGAAGCTATTCTAGAAATAAGCATGGCCCCTTGGTAAACTTTTCTGCCTATACTATCTAGGAACTTGTTCTCCTTAGTAGGAGGTATGGATGAGTATGGCTTCATTCTTTAGCTTTCTTTTGAGCTGACTCTACCACAACAGAGTGGTGGTCTAGCTGAGGTTTTTGAAAGCCAGGTGCTGACTGTACGAGGGTAAGTAGAGTCAGCTTTTTTGTTTACTGGAGCAACAGATCCGGAGTTTCCCAATTCGTTTTTAGAAGGTCCAGTAAAACCTGATGAATTGGAATGGAAGTGATGACTTTGGGGCATCTAGAAATTGGAGTAACTCCATCATCTGGTGCCTGTCATCTTGCTCTGACTGAAGCTGAAAAGGGACCAGGTCCGACATTTCCTTCACAAAATTTGTGAAAGAGAGGTCCTCAGGAGGAGAACGCTTTCTGCTTTCAGCAGAAAGGGTGGTGAAGGTAAATCATCGGTATCTGTGGAAGAATCATCACCCCAGGTGTCATAAGGGATCAGGTTGCTGACCTGTAGGACCTCGAGGGGGTTGGATACCTGAAGGTCCCGGTTGAGGCTCCGAGAAACTGGAAGGAATCACCGGGGGCATCGAAAATACCCTTGGAGGCATCGGTGCCGGCATCGAAGGCATCGATGGAGCCAATGTGCGTATCACCCCGGAGGAATGTATCGATGGCGAGGGACGACACTGCATCGATGGAACTACTCCCGAAGGAGGAATTCGATACTGTGTTTCTGCACCCGATGAAGTTGGCATCGGGGAGCACTCCGGTGCTGTCAGTGACCCGGGTATCACCCGGTCGAAGGGCGGTCATGAGCGGCTTCCATCTGGGCGAGCAGCGGTGCCAGCGCTGCTGGAATCGGGTCGATGACTGGTTCCACTCTCGGTGGCGGAGGTCGGTGCCGAAGGAGTCTGGAACCGTTGCATCACCCTGTCGATGGCCTCCTGGACCAGCCGGTCCAGTTCTTCCCGGAGACCTGTGGTAACAATACCCGGCTCCGCGGAAGGAGGCTGAGGCTGAGCCGGAGGGACCACCGTCGCCGGTGGAATCGCGGCTCCCAAACCCCGATGGGGTGAGGGTTGCCTGAATGTCTCAGAAACAGAAGTGGACGGTGCCGCTTCTGATCGAGACTTCTTCGGTGGCGGTTCGGACGGTACCGAGGTCGATGACTTCGATTCCTCGATGGTCCGAGACTTGCGATGTTGATGACGATGCTTTTCCCTCCGATCCCCACGATCCTCGGGGGAAGGGACGGGAGTCGATGGCCGTGGAGACGTCGATGGCAGACGGTCACCGGGAGGTTGCCGACGATGGAAGGACTTCGACGGTGCCGGTTCCGAGGACGTCGAAGTAGTGATGGACGGCGTCGGAGTGTGAGCATGGAAAAGGAGTCCCATCTTCTCCATTCTGGCTTTGCGACCTTTTGGTGTCATAAGGGCACATTTGGTGCAAGTCAGAACATCATGCTCACTCCCTAAACATAGTACACAGACTCTGTGAGGGTCTGTGATAGACATGGTGCGCGTACAATCTGGGCACCAACGGAACCCCGACGCCATGGCCATTGACCAAAAATTTAGCCGCGGGACGGTCGACAGCCAGCAGGCCGCGAAGGCTAAACTCGACGGTAATCGGCGAAAACGGCAAAAAACTTACCAAAACACCGCGGGCCTAAATTTAGATAGAGGGGGGGGAACCCTGTGGGGTGTATTTACTTCAAAGAAGTTCGAGAAGAATTTCCTGTCAGGAATGTGGTAAGAGCTCCTTAACCACGTGGCTACTGCTGCACGGAAAAAAAGAAGACTGAAGGGGGACCCCTGCTGGCTGCAGGGTTGGTGCCGTGCTGGGCATGCCCAGTAGGGGCCAGTCAAAGTTCCAGAAACTTTGACAGAAGTTTTCCGTGGTTGGGCTCCATCCTCGATGTCACCCATTTGTGAGGACAACCATCCTGCTTGTCCTGTGAGAAACCTTTTAAACTCTTCTGAACTATTTACAACCACAACAATCCAGGATTTTCGAAATTAAACGGGAATGGGCCTCTGGACTGCTCTGTGTTATTCCAGGAATGAAAATTAGCAGATAAGAACCAATTTTCCTTTCCTGTACATACCCCAGATGTCCGGACACGAGGGATGTACCCAAGCCTCCCTACACTGGGCAGAATCCCTAAAGACCAGCTTGCAAACACACCTTCACCAAATGAAGCCTCTGCCGGCGCCCCCGGAACATCCAAACGGTTAATGTTTGGTAAAAGTATGAAGTGGAGACTATGTCGCAGCACGACAAATTTCCTACAGAGATATTAACTAACACTCCGCCCAGGAAGCGCTTGCAACCTGTTAAGTGTGTGTACGCAGTCCTCCTGGAATTGCCCCTACTTTTACAGACATAGGCTGAGCAGATAGCCTTTTTGAGCCAATGCACCACTGAAGCCTTTGCATCCTTCTTTGCCCATTAAACATGACAAAGAGATGATCCAATTGCTGAAAATGGTTTCGTGAACTTAAGATAATGCAACAGAGTCCAATGAACATCTAAATAAGCACAATCTTTCGTACATGGCTTCTCCGCCAACAAATGTCAAAAATCAGTAAACTCTACCACCTGATTCAGGGTGAAAGGAAGAGACAACCTTCGGCAAAAGGAGGGGATTGTATGCAACAAATCCCCCTCATCTGTAAATTCGCAGAAATGGACCCCTACACAACAAACAAAACAATTCGGGAATAACTAGTATACAATCAATTACAGAAAACAACTAGCTATATATTAGCTGCTGAAAACCATCTAATTTGCTATTTTAATTACTGCTGTTAAAAAGAGTTTAACTTTATTTCAATTAACTATATTATCCAAAATCTTTTTTATTCTAGAGAAAAGACCTCAGTATTGGCAAGAGATCTGATATTTCAGAAACTGCTTTGAAGCCAATGATCTCAATCACCGGTCTTATATTCTCTTATTTTTAGTTTTAATAAAATTGCTCATGTCAAAAGACTATTTGTTTTTCTTTCTATATAGTCATTAGTCTTATTGTGACGAAACTATTGGATTTATTTAAACAATTGTTTAAATAAATCCAATAGTATCGTCACACTATTGGATTTATTTAAACAATTGTTTAAATAAATCCAATAGTATCGTCACAATAACAGCAGTAATTAAAATAGCAAATTAGAGTGGTTTCAGCAGCTAATATATAGCTAGTTGTTCCCTACACAACAAAGCCTGAAGCTCTGAAAATCTATCGAGCCAAAAAAAGCTTGAAGAAAACCTCCAACACCGGCTTCCAGCAAGAAAGCAGGGACCTCTGTCGTGTACACAGATGCGCAAAGGCCCAGGATACCCGATCCATCGTGGAGGCCATGGATCCCCGAACCTGTAGATAATCCCAAGCTATGGGTGACGGGAGAGCAGTGAAATTCCTGTAATTGATCCCGCAATGCCTGAGCATGCTCTGGCCACAGGCACACCTTGCCCTCCGCTGTGTCGAATCTCGCGCCCAGGAGAGCCAATGATTGTGAAAGATGTGAGGCGCCCTGGCGAAATTGAGGAAACCCCCCCCCGAGTGACTGGGGAAAGTTGCAACTCTGTCGACCACTCTGCAATACTCTGTCGACCGCGCCCGGTAGCCCTGGTGCAAGGATCTTGTCCCAATGAGCCAAACGTCCAGGTAAGGGTGAAACAAGGTGCCTTCCCGATGCAGGTTCGCCGATACCACCCCCATGACCTTGGAGAAGACTTGAGGGGCCGGGCCTGGGACTGAAAATGTTGACCTAGCACCATGGACCGGAGGAACTGTTGATGTGTCCTGCGGATTGGAATGTGAAGATACGCCTCCGTGACAACCCGGGAGGCCAGGAACACCCCTCGAAGTACAGTCGATATTACCGAGCGCAGAGTCTCCATCCAGAAAACACGGAACCTTGAGAGACTTGTTCAACCACCTGAGGTCCAGGGTAGGGTGGAAAGCGCCCTCCTTTTTGGGCACCACGAAAATAGAGGGAATGGTGTCCCCGGCCCCCTTCTGCTTGTGGCACTGGAACCATTACTCCCAGTGCGAGGAGCCGATCCCATGTTTGGCGAAACGCAAGCTGCCTTAGGAGGGATCCGCAGGGCGATAAGAGACATCTGTCTCTTGGGCCTTACAAAGACCAAGGCGTGGCTGTGCTTGAGAACATCTAGGGCTCAGTGATCCGACGTAATCCGGACCCACTCATCGTAGAACATAACATAAGAATATGCCATACGTGGTCATACCAAGGGTCCGTCCGGCCTCGCATCCTGTTTCCACCAGTGGCCAATCCAGGCCATAATAGAGCGATCCGGTCCCGTACTATCCAGTCCAGAGAGGAAGTCCGCGGAGGCTGCTGTCTTGTGATGTGGAAACGGCATTGAGTGCGGAATCTAGTCCTGGAGAAAGTGTAGAATCTCGGGGAACGCGGTCGAACTTCTGGGCCTCTGCACCATGTTCTCTCTAAGGTTCTTGATGATCTGATCCAGATCTTCCCCAAGAAGAAACTTACTCCTAAACGGGAGCGCACCTAGATGAGACTTGGAGGAGGTGTCTGACGACCATTCCGAATCCAGGGGAGTCGTCGAGCCGAGACCGCCGCCAACATCGATCAGACAAGGACCCGGAGCAAATCGTACAGGGCGTCCGCCCCGTAGGCAATCACGGCCTCCAACCTGTCCGCCTGGTGCACCGCCTCCAGGGGCAGAGCCTGCGACTTGCGAAAGCTGTTGCCCCCAACGAAGCCCAGCTCTCTGGACCAGAAAACCGCAGATGGCCGCCCACACTCCCAGCGCGGACACTCCGAGCACTCTCTTGGGGTACACCTCCAGCTTCCTGTCCTGGAGGCCCCGCAGGGCCGTGCCCCCTGTCCCCGGATGGTGTGTGTTTGGTTACCGCCAAGTCCGTGGAGTCCACTGTCGGGACCTTACGAAGGTCCCAGAAAATCTTCCGGTAGCCGATAACGCTGTTCCATGGCCCTGCCGACCTTGCGTGAGGGGCTCTGGTGTGTCCCATTCCCTATAAAGCAGCTGCAGGAATATAGGATGGGTGGAAAATGCTCTCGCCGGCGGCTGGAGCCCCGCCAGCACAGGGTCCCCCTCCTTTACTGTGGGGTCGGGTCCTGGAGAATCAGGCGGTACATCAATGTCCAGTTCCTGCAGGATGTGCGTGATCAGATCCTCCAGTACTCCCTTTTGGAAATGCGCAGGACCGAGGGTCGTCACCCTCCCTCTGAGCCGCCCGTAGCGGGGCATCAGTAGCCAAATCCAGGTATGGGTGATCCCCTTTCCCCGTGGATCCCTCCGGAGGATCCAGGAGGAGCCTGGTTCGGGACCGCCACCCCCCACTCCCTGGGGGCTGAGACTCTGGTGGGGGGCTCCCCCGGGGGCAGGATCCTACCGTGCCAGCTTGGTGGAGGAAGGTCCGGGAAAAATCCACAGCGTGAGCCATACGGACCGGTTATATATGAAGACCACGAATTCCAGAAAAAAGGCGGGATCAGCTAGGACCAAGGCTCCCCAGCGGCAGCAGACAATCCGGTGCCCGTATAGGTTCCAGGACCGACGGTAGATTAGCAAGGGAGGCCTCCACGTCCCCCTCAGAGGTGCTGGAGGCAGCCTGTTCCTGCGACAAGATGGCCGCCGTTCCCGCGCTCCAAGGGAACGGTGGCAGGTCCGTAAGTATGGTCCTGACCGCGCGCCTCTGAAATCATCCACTGGCCTTGAGCTGGCCTCCCCACCGGGGAGGCAGTCAGCACATAGTCCCTTCCTGGGAGCGGCGACCCCCGGGCTGGAAATCGCGGCCTGTCGCGTAGTGGGGGAAGGGAGGTCAGAAGCGCGGGAAAAGGAGGACCGTCAAGGCCGTGCACGTCAGGCTCGATCCCAGGCCGCTGTTGCACCCACCTCCGATCCTAAAATATGCAGGGACCACCGGGGAATGTAGCCTCCCGGTGATCGGCAAGCCCCGGGGAATGTGTCTTCGCGGGGCCGCGGGTCGAAGACGACCGAGGGGGGGGGGGGGAGGGAGAGGCTGGCAACCACCAGCTTGCAACCCCAGCGGCGTGGCGCGGGCAGAAATCTGTAAGGAAAAAAAGAATAACACAAAGCAGGCACTTACCATCCTCGACGCAAAAGCGGCGGCAGAAAAAACAGACAGGAAGGAAAGGCAGAGCAAGAAACCCGCACAGACCTGTCCGCAAGTGCCCTGATACAAACTGCAGAAATCTTTTTTTTTTTTTTTTTAAATAGTAAACTTGATCCCTCACAAACACAGTGTAAGTCAAGAAAGACCTAAGAGCTAGAATTGCAAAAATAAACCAAAGTGCTGGGTAACTGATGTTCCCCTGCCTCCACTCTGCTGGAGTCAGAACTATACTGAAGAGGCATAGAGGGGGTGAGGGCTTAAGTAGCACCTCCCTCAGAAGTTTGTTCTGACTCCATCTGCTGGACGGGGGACATAACCCACCGTCTGGACTGATCCTGGTACGTACAGGGAACCAGGGATATCCAACCCCACCGCTCGCCCAGCTCTACCTAAGGAATGGCCCATGAAAGAATTTAGCACCTTAAGGAGCACAGTCTTCTTCCTTATTGGCTTTCTTTATTTTAAAACTCCAGACTGCAGTTGTGCACCGCTACCATCTGCTGGAGACAGATAAATACTGAAAGCATGCAGGTAGCACTTTCAGTTATACAGCAGTGTCTGAAAAGATTTTCTCTGCCTCCATCTACTGGTAGGGATGTAAAAACCCACTTGTCTAGACTTATTTGGGGTATGTACAGAACAGGCTAAATATGGACTTCTACTATCTTTAGAGCACCTACAAAATGCATATTCCAGATTTAAGCAAACCTGTTGTTGAAGCTCTGCAAGGCGTTCTTGTTCTTCCAGTTCTCGGAGAACTCTCTCTCTTCTGCTTTTTTTGTTCCTCCTCTTCTTTAAGTTTTCTTTTTTCCTCTAGCTTGCGTGCCTCATCCTCCCTTTGAGCCCTTTCTTCTGCTGCTTTTTTAGCCATTTCTTCTTTTCTGATCCTATTTGTGTAGCCAAATAATTTATTATATACAGTGTATTTTATAGATATTTCTTATCTTAATCAAAAATTCAACACAATCTTTGAAAGTTATTTTGCAATGAATATGCCACAAAGAACAAATTTTAACAGTGCTAATTTAAAGAATAGGAATAAAAACCCTAAAATCTTGATACTATACTGTAATCAGATTCACTAGAAAACTAAACAAGAAAAGCTTCAAATCTAAAAGCATCAATATTCCTATGCCCTTTGTCCTTCAAAATTGAAATACTAGGTCAATATTCAGCTGCAGGGAATCTGGCTAACCTATGCTTGAATATTCAGTAGTGCCACTGAATATACCCCACTAAGTCAATGTTATTTGGATAATTTTATCTAGCTAATTTTACAACTTCTTTCATGCAATCCTAAAGTTATTCAGCTCACTTAGCCAGAAAATGCTTAATTTTTATTTATTTAAAAGAATTTTAATATCGGCATTTACCTGGCTAAAGGCATTATTTACAAAACCACGGTATTTGGGAAAATACTGCAGGGTTTATTAACTGTAGTACTTGGAACTGCAGCTTAGTAACTCTGCAGTATTACTGCTGGGAAAAATACCACAACTTTACTACCCCACAAATTCTGTGCCATTTCTTAAGGGATGCAATCAGTGCCAACTAAGTCCCAATTTTGCAAAAAGTGTAGAACCCCCCTGTACAATGTAACCCCCCCCCCCCCCCACACACACACACACACTCCTGGAGGTGGCTGAAGTTGTAAAAAAATAAATAAATAAATTAAAAAAAAAATATATAGTTTTCAAAACTCCGAGGCACAGGCCCCACCCCCAACCTCCCAACATCTCCCCATGGCAAAAAAACTGTCCCCATTTCAGAGGGGGCAAAGTAACCCCTAGCTCCAGACACAGTGGTGGTCATTTTCCAAAATGGCATGGGCTGCTTTTGGAAAATAGCCACCTCCAGAATTGGAGGCACTCGGGAACCCCACTAGACCACCAGGGCTACTTTAGTAAATCCAGGTTTGAGAAGGTAGGCTATTTTTTAATCAAAAAGTACGGTTTGGGGGCAGGACCTGCACAGAGGGGTTTTTAAAAAAGAAAACTTATTTTTACAACTTCAGCCACCTCCCAGGGCAGCAGGGGTGGGGTAAGATGGTGGATTTACAGAGAACCTTGGGGTCTTTTCATACTTGTGGGGGGCCTATTCGTTGGGACCAATCAGCCCCTTTAAGGTATGACCTTGAGAGCACAGGTCCAAGAAAACAAACCAGTAACCGATCCAAGATGGCTGGTAGCAACAAACACAAGAGGTGGAATCGGTATAAAATGGACTTTATTAAATCTTGCAAGATTTAATAAAGTCCATTTTGTTGCTTGAGAGCACAGGGCCATGTGTTAGTATCCAATGTTTCTGGGAGAAATTAGTTATCACTCGAGTTGTAGCTAACTTTGAAACAAATAACAACTTACAATATTTGAAGCAAACTATTAGGGTCATGCATCAAAGCGTGTTATGGCATTAATGCATGCGAAAAACGCTGTAGCGCATGGTGCAAATGCAAATTCTTTTGGGAGGAGGCCGGGATCGGGGAGGAGTTTTGGGTGGGAATTAGTTAAATTAGGGGCCATATTGCACTGTGCAATAGCTTAACGCATGCTATTGCACGGTTTTAACACTGGAAAAAACTATACCTTTTTCCGTGGTGTTAAGCTATGTGATATGTGTGAAATGGCCATAACGCAATTCGCAATAGATTTTTGTAATTGCATTTTGGCCATTTCCAGGCTGGGGAGGAGGGGGGGGGGATATGTAGAGTGGAGGAGAGAGAGAGAGACTCTCTCTGGGGAAGGCCTCACTGTGTGCACCTATTTATATCTATAGGAGGGCCACCTGATAGGTCAAGGTGAGGTATCAGTGGTGGTTTAGGGTATAGGGGCCAGTTTCACATGTAGAATGAGACATACGAAAAGCACAGTACACCTTGGTGAAGACTTTACGTCATTTGGAGTGAGGAAAGTTTCAAAAAGATGAAGTTTTGTACTATGTTCTCATCCAAACTTGATGGTACCCTAGAGTCTTGCCACGAAGCCAACCCAAGGCCGCAACCTGAACCTTAAAAGATTTAAAGGCCAAGCCTGTCACCAACCCTTTCTGCAAAAAATCCAGGATGTGAGCTATCACAGAATCAATCTTATGCCCTGACTCGTTTATCAGGACTCGAAGACTTTCCAGATCTTATATAGCACAAAGAAGTGGAAGTCTTTCCAGCCTGCAACAAGGTGAAAATGACATCCTGGATATCCCTTCTCCCTTAAACACCTCCTCTCAAAAGCCAAGCCACGAGACAAAAGTGATCCACCCGATCCAAAATATTGGACCCTGATGAAGAAGCTTCAGCAAATGGGAGAGCTGCAGCAGAGCGTCCACCGCCAGGTAGACCAGTCTATGAACCACGGGTGCCTTGGCCACTCCGGTGCCACCAGGATCACTTCCCTGGGATGAGCCTCTATTTGCTGTATCACTTTTCCCATCAGGGGCCACGGAGGAAACACATAAATCAGGATCCCTCGGTGCCAAGGCAGAACCAGGGCATACACCCCTTCTGCTCTGTAACTGAAGAACTGGGACACCTTGGCGTTCCTTGATGATGCCATCAAGTCCAGGAGAGGAGTACTATTGCCTCTCCTGGCAGCTCCCACTCCCTGGGATCCAGTTTCTGGTAACTGACTAAAACTGCTTGAACTTTGTCCACTCCGTCAATGTGGGACACCGCAAGCAAAGCTAGATGCTGCTCTGCCCAGAGAAACAACTCCTGAGCTTCCCCTTGTCGATTGATATAAGCCACCATGGTCACACTGACAGACAAGATGCGCACTGAGCGGCCACCTAACAGAGGCAGAAACACAAGCAACGAGAGCCGCACCACCCTAGTCTCCAAACAATTGATAAACCAGGACGCCTCTTCCTTAGAACATTGTCCCTGATTCTGGCATAACGCGCCCTAGCCATAAAGACTGACATCGGTGGTAACTACCACCCTGTCTGGAACTTCCAATTCCACTCCACGCCTTAGATGCTCCAGACCAAGCCACCATGAAAGACTTGGCAGGCTCCTCAAGCGGCAATGGAAGATGAAACTGCTCCGACAAAGGATCCCAACAGGAAAGGAGACCTCTGCAGAGGTCTCATATGCGCAAAAGCCCAAGGGACCAGCTCCAATGTCGAGGCCATAGAGCCCAACACCTGCAGATAATCCCAGACCCTGGGTACCATCACCTGCAACAGTTTGGGGTAGATTTTACAAATTTGCGCACACGCGTACTTTTGTTCGCGCACCAGGCGCAAACAAGAGTATGCAGGATTATAATAGATACGTGCGTAGCCACGCGTATCTGTTAAAATCCGGGATCGGCACGCGCAAGGCTGTGCAAAATCGGCAGCCTGCACGCGCCGAGCCGCACAGCCTGCCTCCGTTCCCTCCACCCCCCACACCTTCTCCTCCCTAACCCACCCCTCCAGCCTTTGTTGCACACGTTACGCCTGCCCGAAGCAGGAGTAACTTGCGCGTGCCGGGCTGGCCACCGGCGCGTGATTCCCAGGCCCGGGAGCCATTTCGGAGGCCTTGGCCACGCCCCCGAAACGCCCCCGCCCCCGCCCCCAAATGACACACCACCGCAACACGCCCCCCCCCCAGGAAAGCCACGGGAATTACGCGCGTCCCGGGGCTTGTGCGCGTTGCCGAGCCTACTCAACATAGGCTTGGCGCGCGCAGGGGGAACTTTGGGCAGGTTTTCGGGGGGTACGTGCATACCCCTTTGAAAATCTGGCCCTTTGTGTACTTACTTCTGCAGTCTAAGAATGCAACACTGTAAGAAAAACCTTCCCTAACCTAGTGTCGAAGTATGCTCCCAAGAACTCCAGAACCTGTGATGGGTGAGATGACTCTTTGCCAGATTCACCACCCAGCCCAGAGAACTCAATTGCTGTACAACCTGAGGCACCGCCTGAGTAGGTCTTCCGACATTGCCCGAATGAGCCAATCGTCCAGATATGGATGAACCAAGATGCCCTTCTTCCTAAGCATCGCTGCCACCATCAGTACCACCTTGGTAAAGGTAAGTGGCACTGTCGCCAGACTGAACAGCAGAGCACAAAACTGAAAATGCTTCCCGAGAATCATGAAGTGATAAACCATTGATGATCCGGGCACACTGGAATATGCAGGTATGCCTCGGGCAAGTCTAGATAGGCCAGGAATTCTTTGTGCACCACTGCAATCACCGACCGCAGAGTTTCCATTCGAAAACGGGGAACTCTGAGAGCCATATTCACCTTTAAATCCAAAATTGGGTGGAAGGACCCCTCCTTCTCTGGCACCACGAAATAGATGAAATACCTTCCCTTTCTCTGTTCCCCCAAGGGAACGAGAACTATGGCCCCCAGCTCCTGCAACCGCTCCATGGTGTCTTGGACCACCTTTCTCTTGCTGAATGGAGTGCAAGGGGAAACCGTGAACAAGTCCCGCAGTGGACAAGAGAATTCTAAGGCATAACCGACTCTTATCATGCTGAGGGCCCACTGGTCTGTCGTGATTTTGGTCCACTCCTCGTAAAACAGCGTTAAATGCCCCCCAATAGAAGGAAGAGAGGAGTGGACTGGCCTTGCTTCATTGTGAGAACTTTGCCCTACCAGAACCCTGGCCGAGACCCTCTCTGTCTGGTTTTATGGCCCCCTGAAAGGACTGGCTCCAGGATTGCTGCTTCCAGGTACCTTGTCTCGGAGCCCCTGCCGGGGCCTACGCAGACGAAACCTTCTGTTTGTCCGAAACTGGGAATACCTTGTAAATGAGTCATTGCTTCCTTTAGGCTTATCTTCCTTTAGGCATATCTCCTTTTGGTCTCATCAAGACACTTCACAAGCTTATCTAAGTCTTCTCCATTCAGAAGCTTACCCTTGAAAGGTAACGCTCCTAAACGAGACTTAGACCAGAATCTGCCAACCAGTTCCTCGACCAAAAGAGCTGTCTGGCTAAAACCGCAGACATCATAATTCTTGAAGAAGTTCTGATAAGGTCATAGGGCATCTGCATCATAAGCTGCAGCCACCTCCAGACAGATGGCCTGCTTAGCCTTGGATCCGAAAGCGACCTCGTAGACTGCAACTGCTGAACCCAGTGTAAACTGGCGCTCTGTATCAAGCTACTGCACACAGCAGCCCAAATGACAAGCGCAAAAACCTCAAATATTTTCTTGAGATGAATTTCCAACATCCTGTCCTGAATGTCCTTCAATGCCGCTGAATCAGCAACAGGAATGGTTGTCTTTTTAGTGACTGCAGACACCGATGCGCCCACCTTAGGGAGCAACAACAGCTGATGTGTGCCCTTAGGCAACGGATATAACTTTGTCATTGCCCGGCTGATCTTGAGTGTCCCACTCCCTGCCCACCAGCGTTTTCATTGACCTGTGAAAAGGGAAGGCTTTCGGCGGACCCTATAGGCCATCCGTGACTGGAGTCCACTCTCTCCTTATTAGACTCCTCCTGAGGAAACTTGATCCCCAGCTTCTCGAGAACATGAGATATTAAGGGCCATAACTCTTCCTTACACCACTGGCACTTGGCTCAATCCTCAGTCTGGGTCTGGTACACCCAGGGTATTGTCAGGCACTGCTGGATCAGGAGAGGCAGAAAATTGCTGAACCACATCTGAATCGTCCGAGTCCACAGCTGGACAGCCCGGGACTGTCCTCATCCCAAGGACCCTAGGTGCCAGCCGTGGAACTGGAGCCTTGGAGCAGCCTAGTCTTTAGAGCTAGTATGCGGACCACAGGTCCCTTGAGACCGGTCTGACTGCCTCCCAGCCGCCTTTCTCGCCAAATATGCCTCATGTATAAAGAGGATGAACTTCGAAGAAAACATTGTGGGGGTTCTCCCATCCAGCATTCTGTTTGCAGCAGTCAAAAAAGCAAACAGAATGTTAGGAATTAATAGGAAAGGAATGGTTAATAAAACAGAAAATGTCATAATGCCTGTATATCGCTCCATGGTGAGACCGCACCTGGAATACTGTGTACAATTCTGGTCGCCGCATCTCAAAAAAGATATAGTTGATGGAGAAGGTACAGAAAAGGGGAACCAAAATGATAAAGGGGATGGACCAGCTCCCCTATGAGGAAAGGCTGAAGAGGTTAGGGCAGTTCAGCTTGGAGAAGAGACGGCTGAAGGGGGATATGATAGAGGTCTTTAAGATTATGAGAGGTCTTGAACGGGTAGATGTGAATCGGTTATTTACTTTGGAATAATAGAAGGACTAGGGGGCATTCAGGAAAATTAGTTTCTTACCAGATAATTTTCGTTCCTGTAGTACCATGGATCAGTCCAGACTGCTGGGTTATGCCTCCCCCAGCAGATGGAGTCAGAGAAAAGCTGAAAAGCACCCCCTAGATATACTGGTGTGCCACTGCGATCCCTCAGTATATGCGATATCAAAGCAGAAGGAACTAAATAAACACTTCCGCCAACAAACCCTTTATGCCTTTTTTTTTTTTTTTTTTTATAAACCACTGACCAGATCAAGTGGTAACTCCCTTGAACGACAGAAAACACAGTAGATTAGAATGCAACTCAAACAACTTACTGGTGAGATTGTGTAAACGCTTGTAAGTAAAACCTGTAAGAGCAGAACACTGCCACCAAAAACACAAGCGGACTCTCAGCAAACAGACTTGGACGGGCGTCTGGACTGATCCTTGGTACTACAGGAACGAAAATTATCAGGTAAGAAACTAATTTTCCTTTCCCTGTACGTACCAGGATCAGTCCAGACTGCTGGGATGTACCCGAGCCGCCTTAAATGGGGTGGGACCCCCGAGAGTCCCGCTCGAATCACACTGCTCCCAAAAGACTCAGACGACGGACCACGAACATCCAACTGATAATGCCTCGCAAATGTATTGAAGGATTTCCAAGTGGCCGCCCTGCAAATCTCCTGTGAAGACACAAACTGGCTTTCAGCCCACAAAGTCGCCTGAGTACATAGAGAGTGAGCCTTCAGGCCATCAGGAACAGCCTTACCACATCCAATGTATGTGGATGCGATTGCGGCCTTCAACCATCGAGCAATAGTCGCCTTGGATGCCTGAAGCCCCTTCTTGGGACCATTCCACAACACGAACAGGTGATCCGATCTTCGAAACTCATCAGGTACCTCCAAATACCTGAGGAGTACCTGACGACCATCCAAATGCTTCAAGTCTTGACCTTGCGTAGACCTAAGCTCCTCTTCCGAAAAGGAAGGCAATTCCACTGTCTGATTAACATGAAAGGCCGACACCACCTTTGGCAAGAAGGAAGGTACCGTGCGTAAGGAGACTCCCGACTCCGAAATCCACAGGAACGGTTCCCTACAAGAAAGAGCCTGCAGTTCTGAAACACGACGCGCTGACGAAATGGGCACTAGGAACACCGTCTTGAGAGTTAAATCCTTCAACGAGGACGTCTTAATGGGCTCAAACGGTACCGCACAGAGACCATGGAGTACCAGGTTCATGTTCCAGGAACGACAGGGCACCCACACCGGAGGGCGGGTGCCAAGGGCAAAAAACGAGCAACATCCGGGTGACTTGCAAGAGAGAACCCTTCGACCTTACCTCTCAAGCAACCCAGAGCTGCTACCTGAACTCTAAGCGAACTATAGGCCAAACCTTTCTTCAAACCCTCCTGCAGGAACGTAAGGATATGCCTCACCGAAGACCGTCGTGGCGAGATCTTCAAGACACCACACCATGAGTCAAACACCTTCCATACTCGAGCATCAGTAAGCGTGGTCGAATCTACACGCCCAAAGAAGAGTGGTAATGACCATGTCCGGATAACCTTTTTTTCTCAACTGCCTCTGCTCATAAGCCAAGCCGCCAGACAAAAGCGATCCGCCAGATTGAAAAATACCAGACCCTGTCGAAGGAGATTCAGAAGATGACCTAATCGTAGTGGCCCATCAACCACCAGATTGACAAGATCCGCGAACCACGGACGCCGCGGCCACTCCGAAGCCACGAGAATCACTAGCCCCCGATGGGATTCTATGCGCCTCAACACCTTCCCCACCAGGGGCCACGGAGGAAACATACATAGGAGGATGTGAAGAGGCCATGGCAGCACCAGAGCATCCACGCCTTCCGACCCGTGCTCCCGCCTTCGGCTGAAGAACCGCACCGCCTTTGCATTTAGCCGAGTCACCATCAAGTCCAGGTGCGGGACCCCCCAACGCTGGGTGATGAGATATATCGCCTCGGCCGACAGCTCCCACTCCCCTGGATCTAGGAGTTGCCGACTGAGGTAATCCGCCTGTACGTTGTCCACGCCTGCAATATGGGTGGCCACGATGCGGGACAAATGACGTTCCGCCCAGGCCATCAACACCGACGCCTCGTCCGCCACCGGACGACTTCTTGTGCCTCCTTGCCGATTGATATACGCCACCGTGGTTGCATTGTCCGACAGAACTCGCACTGCCCGACCGCGTAACATCGGGAAGAGGAGACGCAAAGCCAGTCGTACTGCCCTGGTCTCCAGTCGATTGATGGACCAGGTGGCTTGGTGAGCAGACCACGTCTCCTGCACCGCTCGGGACTGATAAACCGCCCCCCAGCCGGAGAGGCTGGCATCCGTCGTCACTACTATCCAAGACGGAGGCTCTAAGTCCACCCCTTGCAGAAGGTGGTCCGGAATTAGCCACCAAGTGAGACTGGAACGGGCCAGCTCCAGCAATGGCAACTCCATGTCGTAAGCCTCGAACCTGGGATCCAACGAGAAAGAAGCACTCTTTGTAAAGGCCGCATATGCGCAAAAGCCCACGGCACCATTTCCAGAGTAGATACCATATGACCAATGACCTGTAAATAGTCCAAGGCCGTAGGTACCGGGAGGTCCATCAGGTTCCGCACCTGCGCCATCAGATTGATCATACGTTGATGTGGCAGAAAAACCTTGCCCATCAAGGTATCGAATCGGGCACCCAAGAACTCCAACTGTTGGGTCGGTTCCAGCCGGCTCTTCGCGAAGTTGACTACCCAACCAAACGCCTGCAGTTGCTGTACCACCAGCCGAACCGCCCATTTGCACAATGCTTCTGACTTCGCCCAGATGAGCCAATCGTCGAGATAAGGATGGACCAGTATTCCTTGACGTCGTAGAAAAGCTGCTACGACCATGAGAACCTTGGTGAACACCCTCAGAGCAGTCGTTAATCCGAACGGGAGGGCACAAAACTGGTAATGGTTCCCTAACACCATGAACCTCAGGTACCTCTGATGACGCTCCCGGATTCCTATGTGAAGATACGCCTCGGTCAGGTCCAAAGAAGCCAAAAATTCTCCCTTGTGGACAGCCGCAATAACAGACCGTAGCGTCTCCATGCGAAAACGAGGAACGTGCAAAGCCTTGTTTACGAGCTTTAAATCCAAGATCAGCCTGAACGTGCCCTCCTTCTTTGGAACCACGAAGTATATGGAGTACCGGCCAGTCTTGTGCTCGGCCGGTGGAACCGGCAATACCGCCCCCAGTGTCCGCAATCGGTCCAAAGTTTGGGCGATAACCCGCTGCTTTTCTGGAGGACCGCATGGCGATATCATAAAAAGATCCCAGAGGGGACGAGCAAAATCCAACTCGTAACCGTGCCGGATGACATCGAGAACCCATTGATCTGAAGTTACCTTGACCCATTCCTCCCAAATATCGGGGGTCGGACAGCCGACCCCCGATGCAAGGAAGAGAGGAATGGGTCTGTGCACCTTCATTGCGAAGTCTTGTTGGGGACAAAACCTTGCGAGGGTCCCGAACGCTGAGGCCGTCTGCCGTGAAAAGAAGGAGTCCAGGATTGGGACCTTGTCGCTTGCTGTCTTAGGGAAAAGGAACCACCCCTCCCCATGCGGAACCGCCGCTGCTGACCCCAAAAATGAGCTCTGGAATTCCCGAAGGACAGAAACTGACGGGCTTATCCTCGGGCAACTTAGACACTTTATTATCCCCTAGGTCCTTAATGAGCTGATCCAGCTCGTCCCCAAACAACAACTTACCCTTGAAGGGAAAGAACCCCAAACGTGCCTTAGAGGAGGCATCCGCCGACCATCGACGGAGCCACAGCAGCCGCCTGGCGGAAAACCGCAGACGATATAATTTGAGCCGAGGTCCGCAGCAAGTCATACAAAGCGTCCGCTGTATAGGCGACCGCAGCCTCCACGCAGTTGGCCTGCTCCGCCTCGCCGGGAGGAAGCTCCTGCGTTGTAAGCAATTGCTGGACCCAGCGCAAATTGGGCCCTCTGCACGAGGCCGCTACAAGCCGCCGCCCGGACCCCTAATGCCGCAACCTCAAAGATGCGCTTCAATAAGATCCTCCAACTTCCGATCTTGGAGATCCTTAACGCAATCCCCCCCCGTGACGGGGATTGGTAGTGTGTTGACAACACCGTGACCGCCGAATCTACTGAAGGGTTCTGAGAAGATCCAAGGTTTCCGCCGGCAGGTGATACAGCTTGTCCATAGCCCTGCTAACTTGCAGAGGCTTCTGGAAGGTCCCATTCCTTAGACACGATCTGAAAAACTTTGGGATGGAATGGAAAGGTTTGCGGGGGGGGGGGGGGGGGCCCACAGGCCCACCAATTTCCACATCCCCCGTGGACGTGTCAGCTTCCTGATGTGGGGCCGTGATTTCCAACTCCTTCAAGACATGAAGAATTAAAAAGCTTAACTCATCCTTATCAAACAATCTGAGCATCTGGGGGTCATCTCCTTCCACAGCCCCCTGCCCGTCAGTGACATCCAACCCGGGCGCCCCTGGGGAGTCCAGAGCGAGGTCCGGCGCCTCCGGAACCCCCCAGCGGACAGGGCCGCGAGCCCCAGCCTTCCTCATATCTAACTTGCCCTGGGGATCACACCAGCTTCCGCCTCTCTAAAAAGGCTTTGTGCATTAACAGCACAAACCGCGGAGAGAAAAGGAACCACCGACCTTTTTAGACTGTCCCCGCGGGGCCGGGGGAGGGAGGGGGGGCCGAAGCGCCTCTGAATTGGGCGTGCTCTGTGGAGTTAAGGCAGGTGGTGAAGAAGGAGAGGAGACTTCCTCCTCCGACGCCGATTCCCCTGCCTGCTGCGTGGCCAAGATGGCCGCCGCCCCCCTGTCTATGGGAGGCGGGGCTGAAGCTCGGGAACCCCGAACTGTCTTTTGCCGCGCTGAGAAGGGGAGAGAGGATCCGCTGCGGGCAGCGCTCGACCTCCGAGAGGGTCCCTCACTCCCGGGAAGACATCGGGAGCAGAGACCCTCTTGGGAGAGTTGCGCCTCCGACCCCCCACAGGCCGTGCAGGCCGAAGATCGTGGCATCTGGGGACCGGCTGGCAGCAGGAAAAGCACGCCAATACAAAACAAGCAGGCAGCAGGAACAACGTGCCAAAACAAACAAGCAGGCAAGTACCCTGTCAGCGATCGCACGCCGGGTGAGCCAGCCATCCCTCCGGAGTCCTCAGTATAAAACGCGGCAGGCCGGGGCTGTAACTGCGAGGACACTGCCTGTCCCCAACAGGGCTTAAGTGCATTTATCTCTTTTTTTTTTTTTTTTTTTTTAAAGAGAAAACCAAATTCAAGCCCCCTTCAGAGCACGAGACCCTGGAATCGTGGGGGGAGGGTGACCAGCCCACCGGTAAGCTCTCCCCCAAGCTACTGGGACACCCTAGCTCCGGGTAAGTCACGGGGCAATGCCCTCTCTGCCTGCCAAATCACTTGCCTGCACGCTGCGCCGCGAACACTACACAAACACATTAAACTACAAAACGACTACTTTTTTTTTTTTAAAGAATCTCCAATAAAGGAGAAACCAGTTTATCTAGCCAGTATATCCAATTAAATTGGTTAAACTGGGGATTCCAAGGACCACAAACCGAACCAGAACAGGACCGCAGGTTATGCCTCTCAATCTGCTGAAGTCAGAGAAATTACTGAGGGATCGCAGGTTGCACACCAGTATATCTCTAGGGGGTGCTTTTCAGCTTTTCTCTGACTCCATCTGCTGGAGGGTAGGCATAACCCAGCAGTCTGGACTGATCCTGGTACGTACAGGGAACATGAAGTTAGCAAGTAGCACATTTATTTATTTGCTGAGTTTTATATACCATCATTCGGTAAAACCATCATAACAGTTTACAAAAGCTCAAAATGCAAGATTTTTAACAATTCAGTAAAAGGCATAACAGGAAGAATATTAAACAAAGGAGAGATATTCAATTGCAAAGATATTAACTGGCATTTGCACTACGGATTGCACTAAGGTGGGCACAAAGGGGAGGGCCCCTTTGTCGTGCCCCTTCGGCACGCAGCGCCTGGTGGCAAGGCGCCTTTCAACGGTCGGAGCTGCCCTAGATGATGTCGGGAGGGGGGGGGGGGGCTTCTGATCGGGTCTCTCCCTCACATTGCTGTTTTCTTTTCAGTTTCTGGTGTTTTTCTTTTTTCTTCTCATGACTAATCGGAGAAAATTCTTTTTCACTCAACGCACAACCCAGTGTAGCTGGGTTCAAAAAAGGTTGGATAAGTTCTTGGAGGAGAAGTCCATTAACGGCTATTAATCAAATTTACTTAGAAACATAGAAACATAGAAATGACGGCAGAAGAAGACCAAACGGCCCATCCAGTTCTGCCCAGCAAGCTTCACACATTTTTTCTCTCATACTTATCTGTTTCTTTTAGCTCTTGGTTCTATTTCCCTTCCTCCCCCACCATTAATGTAGAGAGCAGTGATGGAGCTGCATCCAAGTGAAATATCAAGCTTGATTAGTTAGGGGGTAGTAGGGGTAGTAACCGCCGCAATAAGCAAGCTACACCCATGCTTATTTGTTTTAACCCCAGACTATGTTATACAGCCCTTATTGGTTGTTTTTCTTCTCCCCTGCCGTTGAAGCAGAGAGCTATGCTGGATATGCATCTAAAGTGAAGTATCAGGCACATTTGGTTTGGGGGTAGTAACCGCCGTAACAAGCCAGCTACTCCCCGCTTTGTGAGTGTGAATCCTTTTTTCTTCTCCCCTGCCGTTGAAGCTATGCTGGGTATGCGTGAAGTATCAGTTTTTCTTCTCCCCTGCCGTTGGAGCAGAGAGCTATGCTGGATGTGCATCGAAAGTGAAGTATCAGGCACATTTGGTTTGGGGTAGTAACCGCCGTAACAAGCCAGCTACTCCCAGCTTTGTGGAGTGCAAATCCTTTTTTCCACATTTCCTCTTGCTGTTGAAGCTTAGAGTGATGTTGGAGCCACTGCTATTAATTGCATTAGTAGCATGGGATCTTCTTAGTGTTTGGGTAATGGCCAGGTTCTTGTGGCCTGGTTTGGCCTCTGTTGGAAACAGGATGCTGGGCTTGATGGACCCTTGGTCTGACCCAGCATGACAATTTCTTATGTTCTTATCCATCACGGAAGGGATCCCCCTCCAGCATCAGAATCAGGCCCCCTCCAGTTGCCAGAACCCTGCCCTTACTGGAGATAATGGGGGGGGGGGGGGGGGGGGGGGGGAGATCATCACACCCTTGAAACAGCCCTGAGGGGCTTGGGGTCCTGACAACATGGCCACCTTTCCCGCACCCGGCGGGGAAGGGGCATCCAAATTCAAAGGGGCTCCCCACGTCTGACTTCTGTGTACACTGCCACTCTGACTCGGCTTCTGCCGACCCCAACCCGCCCTCTCCACCAGAGAGGCAGCGGGAGCACCAGAGCGGGAAAGCCACACGCGCGCCATTAGTGCGATCACCGACCGCATGGAAGAAACAAGTGCCGCAAAGCCAACCCGCTCTGTCGTCAGAGAACTCCCTTCCCCGCAGCTAGCGAGCAACTCAAGGGCTCCACACAGTCTTCCTGACTGCTGCACCCTGCCGCTCACCTACAATATCTTATTCCCTTTCTATTTTTTTTACTCAAAAATCTTTAATAAAAAAGTAAGGGTACTTTCCTGAGGATGAAGAGCTGCGGGTCTCAAACTCTTCTCCTAGGGAGGAAGGAGCTGGCCCCACCAGCTGTACACCCCTCCGGTGGCGAAAAACTGAGCCAGGCAAGGGTCCCTGACCCCCGCCTCGTACTCTTCAATACCAGGAGGGATAGCCCCACCAGGCCCTAGCAGCCTCCTGGGAAGATCTCCTGAATTCCTCTCTCTTTTCCCTGTTTTTTTTTTTCTCTCAGACTGCAGGGATAGCACCTCTACCATTTGCTGGAGAGAGAGAAATACTGAGGGACTACAGATGGCACAATAGGTTATATGTCAGTGTCAGTACAACTTTCTCTGTCTCCATCTGCTGGAAAGGAGACAAAACCCAGGGGTCTAGACTGATCTGGGTATGAACAGGAAAAAGAATTTGACAGAGGAAATTTACCTCAGACGTACAGATATACAGCAAGACAAGATCTCAGTTACCCTCAATTCTGAAAGAGTAATGAGAGAAGAAGCTGCCTGTGCAAGTGAGTGAACAAGAATGTATGTACATACCTGGCTAACTAGTAAAGCAAAGTTGCTTACCTGTAACAGGTGTTATCACAGGACAGCAGGATGTTAGTCCTCACATGTGGGTGACATCATCTGATGGAACCAATCACGGAATACTTTTGTCAAAGTTTCTAGAACTTTGACTGGTAACTACTGGGCATGCCCAGCATGGCATTAATCCTGCATCCAGCAGGGTTTCCCTTCAGTCTTATGTATAGCAAAAAAGAGCATGCGAAAAATAACATAATAAATCGCAAGCGTACCCAACTCCGCGGGGTGGCGGGTGGGTTTCGTGAGGACTAACATCCTGCTGTCCTGTGAGAATACCTGTTACAGATAAGCAACTCTGCTTTCTCACAGGACAAGCAGGATGGTAGTCCTCACATGTGGGTGAATAACAAGCTGAGGATGCCCGCGCATGTACCGAAAACACCCAAAGACGTGCAACAGGCACAACAACAGGGGTGCTTCTTTGGTAGACGGGCAGCCTGAATATCCCAGCGGGTGTAGAAGGAAGTTGGATATTACGTTGAGAATAGATTGCGTACAACAGACTGTCCAAAGACAGAATCTTGTGTACCAGCCTTGTCTATGCAATAGTGAGCTGCAAAGGTATGAAGAGAACTCCAGGTTGCAGCTTTGCAGATATCAATGAGAGGTACAGAACGAAGATGTGCAACCATTGTTGCCATAGCCCTAATGGAGTGCACTTTAACTCGGTCCTGAAGCGAAAGGCATGCTTGCTGATAGCAGAAGGAAATGCAATCCGCCAACCAGGAGGACAGGGTATGCTTTCCGACTGGGGTTCCCAGCTTAAGTTTATCAAAGGAAACAAAGAGCTGGGTAGATTTCCTATGGCCTGCAGTGCGTTCCAAATAAAAGGCAAGCGCACATTTACAGTCCAAGGAATGGAGAGCCCACTCAGCAGGAAGTGAATGGGGCTTTGGAAAGAAAGTAGGCAGCACTATGGATTGATTTAAATGAAACTCAGATACTACTTTCGGTAGAAATTTAGGATGAGTGCGAAGGACCACCCGATCATGAAGAAATTTCGTGTAAGGAGGGTATGTAACCAGCACCTGCAGTTCGCTGCTCCTGCGAGCAGACATTAACGTCAGAAGGAAAAGGACCTTCCAAGTGATATGCCGCAACTCGCAGGAATGCAGAGACTCAAACGGAGGTTTCATGAGCTGCACCAAAACCACAATAAGGTCCCAAGATGGGGCCGGTGAACGGAAAGGAGGCTTCAGGTGAAGCAACCCCTTCATAAAGCGCACCACCAGGGGCTGGGTTGAGATAGAGACATAACCTGTACCTTTATGGAAGGCGGCCACCGCACTGACATGCATTCTGATAGAGGAGGTTTGTAAACCAGACTCCGAGAGATGCCAGGGGTAGTCTAAAAACTGATTCATGGGGCAGGTAAAAGGATCTAACCCTTTGAAAGTGCATCACAACGAGAATCTTTTCCATTCTGAATAAGACTTTCTCGTAGAAAGCTTTCGTGAAGCTACAAGGACCTGAGATACAGATTCCGAAAGATTGAAAGGCTGAAGGATCAACCTTTCAACATCCAAGCTGTCAGTGACAGGGCCTCAAGGTTGGGGAGGCGCAATTGGCCATTCCTCTGAGATATCAGGGACGGGTCCGAGCCTAGAGGAATCTGTGGACGCAGTTAGAAATCCCAAAGGATTGGAAACCAAGCTTGATGTGGCCAGTAGGGTCTATGAGAATCATTAGACCCTTGTCCATGTGTAGCTTTACGAGAGTTTTGCTGATGAGAGGAAGTGGTGGGTAGGCATAAAGGAGACCTTCCCTCCAGGATAGGGCGAACGCATCCCAAGGTGGAACATTGCGACTTCGATGGAAAGAGCAGAAGTTGTCCATCTTGCGATTCTGCGGTGACGCGAATAGGTCAATGGGTGCCCCCCCCCCCCCATTTCTGGAATAAACTGTCCGCAACTACAGGATTGAGGGACCACTCGTGGGGCTGAAAATCCCGACTGAGATTGTCCGCTAGAACATTGTCCACACCTGCCAAGGAGGTTGCTCTGAGAAGTATAGCCTGGGATGGAGCAAAAGCCCAAATCTGTACTGCTTCCTGACAAAGGAGGTAGGATCCGGTTCCTCCTTGTTTGTTGATGTACTACATTGCTACCTGGTTGTCTGTCTGGATCAGGATTGTTTTGTTGGACAAACAGTGCCGAAATGCAGAGAGCGCATATCTGATTGCTCGGAGCTCCAGAAAATTTATTTGATGTTGCGACTCCTCTGCTGACCAGGTTCCCTGAGTCTGCAGGTTGTTGACATGTGCTCCCCAACCTAGATTGGAAGCATCGGTCGTCAAGATTATTTGAGGTTCTGGAGCTTGAAAGGGCAGACCTTGAAGTAAATGGGACTCCAGGATCCACCATGCCAGTGAGAGACGAAGTCTCCTGGTGATGTGGACAATGTTGGACATTGGATCATGTGCCTGTGACCACTGGGACTTTAATGTCCATTGAGTTACTCACATGGCTAGACAAGCCATTGGGGTTACATGGACTGAGGATGCCATATGCCCCAGCAAGACTAGTAGATGACGAGCCGTCGTGGTTTGACGAGATCGTATGTTCTGCGCCAATGACGCCAGTGTGTGAGCTCAGTCCCTGGGAAGAAAAGCTATTGCTTGGATTGTTTCGAGATCCGCTCCGATAAAGGAGAGGAACTGAGATGGCGTCAGGTGAGATTTCTGATAATTGATTAGAAATCCTAATGAGAGTAGTAGTTGCACTGTAAGGTGGAGGGAGTGAAGAACTCCTTTTGATGACTGAGCTCTCAGCAACGACATGAATGCTCAGTCGTCTTAAGTATGCAGATATGATATGATAGAGATGTTTAAAATCATGAGAGGTCTAGAACAGGTAGATGTGAATCGGTTATTTACGCTTTCGGATAGTAGAAAGACTAGGGGGCACTCCATGAAGTTAGCATGGGGCACATTTAAAACTAATCGGAGAAAGTTATTTTTTACTCAGCGCACAATTAAACTCTGGAATTTGTTGCCAGAGGATGTGTTTAGTGCAGTTAGTATAGCTATGTTTAAAAAAGGATTGGATAAGTTCTTGGAGGAGAAGTCCATTACCTGCTATTAAGTTCACTTAGAGAATAGCCACTGCCATTAGCAATGGTAACATGGAATAGACTTAGTTTTTGGGTACTTGCCAGGTTCTTATGGCCTGGATTGGCCACTGTTGGAAACAGGATGCTAGGCTTGATGGACCCTTGGTCTGACCAGTATGGCATTTTCTTATGTTCTTACTGCTAGGCATTTCATGAACACCCGAGAGGCTGACGCTAGGCCGAATGGGAGGACCTTGTATTGGAAATGTTGGTTCCCGACAAGGAAGCAGAGGTATTTTCTGTGAGACAGGGTAATTGCGATGTGCATGTATGCGTCTTTTAGGTCTAGAGAGCAAAGCCAATCCCCCTGCTGAAGAAGTGGAAGCAAAGAGCCCAAAGTTACCATTCGAAATTTCTCTTTCCAAAGATGTTTGTTTAAGGCCCTTAGGTATAATATTGGGTGAATTCCTCCCACCTTTTTGGGGATTAAAAAGTATTAGGAGTAGAATCCGTGTCCTCTTTGGGCAAGAGGAACCGGTTCTATTTATTTATTTATTTTTATTTAGAAACTTTTCTATACCAACGTTCATGAATAGACATATCACATCGGTTTACATCGAACCAAGGTTAAATTACATCAAACAATGGATACAATGAATAAGGGTGAATAAGGGTGACATCAAACAGGGATAGGCGGGAACAAGGTTAGCAAAATGTATATAACATCTAAACAATGGATGCATCGAACAATGGATACATCGAATAAGGGTGACATCAAACTGGATAGGCAAGAACATGGGTGGACTTGGTTAATAACTTTCAGCACTTGTATGGCTGTAGAACGAACAACAGTTTGTTCTACAAGAACGAACAACAACGGTTCTATGGCATTTGCTTGCAGTAGGGAGGATATCTCTTGCTGCAGTTGAAGACAGTGGTCGGAAGAGGTCCACCCCGGCCGAGTGGAGTATCCGACGGAATGGAGAGGAAATTGAGATGGTAGCTTTAAGCGACTACTGCTTGCACCTAGCGGTCGGTAGTTAGCCACTCGGTGGAGAAGTGGCATAAGTGGCATAAGCGGCCGCCCACAAGTAGATTGGGCAATGGAGGATGGCCTTTGCTCTGAAGTCGTGAGTCAAAATCCTGTTGTAGGAGCAGGATGGGAAGGAGCTTGAGCTTTCTGAACTTGAGGTTGGCGGGTTGTGAACTTCTGGAAAGGCCGGGACGAGTGACCTCGAGACGCCGGTGGATAATATTTACGGGTCCTGTAATTCGTCCGTTTAGTGTTGCGCCGGAAGGATCATTTGGATGGAGTGGAAAGATCCGCCTGAGCTGCCGAGAGCTCCCGAAGTGTTTCACTATGGTCCTTCAGCTGGGCCACCATCTCTTGGATTTTATCACCGAACAGGTTATCCCCTGTGCAGGGGAGGTCAGCCAAATGGTCCTGCACGTCAGGACGGAAATCAGAGAATTTTAACCAGGCCCAGCGGCGGGCGCTGATACCAGCCGCAGATAAACAGGAGGCTGTGTCGAAGACATTGTATGCCGAGCGGATCTCATGTTTTCCCGCGTCATAGCCCTTCTTTATGATGGAATTCAGCTGGTCTTGAAGCGACTCCCCAAATTCTTGTAGCTGTTTAAACAGGTTACGGGTATACTGGGTCATATATAATTGCTATGACGCAATGCACGAGATACGCATGGCCCCGTGAAATATCCTGCTGCCCAAAGCGTTGAGGAATTTCTGCTCCCTCCCAGGTGGCGCTGAAGAATGGGGTTTTGGATGCTTGGCCTTCTTTTGGGCGGACTCCACCATCACCGACTGATGAGCTAGCTGTGTCTTCTGAAACCCAGGGGAAGGCTGGACTAGGTAAATAGCGTCCGTCTTCCGGTTTATAGGAGGAACCGACCCAGGATCCTCCCAGTTGCGCTGCATCTGGTCCTGCAGCACCTCATGAACTGGGATGGACATGATTTCCTTAGGGGGATCCAGGAATTGCAGGACTTGCAGCATTTTATGCCTGGAATCTTCCTCCGTCTGCAGTTGGAAGGGTATAGTCTCCGCCATCTCCTTTATAAAATTAATAAAGGAGAGGACTTCCGGCGGAGACTTGCGCCTTTCGTCTGGAGGAGTCGGCTCCGACGGAACTTCTGTTGAGTCCTGGGTTTCTGTGGAATTATCCGTCCACGGATCATAGGGCTGATCCCCTGCATCCCTTGGTGGTCCAAGTGGAAAACTTGGAACTTCTCCAGCCGGAGGTCGAGGTTGGACAGGTATCGGTGCTGGCATCAAGGGACCTGGTCTTGGCATCGAGAACTCGAGATCCGGCATTGGTACCGGATGCCCAGGAACCGATGGCATTGGGGATTTCATTGGTGGCCTCGATGGTGGTACTCCCGACGGCCCCAGAACCAGCTCCGGCGATGTATCCTCCTCTCCCGATGAAAACGGGTTGGGCGTTGATGGAATCATCGGTAACGGTGATTTCCTCGGTGCCCCTGGTAGGGCACCGATAAGCAGATCCAGTTTATCCAGGAGAGGCAGCAGGACTGAGGGCATCGGTGCCGGTTCCGGCAGAGGCACCGGTGCTGGCATCGGTGGTCGTGGAAGGCTTTGGATCGCCTGGACCACAGCCTCTTGCACCATCCGGTGCAATTCCTCTCGGAGCGTTGGGGTGGTGAGCCCCAGGTCCAGAGTGGGAGGCACTACGGGCAATACCGGAGGGTCCACCGATCCCGGTGGAGTTTCGGTAGCCCCTTCCACTGAAGGCGTGGGACGCCTTGGTGCATCCGGCTTCGAGGGTCCTGGATACTCCTCAGCTCGGGTCTTTTTCATCGGTGGTTCCGTCGACGGCTCCACTGACGTAGCGGAGGGCACCAGCCGCCGATGCTTATGTTGGTGCTTTTCACGACGGTCTACTTTCCCCGAATCCGGCATCGATGATGTAGATGCCGAGGACTGGGTCAGCGATCGGTGTCTTCATCCTTGGAGCGACGTCAATGCTTCAGCGAGGATCGAGTCGATGGTACCTGCGGAGACTGGCGATGGAATAAAAGTGCCATCTTTTCCAACCGTGCCTTACGGCCCTTCTGGGTCATTTGGGCACAATTGGTGCAGTCAGGGCACCGACGAAAACCCGTCGCCATCATGGCCATCGAAAATTTAGGCCGGCTGCGGTCTGTGCCGACAAGGCCTACAGAGGTCCCCGCTGGGAACCGACCGAAAAATGGTGGTAAACTTACCGCATGACCTGGTATTTGTCGGCGAAGAAGGGAGACCCCTAGGGGGTGTAAATTTTTACAAGTTTTGAAAATAATTTCCCGAGGAAAATTTCCAGTCAGGAACTGTGACGAGCTCCAAACATCCGCGTGGCTATTAGCTGAGCGGAAAAAAAGAGACTGAAGGGAGACCCCTGCTGGTTGCGGGGTTATTGCCATGCTAGGCATGCCCAGTAGGTGCCAGTCAAAGTTCTAGAAACTTTGACAAAAGTATTCCGTGATTGGTTCCATCAGATGATGTCACACACATGTGAAGACTATCATCCTGCTTGTCCTGTGAGAACATAAGAACATAAGAAAATGCCATACTGGGTCAGACCAAGGGTCCATCAAGCCCAGCATCCTGTTTCCAACAGTGGCCAATCCAGGCCATAAGAACCTGGCAAGTACCCAAAAACTAAGTCTATTCCATGTAACCATTGCTAATGGCAGTGGCTATTCTCTAAGTGAACTTAATAGCAGGTAATGGACTTCTCCTCCAAGAACTTATCCAATCCTATATTCAGTGACACTGCCGCTCCACTGAATATAGCCTCTATCTCAAAGTAAGCTGGTTATAATCGGCTAACTTTAGGACAAACCTATGACCCTCCTAGAGTTAGTAGGATATCGGAGTTAGCTGGTTAACTTATCTGGCTAACTTCTCCCCCCTGGAGTGTCTCCTGTCCATCCCCAGAACACCATTGATTAATCCAGCTAAATTCTAACCATGTAACTATTTACCCAGGCTGAATATAGCTGGTTAAGCCATTTAGACAGATAACTACTACATTATCCGGTGTTTAATTGGTGTTTGAATATGACTACATTATCCGGGTTTAATTGGTGTTTGAATATGACCCTCATTGTGACTTAAAAGCTTGGGAGAGAAGAGTGGGGTAAATTGGTTATCTCTGTGTCCTTGGTTCTTTAGATTTAAATATTAGTTTATTCTTGTATTCTGGCCTTTACAATTTAAATAGTAAGAGATAATTTTTCAAAGAGTTTAGATGTCTACATTTGGAATTTAGGTCCTAAATTAGCCTTTTTAAAAATAAAGAAACATAGAAACAGAAATGACGGCAGAAGAAGACCAAACGGCCCATCCAGTCTGCCCAGCAAGCTTTCACACTTATTTTTTTTCTCATACTTATCTGTTACTCTTGACCCTTATTAGTAACCTTTTGGTTCTAGTTACCTTCCACCCCCGCCATTGATGTAGAGAGCAGTGCTGGAGCTGCATCTAAGTGAAGTACCTAGCTGAGCTTAATTGGTTAGGGGTAGTAACTGCCGCAATAAGCAAGCTATTCCTATGCTTATTTGTTTACCCAGCCTATGCAATTCAGTCCTTGTTGGTTGTTGTCTGAATATAAATCCTCTTCTTTATTCCCCCCTGCTGTTGAAGCGGTGAGCTGCGCTGGATATGTATTCCAAGTGAAGAATCAGGCTTAATTGATTCGAGGTAGTAACCACCATAACAAGCAAGCTACACCCACGTTTATTTGTTTACCCAGACTATGTAATTCAGTCCTTGTTGGTTGTTGCCTGAATATAAATCCTCTTTTCCTCTTTCCCCCCTGCCGTTGAAGCAGAGAGCTATGCTGGATATGCATATGTATCAGTCTTATTTGGTTTGGGGTAGTAACCGCCGCAACAAGCAAACTGCTCCCCCGCTTTTTTGTGAATGCAAATCCTTTTTTCCACATTTCCTCTTGCCGTTGAAGCATAGAGCAATGTTGGAGTCGCATTAACAGTCAGTATGTTTATTGAATAAGGGTATTAATCTCCAGGTAGGAGCTGTCATTCCCACAAGCCACCCCCATGCCTCTTCTCTTCATTCACATCCTCTAGATTTTATGGATCCACAGTATTTATCCCACGCCCCTTTGAAATCCTTCACAATTTTGGTCTTCACCACTTCCTCTGGAAGGGCATTCCAGGCATCCACCACCCTCTCCGTGAAGAAATACTTCCTGACATTGGTTCTGAGTCCTCCTCCCTGGAGCTTCAAATTGTGACCCCTGGTTCTGCTGATTTTTTTTCCAAAGGAAAAGGTTTGTCATTGTCTTTGGATCATTAAAACCTTTCAAGTATCTGAAAGTCTGTATCATATCACCTCTGCTCCTCCTTTCCTCCAGGGTGTACATATTTAGATTCTTCAATCTCTCCTCATAAGTCATTTGAAGACCCCCCACCTTTTTGGTCGCCCTTCTCTGGACCACCTCCATCCTGTCTATGTCCCTTCGGAGATACGGTCTCCAGAACTGAGCACAGTACTCCAGGTGAGGCTTCACCAAGGACCTGTACAAGGGGATAATCACTTCCCTTTTCTTACTCGATATTCCTCTCTCTATGCAGCCCAGCATTCTTCTGGCTTTAGCTATCGCCTTGCCACATTGTTTCGCCGACTTCAGATCGTTAGACACTATCACCCCAAGGTCTCTCTCCTGCTCCTTGCACATCAGCCCTTCACCCCCCCATCGAATACAGTTCTTTTGGATTTCCACACCCCAAATGCATAACTCTGCACTTCTTGGCATTGAATCTCAGCTGCCATATTTTCGACCACTCTTCCAGCTTCCTTAAATCCCGTCTCATTCTCTCCACTCCTTCCGGCGTGTCCACTCTGTTGCAGATCTTAGTGTCATCCTCAAAAAGGCAAACTTACCTTCTATCCCGTCCACAATGTCGCTCACAAAGATATTGAACAGGACCGGTCCCAACACCAATCCTTGCAGCACTCCGCTTAACACCGCTCTCTCTTCAGAGTAAGTTCCATTTACCATCACACATTGTCTTCTGTCCGTCAACCAGTTTGCAATCCAGGCCACCACCTCGGCACTTACTCCTAAGCTTCTCATTTTATTCACCAGCCTCCTGTGCGGGACCATATCAAAAGCTTTGCTAAAATCCAAGTAGATGACATTGAGCGCTCTTCCTTGATCCAATTCCTTAGTCACCCAGTCAAAAAAGTCGATCAGATTTGTCTGGCAGGACCTTTCCTTGGTGAAACCAAGTCCATCAATTCTGCTGCTTGTAGATAGTTCACAATTCTTTCCTGCAGCAGCAACTCCAATACCTTTCCGAGGTGAGGCTAACCGGCCTGTAGTTCCCAGCCTCCTCTTTGCTCTCGCTCTTGTGAAGAGGAACCACCATTGCTCATCTCCAATCACTCGGCACCACTCCCATTTCCAGGGAGCTATTGAACAGGTCACACAGCAGAGCTGCCAGCACATCTCTGAGGTCCCTCAGTATCCTGGGATGAACACCTCATCAGGCCCCATGGCTTTGACCACCATCAGTTTTCCTGGCTCTTCCCATACATTCTCTTCCGTAAATGGAGTTTCATCCATTCCGCTTCCCTCCAGTTTCTTGTTAACTAGCGTCTGTCCTTCTCTGGGGTCTTCTTTAGTGAATACCGAACTGAAGTATTCGTTTAATATTTCTGCCATTTCTTCATCTGTCTCCACCCAGTGATCCTTTTCACCTTTCAATTTTAGTATACCACTTTGGACTTTTCTCCATTCACTGATGTATCTGAAAAATGTTTGTCACCTCACTTTACCTCTTTGCCAATCCTTTCCTCCGCTTGAATTTTCTTTCTTGATTGCTTTCTTAGTCTTCCTCAGTTCCACCAGATATTCTTCCATGTGCTCCTCTCTTTGGGATTTTTATATTTCTTGAACGCTGTTATTTTAGCTTTTATTTTGTCAGCCAGCTCCTTTGAGAACCAGATAGGTTTCATTTTTCTCTTGCTTTTCTTTACTTTTCTAACATATAGATTAGTTGCCTTGGTAATTGCTCCTTTTAGTTTGGTCCACATCTCTCTCGTTCTCCCAGCCTTCTAGTTCTTCCTCCAGGTACTTCCCCATTTCATCAAAGTCCGTGTTTTTGAACTGCAAAACTCAGGTCTTTGTGCTACTTCTCCGTATCCTATTTGTGATATGAAACCATACCGTATGATGATCACTGGTGCTGGGGTGGGCATCCACCTGGACATTAGAGACATTATCTCCATTAGTGAGAACTAAATCAAGTATAGCTCCCTTCCTCGTGGGTTCCATTACCATTTGTTTGAACAGAGCCCCTTGCAAGGCATCCACTATCTCTCTACTACTATTAGATTCTGCAGAAGGGATTCTCCAGTCTACATCCGGCAGATTAAAATCTCCAAACACACACCACTTTTCCCTTCTTTCCCATTTTTTGGATGTCTTCAACTAGATCTTTGTCAAGCTCTACCATTTGATTTGGAAGCCTGTAAATCACTCCAATAAAAATGGAAGCCCCATCATCTTTTTTTTAGGTCGGCCCATAGTGCTTCTTCTTTCCCCCATCTTCCTTGCCGCTCAGATGCTTGGATATTGTTTCTGACATAAAGAGCCACTCCTCCCCCTTTCCTGTCCTCTTTGTCCTTCCTTAATAAGTTAAAGCCCGGTATTACCATATCCCAATCATGAGATTCCGTGAACCACGTCTCTGTGACAGCAACAACATCCAAGTCCACCTCCACCATTAGGGCTTGCAGATCTGGGATTTTATTGCCCAAACTACGAGCATTTGTGTTCATAGCTTTCCAGCTTTTCTCGTTCAGGTTACTGCTTTTCTTGAACTCCTTTTGTGACTTATTTAGTTGAGTTTTGTTATCCACTTCACCCTTTTCCATTGCATTTGTATTTGGGGGGTGACATTCTAATTTCTTTCTGCCACCCCCGGCTTCTAGTTTAAATGCCTTATGACATAGGATTTGAATTATCTCTTAGGATCCTTTTTCCTGCCACAGAGAGATGTAAGCCATCTTCGATATATAGCTTTTTCTTGTTCCATACACAGCCCCAGCCCCCAATAAATCCAAAACTTTGTTCCTTACATCAGGATTTGAGCCATACATTGAAGTTATCAATATGGCATAGTCTCTCCTTCCCCTTTCCCTAAACAGTTAACACTGGGCCAGGGCTGTTCACTGGACACTGTATCTGCTATTGATTTTATTACAGACCCTCCACCAGATAGGCTAGCTAAGTTAAGCTTTTTCCTTAGCTTTCTCCAAGAAGCTGTAGTTGTGCTGTCTCCTTGAAGATCAAAGCAGACTGAATACTTGATTGACCCCCTACCATGCACTGTGACTCACCCATCCAGAGCTGAAGAGGCTCCTCCCCCTTTTTTTTTTTTTTTTTGCTTAAACAAACCCACAGCAGTTTAATACAGCACTATCAATATCTGTCAGCGGGTTTGACAGCTGACGCTCAATTTTGCCAGCGTCAGTTCTCAAACCCGCTGACAGCCACGGGCTCGGAAACCGGACGCCGGCAAAATCGAGCGTCCAGTTTTCGGCCCGACAGCCGCGGGCTGAATTCAAATTTTTTTTTAAAACTTTTTTTTACTCTTCGTGACCTCTGACTTAATATCGCCATGATATTAAGTCGGAGGGTGCACAGAAAAGCAGTTTTTACTGCTTTTCTGTGCACTTTCCCGGTGCCGGAAGAAATTAGCGCCTACCTTTGGGTCGACGCTAATTTCTGAAAGTAAAATGTGCGGCTTGGCTGCACATTTTACTTTCTGTATCCCGCGCGCATACCTAATAGGGCCATCAACATGCATTTGCATGTTGAGGGCGCTATTAGGTGCCACGGGTTGGAAGCGCATTTTTCTCCCCTTAATGAATAAAGGGTAAGGGAAAACGCACGTCCAAGAACAGGCTGACAGTGCGCTCCGTCGGAGCGCACTGTACTGTATCGGCCTGTCAGCATTCTTAAATCTAGGCAAATGAACAGCAGTCCTAAATCCTAAATTTAGGTGAATTTTCAGTCAATTTAGGGTCCTAAGTTTGACTACAATAGGGTCCTAATTTAAGAGCCTAAATTTAGGAGTTCAGTTTTATGAATTTTGGCCTCCAGATTATTCATGTGTTCTCTGTTGTTTAGAATTTAAAAGCTAGTTTATTCTTGTGTCCTTGGCCTCTAGCATTTAAAAACTAGCTTATTCCTGTCTCTTTTTGCCCACCTCGAGCACATTCTTTGATTTATAGACTTTTAATCCAGTTAAAAGGACAAGAGGGAAATTTTCACAAGAAGAGTCAATAAGGTAATTACAGAAAACAAGGGAGTAACTCTGCTCTTATAAATTCATTATAAATAAAGATGATATAGTTTCATATAACAGCCAAGAAGGAGGGAAGTCTTGGATCAAGGTTCTGAATTTCAAAAATACAGACTTTTGTGAAATAGCAACGTACCTCGAAGAGGAGCTAGAAAGCTGGGGGACATGGGTGAAGTGGAATAACAGTGGACCAAATTAAAAGGAGCTATAATAAAGATGTCAAATCTTTATGTAAAAAAAGTAAATAAGGAACCCTAAATTATTTCTATTAAGTATCCCGGTACCTGATGTTGGTAAATCCATTCAAACCCTAATCCTGCAAGTCTTTATAGCTTCCTGTTGCAAGCTCACTTATGGGTGGAACTAGGTTTTATTACTCTCTATGCAAACGGTATACACACATTTATCAAGAGTTTACTATTTGGGGATGCTTACTGCCCTTAACTACTTTGTCAGATGTGTCTTGCTTTTGCTCTCCTTTTATATGGCTTATATGTATATGAATACTTTGTTATGGGATGGAGGGGGATTTATGATTATAATTCTAACTTTAAGTCTGACATGTATTTATATAGTACTGATTCTGTTGACGTCTTCTTTGTATAAAATCAGAAAGTGACACTCATGCTGTTGTTTTGATGAAGAGTTTTTTTTTAATAAACACAGAATTACATTAAATAAAAAAAAGAAAAGAGGAAAAGAAAACAGATATGGTTCTCCAAGGAGGTGGCTGAGAAAATAAAAGCAAAAAGACTGGAATTCAAAAAATACAAGGAAACTCAAAAGAGGAAGGCAGAAAAGAATGAGGTGATCAACAAGTGAGGTGATTAAATTTGCCAATGACACAAAATTATTCAAAATTGTTAAATCACTAGAGGATCGTAAGAACTTGCAAGAGAACCTTGCAAAACTGGGAGACTGAGCATGCAAATGAAATTTATGTATAAATTGTTTTTATTGGGTGAAGCTGACAAAGAAAGAGCACAGCATAGAAACCTATATACATTGTAAATCAGAATACATGGTAAAGCAGAATGTTGAACCTCAAATTGTCACCCTATTTTGAAAACAATGCATCAACATACCCCCCCTCCCCCCTCCCGGAGACCGAAGATATCTCAAGTAGTCGTCGTATGCTCTCTCAAATAACTTCTTTAATTGTTGAGAGCCAAACTTCTGGCTTTGTGGGGCAACGTTTGGATATACGATTCCCAAGTGTGGAGAAAATGAAATTTAATGTGGACAAGTGCAAAGTGATGTACTTAGAGAAGAGTAACCCAAATTATAGCTAAACCATGCAAGGTTCCACATTAGGAATCACCATTCAGGATAATATGTTGAAATCTTCTATTCAGTGTGCTGCAGCAGCAGCCAAGAAAGCAAAGAGAATGCTAGGGATTATTAGAAAAGAATGGAGAATAAAACAAAGAATATCATAATGCCTCTTTTATAGAGTCAGCAGTATAAGGGTTAACAACAGTTTTTTGGGCCTGGCTAGTTCTAAAAGTGTTATTACTTTAACTTGGGCCCTTAATGAAAAACTGCTGACAGTTGACCTTGCATACATAGCTTTTGGGAAAACTTGCATATCTGGAGGACTGATATGAACTTGGTTGGCAAAACGCCCAGTAACAGCAATAGCAACTAACGGGCTGATACAGTAAAAAACGCGGGAGAGCGGGCAAAGCGCGCGCACAGGACACTCTCCTGTGCGTGCGATACAGTAAATAAATGTTTTAAAATTAGGCCCGGTGGTAAAAAGAGGCGCTAGGGACACTAGCGTGACCCTAGCGCCTCTTTTCGGACAGGAGCGGCGGCTGTCAGCGGGTTTGACAGCCGACGCTCAATTTTGCCGGCGTCGATTCTCGAGCCCGCTGACAGCCACAGGTTCGGAAACTGGATGCCGGCAAAACTGAGCGTCCGGTTTTCAACCCGCGAGCCGCGGGCCTATTCCAAATTTTTTTTTTTTACTTTTTTAAACTTTCGGGACCTCCGACTTAAAATCGCCATGATATTAAGTTGGAGGATGCACAAAAGCAGTTTTTACTGCTTTTCTGTGCACTTTCCCGGTGCCCTGAGAAACTAGTGCCTAAAGTAAAATGTGCGGCTTGGCTGCACATTTTACTTACTGAATCGCGCGGGAATACCTAATAGGGCCATCAACATGCATTTGCATGTTGCAGGAGCTATTAGGTTCGGGGGGTTGGACGCGCGTTTTGTACGCGCTATTACCCCTTACTGAATAAGGGATAAAGCTAGCGTGTCGAAAACGCGCGTCCAAATGCCGGCTAACAGTGCGCACTGTACTGTATCGGCCTGTAACAGGGGGATGTGTATGAGATAGTGGGGAACTTTAAAGGAGTTATTAGAAAAACAAAGAAAATATAATATAGTGTTAGAACTGCATAGATTAACAATTTACACATAGAACAAAAATGTATAAAGATGGAGCTTGGGAACTTAGTCTGGTGAGAGAGATCTCTGGTGTGACTACGTGAAGCAGACTACCAGAAAAGCTGTCCCCAGGAAGAGAATTGCTAGCCTCTTATTGCTTTTCAAACTATATTCTATTACTGCACAAAATAAATAACAGAATAATTTTAAGACAGTTTTGATCTTGTGTTTTTCTCTTCCTTGTGATTAGCCAAAGGGGGAGAAGTGCCTTGAAGGTTCAGCTAAAGACAAGCAGCCTCTGTGACATACAGCAGGTCAATTGAACAACTGGTGACCCCGTCTACGTGATTACTGTGTTTGGAAAGGAAAAGGATCAGTCCAGGACACCTGGGTTGTGACCCCGCACCAGTAGGTGGAGACAGAGCAAAACTTGTGGGCAGAGCCATACATATGCCCCTGTGCCAGACACAGCCCCTCAGTCATACGTAATGTCAAAGTAGCAATGCAACCAAGCAACAAAACTGGCTAGAAAATTCACTTCTAACTGCAAACTAACACCAAACTCCTACTTGAACCGGACTCCCCAACCGGGAGAGCTAAACAAGCGAACAGCAGAACTAAGAAAAAAATTATGAGCGGACTCTCCGTTACTGTAGCGAAGCCCTGCGGGCGGGATCCTGGACTGATCCTTGGTACTACAGGAACGAAAATTATCAGGTAAGAAACTAATTTTCCTTTCCCTGTACGTACCAGGATCAGTCCAGGACACCTGGGATGTACCAGAGCAAAACTTACCGAGGGTGGGAAGCAGAGAGGCCCGCTCGGAGTACCCTCTCTCCAAATCCCCCGGAATCGGTAGCCCGGACATCCAACCGGTAATGCCTGATAAAGGTATGCATCGACTTCCAGGTAGCCGCCCTGCAAATCTCCTGAGGCGATACCTGAGAAGCTTCCGCCCAGGACGCGACATGGGAACGAGTCGAATGAGCCCGAAGACCCAACAGAAGCGGCTTACCCTTTAACAAGTACGCGGAGCCAATGGCCTCTTTAAGCCAACGCGCGATCGTTGTGCGGGACGCAGCGGCCCCTTTCTTTGGCCCCGAGAACAAAACGAACAGATGGTCGGTTACCCGGAACGGATTAGTAACCTCCAAATAACGAAGAAGACACCTTCTCACGTCCAGCTTCCGCAGTTCTCTGAACTGGGGATCAGTGGACTCCCCGAACCGGAACGCCGGTAACTCCACTGACTGGTTGACGTGAAAAGACGATACCACTTTAGGAAGAAAGGAAGGAACCGTCCGCAAGGACACTCCAGAATCAGAAATCCGCAAGAACGGTTCCCTACAGGACAGCGCCTGCAATTCCGAGACACGCCGAGCCGAGGAAATTGCCACCAAAAACACCGTCTTCAAAGTAAGGTCCTTAGTAGTTGTATGCTTCAATGGCTCAAAAGGAGCCGAGCCTAGGGCGGAAAGAACCCAGTTAAGGTTCCAAGACGGACAGGGGGAACGCAATGGAGGACGGAGATGTTTAGCCCCCCGAAGAAAACGGGAGATATCCGGATGAAGGGCCAGGGAGGTTCCCCGGACCTTACCCCGCAAACATCCAAGCGCCGCCACCTGGACCCGTAGCGAACTGCACGCCAAGCCTTTGGCCAGACCGGCTTGAAGAAACGTTAGAATATCTGAGATCGAAGCGGAAATGGGATCCACCCTTCGCTGCACGCACCAATCCTCAAAAACCGCCCAGACCCGGACATAAGCCAGAGACGTAGACTGTTTCCTGGACCTCAGCAACGTGGCTATCGCCGCATCTGAGTAACCTTTCTTCTTCAGACGATTCCTCTCAAAAGCCATGCCGCAAGACAGAAGTGATCCGCATCCTCCAAACAAACGGGGCCCTGACGTAGGAGCCCCGCGAACCCCTGGAGACGAATGGGAGTCGTCACCGACAACTGCACGAGATCTGCGAACCACGGACGACGTGGCCACTCCGGTGCTACCATGATCACATGGAACGGGTGCAACTCTATGCGTCGAAGAATCTTGCCTATCATTGGCCACGGGGGAAACACGTAAAGAAGTACATCCGTCGGCCACGGAAGTACCAGCGCGTCGACGCCTTCTGCTCCCCGTTCTCGACGCCGACTGAAGAATCGCGGAGCCTTCGCGTTGTCCCATGTGGCCATCAGATCCATGTGGGGAACTCCCCACGTCCTGCAGATGAACCGAAAAGCTTCGTCCGCCAGCTCCCACTCTCCGGGATCGAGGTGATGACGACTTTGAAAATCCGCCTGTACATTGTCGACCCCGGCAATGTGAGAGGCTGCGATGTTGCTGAGATTTTGTTCTGACCAGGTCATTAAGCGCTGTGCCTCTGCAGCCACCTGTGGACTCCGCGTCCCTCCTTGCCGATTGATGTAGGCTACGGTGGTTGCGTTGTCCGATAGTACTCGGACCGCCTTTCCCCTTACTAACGGGGAAAAGGCTTGAAGAGCTAGACGGACCGCTCTGGTCTCTAGTCGGTTGATAGACCACTGGGCTTGAGACGATGTCCATAGCCCCTGGACCGACCTCCCTAGGCAAACTGCTCCCCAGCCGGAGAGACTGGCATCCGTGGTCACTACCGTCCATTTGGGTACCAGCAGGGACACTCCACAGGACAGATGCTTGGAATCGAGCCACCAATGTAGGCTGGATCTCGCTTGGCCCTCGAGTGGAAGAGGCAGGAAAAACTCCTCCGATACCGGCTGCCATCGGGATAGTAAGGACGACTGCAATGGCCGCAGATGAGCGAACGCCCAGGGAACCAGGGCTAGTGTTGAAGCCATCGAACCCAGGACCGTCAGATAATCGCAAACTCGAGGACTGTGAAGAGAGAGCAAGCGCCGCACCTGAGACTGTAGCTTGCCCCTGCGTTCCTGGGACAGGATCACTTTGCCGTGCCTCGTGTCGAATAGAGCTCCGAGGTATTCTAGGGTCTGAGTCGGTACCAGTTGACTCTTGCTGAAATTGACCACCCAGCCTAGAGACTGTAACACCTGGAGGACTCTGGCCACTGCTTGCTGACACAGAGGCTTGGACTTTGCGCGAATCAACCAATCGTCCAGGTAAGGATGAACCAGGAGACCTTCCCGGCGTAGTTGCGCCGCTACTACCACCATCACTTTCGTGAACGTGCGAGGAGTGGTCGCGAGACCAAACGGTAGAGCCCGGAACTGAAAATGCCGCCCCAGAATGCAGAACCGTAGGAATTTCTGGAACTCCGGCCGAATTCCCACGTGCAGGTACGCCTCCGTGAGGTCCAGAGAAGCCAAGAATTCGCCCGGCCTTACCGAAGCAATCACCGAACGAATCGTCTCCATCTTGAAGTGAGGAACGCGCAGACATCTGTTTACGCCTTTGAGGTCCAAGATCGGCCTTGACGTGCCGTCTTTCTTTGGGACTATGAAGTAAATGGAGTAACGGCCTTCGCCGCGCTGATGGATCGGGACCGGAACGATAGCTCCCAAGCTTTCCAAGCGCCGGATGGTGCCTAGCACTGCCGCCTTCTTGTCCGGAGCTTTTCAAGGAGAGACTAGGAACTTGTCCGCTGGAATTCGACAAAATCTAATGCGTAACCGTGTCTTATCACGTCGAGGACCCACTGGTCCGACGTGACCCTGGCCCAATCCTCGAAAAACAATGTTAACCGCGCCCCGACATTTGGGATCACGTGCAGAGGCTGAGGCGAGGATTGGGCCAACCGCATCTCATTGCGGCCCCTTGTGACCTCCCGCGGCCGAGGTTCCTCCCTGTTTGCCGAACCGCTTTCCTCGAAAGGATTGCTGCCACTGAGGGGTCCGGGAGGAAGAAGACCTATATGAGGGTCCCGAGGAACGTGGTGGACGTGACTTTCTGGAACCACGGAACCGTGACCTGGAGGAGAACGAGGACCGCGCTCTGTACCTATCCTCGGGCAATTTAAACGCCCTGTTCTCTCCCAGGGATACCATCAGGTCATCCAACTCTTTGCCGAACAGCAGCTTGCCTTTGAATGGCAGTGCTCCGAGGTGGGCTTTAGAAGAGCCATCCGCTGCCCAGTTCCGTAACCACAAAAGGTGACGTGCCGAAACAGACGCCACCATGGATCTGGCAGAGGTTCGCAATAGATCATGTAGAGCATCTGCTCCATACGCTATTGCCGCCTCTAGTCGATCAGCCTGAGACGCCTCCTCCGGGGATAGACCAGCATTCGCCTGAAGTACCTGGGCCCAGCGCAGGCTAGCCCGCATTGCGAAGTTAGTGCAGATGGCGGCCCGCACCCCTAGGGCGGACACCTCAATTAAGCTGTACTTCCAGCTTCCTGTCCTGTATGTCCTTGAGGGCCGTTGCTCCCGTGACAGGGATGGTAGACCTCTTTGTCACCGCCGAGACTGCTGAGTCCACTTTCGGAAGTCTGAGCAGGTCCAGCGCATCTTCAGGGAGTGGATACAATTTATCCATGGCCTTACTAACCTTCAGTCCCAGCTCCGGCGTATCCCATTCTCTAAATAAAATATCAGTTGACGAAAAATGAAAAGGAAAAGCCACTGCCGGTCCCGTGAGACCTAGCAGAACCGGATCCATGTTGACCTCCTGACGGACCACCACTGGCGGAGCCTCAATTCCTAGCTCCTGAAGAATGGCCGGAATCAAAGGGGTCAGCTCCTCTCTACGAAAGAGGCGGACCACTTTGGGATCATCCCCCTCCACGGCCTGAGCTCCTTTGCTCACTCCGGGCTGAGAGGAGCCGTCCGCCGCCGTCTCCTCGGCCCCCTTCAGGGGCTCTTCGGCGGAATCCATGTCTGTCGCAGACGAAAACTCCGACTCCTGAGGGACGCCCCGCAGAGGCCGCTTCCCTCGCGGGGGCTGTCGGGCGGACCCGTCGACTTCCCTAGTCTTCCTCTTCTTTGGGGCGTGCTGGCCAGGGCCCCCCTCAGGGGCTCCTTTACGCCTGCGCCTGCTGCGCTTACACTTAAGAACTTTGCGCAGGAGAAGCGCAAAGTCTTCAGAAAAGGAACCCGAATCCGAAGAATCGAGTCCGGAGCCCTTCCGGGACCGAGACCCCTCCGGAGCGACCCCCCCCCCCCCCGCAAGTCCTGACTGCGGGGAAAGCGCGGGAGGCACGGCAGAATTCCCTGCCGGCTCCCGCGCGACTTCCCTGCCTGTGGCCAAAATGGCCGCCACTCCCACGCTGTGCGGGAAAAGATCTTGCTGTTTGTCAGTCAGAGCACTGGCGCGCGGCGGCGAACGCGCGGTCCGAAAACAGGCCCCCCGAGACGCCCCCGACGAGCCTTCTTCGCCCGGGATACACGAGGCACAGAGGCCTTCTCTCGAAAGACGCGCGTGCGCCGAGCCGCAGGCCCAGCAAGAAGAGCCGCGAGGCATAGCGGCGAAAAACGCGGGAAACACAAGCGAAACGGACTGACAGAAAAATAAAATAAAATAGAACCGAAAGTAAAATAGCACCACGACTACCCCTGCGACCGGCGCCTCCCCCCCCGACGAAACCGGAGCGGCAGCGCTAAGTAGCAGAGAGCCGGCACAAAAAACAAAATTCAAAACCTTTTTTTTTTCCTACCGCTTGTCACTGTCCACGGTCCTGGAGCCCTGTTGCAAGAGGGGTGAGTGAACCGGGCTCCCTGGTGTCACCCCTAGCGCTGCTACTGGTAAGCCGGGTCCTCGACCCTAGCAGCGGCCTCAACCAGGGGGGGGTGGTCCCCTCAGAACCTCGCAACCCCCCTGGGAGGCAGGGCGGACAGGACTCCACTCACTTAAAAAATCCAAATTTAAAAGAAATCAAATTTAAGAGAGAAAAAAATTCCGAAAACCTGACTAACTACCAAAATCAGTGCAGGCAGAGGCTGTGACTGCACCTGCACCACCTACTGGAGACAGAGTAAGACTGAGGGGCTGTGACTGGCACAGGGGCATATATATGGCTCCGCCCACAAGTTTTGCTCTGTCTCCACCTACTGGTGCGGGGTCACAACCCAGGTGTCCTGGACTGATCCTGGTACGTACAGGGAATTTACTTTTGTCGGATCGCAGTTTTAAGTTTGTCTAGATGGAGTTTTGCTTTCTGGAGGGATACCCACTCGGATGTGGAGGTGATCCAGATGAAGAATCCCAAGTAGGATTGAAAATGTCATTTGTAACATTCTTTCTTTCTTTTTCTGTTATTTTCATGTATAAATATACTCATACTTAGAATATTATAGTGTAGGATAGAATAAGTTTGCTGTTAAAGGAATACGTTGTCAGGAAATAAGAGGGAAACATTTCTGAGGGAATGCCCTTGGACATTATGGGGCAGATTTTTAAACCTATGCACGCGGCCTACATTTGTGTGCGCATGTTATAAAATCCGGGGCCGGCGTGAGCAAGGGGGTGCACATACTCTGGGCCGATGGCAGATGACCACGCTCTCAGGATGATACCCCGAGAGGGACCACCGGCTAGGCTGGAGTATGGAGTCAGACACACATTAGTTCTTTTATTAAACAGGTTATTAGAAACTACCAGAGGTGGCAGTAGTGAGCTGATATGCCTGGCAGGGCTGTAATCCCTCAGGTACTGGAACAACGATCCCAGGATGGCTGAGCTGTTGAGAAACTGTAGAAAGTGAGTAGGCAGAGTAGGCAGAGTTCATGAATAGAACTAGATGACAAAACTCACGTAAGGTCTCAAGTAAGCTCAGGAGCTGGAAAGGATTAGGCCCTCGAGGAGCGAGTACCTGGTTCCAGGGAAAGCTCTGAGAGAGCGATGATAACTCACAGTTGTTTGTAGCAGTGATAGCTTCCAGGCAGTAGAGAATCTTCAGAGTGTCCAGGAACATGGGCCCTCGAGGAGCGAGTACCGGTTCCTATCTGTAATCTGAAAATATAGAAAATATAGAAATATAGAAAAGAGCGAGGCCCCCGAGGAGCGGGTACCTCTGGTAAGTCCGAGGAGGCAGAGTAGCTTGGAACGAATCCCTTACGATCCTTATTCGTATCCTTGTTAGTATCCTTGCTAACTCGATTTGTTAGCATTTTCAAAGACCTTTAAATATTGGTACAAGAGTCGGGACGTGCGCGCGCCCTAGGCATCAGGGCAAGATGGCGGAGTTGCAGCGTCGAGTCAGTTCGGGGACGCCGGAAGGAGATGGCATGAAGACGCTGTGTTAGCCAGCCGTCCATCAGACCCAGAGGGAGTCACCACAGAGGTAAAGAGGGCGGAGTGAGGGCATCGAGCAGCGACGGACGCAACACCTTATTTATTTATTTATTTATTTCGAATTTTTCTATACCGACATTCTTGAACAAAGCTATCAAACCTTGGAGGGAACTTTCCTTCGGCCCCCCCCCCCTTCCCCTCCCTTCCCTGCTCCCCAGCCCTATCTAAATCCCCCCCATCTTTATTTTGTAAATTATGCCTGCCAGAGGCAGGCGTAACTTGTGCGCGCCGGCCAACTGCTGGCACGCGATCCCCCGGCACAGCCGCTGTGCCGGAGGCCTTGGTCCCACCCCCACCCTTTTCACAAAGCCCCGGGACATACGTGCGTCCCGGGGCTTTGCACGTGTCTCCGGGCCTATGCAAAATAGGTTCGGCGCGCGTAACCCTTTTAAAATCCGCCGCTGTGTATAAAGAAAATCCTATAAATGAAAAAGAAATACGAGCTTATTGTCTTAAATGGTATCAACTGGCTAAGAAAAATCCCTTTGTTAACTGGCCAGCTGAGGGGAGTTTGGACCCTGTGGCATTAAACAAATTTACTGATCCTATTGGAAGATACTTAGAAAGGGGTTAAATTATTGAAGCATTTGTAGTTGTTTGACTTGTGGCAGAAAGAGCAGAAAAAAGCCAGACAAGCATTTGAATGTACTAACTAGGAGCAGGGAGATAAATCACAGTTACAAGAGAATCCCTGCCATACAAGCAATCTGAAAGTCTGATGCCACTGGATCAGTCAGGCTGAATCTGGTCCATAATGAAACATTCCCTGAAGTTGCTGACAGATTTAAACCTATTATTTTAGACAAAGCTAGAACCAAAGGGAATAACAATGTAACTGTTACTAGACCAAAATTGGGGACCTCTGTCCCTAGTAATTCCTTCCTTACTCCGGACCCTGAGACTCTGAAAGGCTCTGATAAGGGGTAGGATTCATGTCACAGGAGCTTTAAGAGCTTCTGATTGAAGACATAAAAGCTTATGCAAAATCATATTTCACCCGAAACCCCAACAGGTGAATGCCAAAATAGCAGATTTTAAACGGTATATGAGGGAATGTGGAGTACTTACAATGTATCAAAATGTTACAGGTGAACTGTCTCCAAAGGAGGTAGTGGCACTGGAGAAAAATCCTATTATTTTGTTGACCCATGGGTAGATAACTTATCGGGATGGACGGAATCTATGTCTCAGACTACTCCCTATCCTCGTACTGGGTCTTCTGAACAGACACACATGAATATTGCTCGACTCTGCATTAACGGTGGAGTTTCTTGCCCCCAGTGGTATATTCAGTATATGAAAGAGGGATTAAGAATTTGGGAGAAATATGCTAGACAGTCTCAGGTACCTCAAAAGTTACTCCCTATTTTATATGGGAAACAACAACCTGGGCAAGATCCATCACAAATCCCCAAGAAATATGTCCCGTGGAGTTTTATTGACCTTACTATTTTAATGACTCAGTTACCAGCCATAGAGAAAGGTACATCTGGATGGATTGCAGCCTTTAAAACACAAACCACCGGAATGAGTCTGTGTGTAGGAGCCATTAAAGCACTTTTAGCTAGGCTGTCTGGAATTGATGCAGATGCTGGTTTTAGGAGAGCAGGAATGCGTGGTGTTATACGTGTTGTGTCCGCTTATGATGGTGTAGCTTTTAACCCCTACTGTGTCCAGGTTTGGAATGTACTGAGGGAATTATTCCCCACTGTGAGAGATTTAACCAGACTAATGGCAAGGAGGTGAAAGCCTAGTAGTGAGTCCATCGTCCTTTCAGGAAGAATGGGTAAGACTGACAGAGACCCCATTTGATGATCCTAGTATGTTACTGTTGTTCTATCAAACACTGAAAAATACTGTACCCATGCCAGCAGAAAAGTTGGGATGGAGAGCAAAGAATGGTCTGAGATATGTGCGCACATCCCTCAACTTCTGTGGACAGTTTGCAGAAGAAAATGACAATCCAGAGAGGAATTTAGTGCAGTTACAGAGAAAACTATGTATTTTGCAGTTACAAGAAAAGGAGAAGTGTTGAGGAGACAGCAGAAGTGACGGTTGGTAGCGAGAGAGAGGGAGAGAGGGAAAGAAACTGAAGAATTCTAAACAGAGAAAGCGAGAAGAAAGTAGCAGCAGTGAAGGCAGTAGCGGTGATGATGAACCCTTTGCAGGGTTTTGGAGGAAACGCAGGCTGCTTGATTCTGAACTGCAAGCAGCAGCAATGAAATGGCAGGATAAAAGAGACGGGAAGGGGACGTGTTCGATATCCAGGTCCCTCGTACAGGGAGGACAATACCAGTCCAAATAGGAGAACTGTAATAACGTGTTGGGACTGTGGGAAGGTTGAGCACTATGCAGCAGAGTGCAGAGGTGGGTCAGGTGCTGGACGACCCCATCCCCCTCCTAGAGGGAGAGGACGCCCAGCCCCAATATGGGACCCCGCTGATCAACTACAAAAGTACAGAAGTGGTGAATATAAAAATGAATGACTAACCGCAGCAGTGCGTATACTAGCAGGTAGTGAGGAGCCATTTGTTACCCTTACTGTTAATGTGACACAATAATCCTTTCTGGTGGATTCGGGTGCCACAAAGTCTGTAATTACAATGTTAGCTCCAGATATGAAACTCTCTAGTCATTTTGTTGATACGCTTGGGTTTGAAGGCACAGGAAATAAGGTTTCTGAAACCTCTTTGTGTACAGTCTTTTTTGAGGGCAAGTCATAACAAGCTACTTTTTTATATGCCCCCTCGTGCCCAGTAAATTTAATAGGACGAGATTTACTTTCTTTGTTTGAAGTAATAATAAATTTTGCCCCGAATTGCCATAAAACGCTAGTGTTACAGTGCCTCCTAGAGACAACAAAACAAATTATGTGCCAGGACACCTTATCCTTGCCTGGTCACGATAAAGTTTGGGCAACAGAACAGAAACCTTATGGATTAGTTAAATCAGTAAAGTATGTGCAAATAATCCCCAAAATGCAGGATACAGGACCCAAAAGAGCAGAGTACAGTTTAAGCACACAAGCTATAGTGGGAATTAAGCCAGAGATTGAGAATCTCCTTAAACATGATATTATAGAACTTAGTGATTTACCATATAATACACCATTGTATCCTATCCGAAAGGGTGAAATCAAATGTCCATGATCTCTGTGGGTTAAATGATTTAGTTTTAGCAGAATTTCCTAAAGTTGAAAACCCTGCTAGTTCTCCAACGTGTATACGGTAATTAGGGAAGTATCATTCTGTGCTGGATTTGTCCATTGCGTTTTTCTGTATTCTACTCCATCCGATTAGTCATACGGCTTTCCAGTATCGGGGTCAAACTAGGCTCCCACAAGGTTACATCAAAAGCCCTTCAGTGTTTTCCTGTATATTGTCACAAGATTTAGAAAGTTTTGAGCACAGCCTGCCAGATGATGTTCAATTAGTACATTATGTAGATGATTTGCTTTTATCAGCCCAGACATCAGAAGACTGTTTAAAATATACTGAACTTCTGCTATCATTTAGCACAAGCCGACCATAAGGTTAATCCCCACAAAGGAAAATTGGTTCTTACCTGCTAATTTTCATTCTGTAGTCCAGACCCTGGGTTATGTCACCAATCCAGCAGAGGGAGGCAGAGAAAGATTCTACTGACTCTGACGTATACCCTGGGGTGCCACCTGTGGTCCATCAGTATTAAACGATATCAAAGCAGAAATCTAACCAATAAAACTAACTGGCTAACTAAATTTCCTAACATACTTCCTACTCACAAATCCTAGTGGGTGCAGAATCCCGAGGAATCGTGAAAATAAACAAGCAAACACTGAAAAAAATGGACAGCATGAAATGCGGTTTATACACCAAAACAGTGAACAAGTTGACTCTCCGAAAAAATAATTACTATACACAGACATAAAGGGCGGGCCTCTGGACTGATCCATGGTACTTCAGGAACGAAAATTAGCAGGTAAGAACCAATTTTCCTTTCCTTGTACGTACCTGGATCAGTCCAGATCCTGGGATGTACCAGAGCTGTTTTACTTGGGTTGGGACCCAGAGAGTCCCGCTCGGAGAACACTCTCTCTGAAGGCTGCCGAACTTGGAGCCTGGACATCTTAACAGTAATGACGAGCAAAAGTGTGCAGCGACTTCCAAGTCGCTGCCTTACAAATCTCCTGAGGAGAAACTTGTTGACACTCTGCCCATGACGTAGCTTGCGACCTAGTGAAATGAGCCCTCAAACCTACCAGGAGATCCCGACGAGCCAGAAGATAAGCTGACCGTATGGTCTCCTTCAACCAGCGAGCAATCATAGCCCTGGAAACTTTATGACCCTTATGAGGACCACTCCACAGAACAAACAAATGATCTGACATTCGAAAACTATTGGTAACCTCAAGATAACGCAACAGCACATGTCGCACATCCAGTTTCCTGAGATCCTTGGAGGAAGGATCCGTACGATCTAAACACGGTAAAGCCAAAAGCTCTACCGACTGATTTAGATGAAAAGAAGAAACAACTTTGGGTAAAAAGAAAGGCACAGTTCGCAAGGAAACTCCCGCATCGGAAATCCTAAGAAAAGGCTCTCTGCAGGACAAAGCCTGTAACTCCGAAATTCTACGAGCCGAGGAAATGGCCACAAGAAAAAACACCCTCAACGTAAGATCTTTCAAAGTCGTATATTTGAGGGGTTCAAAAGGTGCAGTACACAGAGCTCTGAGAACCAAATTCAAACTCCATGCAAGACAAGGGTTCTGGAACGGAGAACGTAGATGCTTTGCGCCTCGAAGAAAACGCACCATATCCGGATGCGCCACCAAAGACATTCCACGTATCTTACCCCGAAAGCATCCAAGGGCTGCAACTTGAACCCGTAAAGAACTGCAGGACAAACCTTTCGCTAAGCCAGCCTGTAAAAAAGACAAAATGACAGAAATGGAAGCCTGCGCCGGATCTAATTGGTGCTCCAGACACCAAGACTCAAAAACTCTCCACACTCTGACATATGCCAACGAGGTGGAAGATTTTCGAGAATGCAATAGAGTCGCCACCACCGCATCGGAATAACCTTTGTTCTTTAACTGGCACCTCTCAAAAGCCATGTCGCTAGACAGAAGCGTTCGACCTCTTCCAAATAAACGAGACCCTGAGACAAGAGGCACGGTAGATCCCGAAATCGTAGAGGACTGTCCAGAGCGAGGCTGATCAAATCCGCAAAACACGGATGACGTGGCCACTCCGGTGCCACTAAAACAACGTCCGCTCGTTGTACCTCTATTCATCTCAGGACCTTGCCAATCAGAGGCCGGGGGGAAACACGTACAGAAGAATGTCCTGTGGCCAAGGAACCACCAGAGTGTCTACTCCTTCTGCTCCTCGTTCCCTCCAGCGGCTGAAGAACAGAGGGTCTTTGGAATTCTGAAATGTTGCCATGAGATCCATTGCCGGTCTGGACCGCCTGTTGCATATCATCTGAAAGGCTTCTTCGCATAGTTTCCACTCCTTCAGGTTGAGATGATGACGACTGAGGAAGTCGGCTTGGACGTTGTCCACTCCAGCGTTGTGAGAACTGCGATGCAGAGTAGATGTTGTTCTGCCCAGGTGATCTGCTGTCGCGCTTCCCATGCCACCAGCTGGCTTCGAGTTCCTCCCTGGCGGTTGATGTAAGCTACCCGTAGTCGCATTGTCGGAGAGAATCCGCACCGACTTCCAACAAAGGATAGGTTGAAGAGCCTGCAACGCCAATCGTACCGCTCTGGTCTCTAACTGATTGATCGACCATCGCGCTTCTTCTCTGGACCACTGTCCCTGAACAGATGTTTTCTGATACACCGATCCCCAGTCTAAAAGACTGGCGTCCGTGGTGAATCTCTAGAGAAACTCCCCGTCACAGATTGTCCACTGTAACCACCAATCCAGACTGGATCAAGCCTCCCCTGTAAGGGGAAGGGGAAGACGGTATTGTTCCGAAACCGGACTCCAGCAGGAAAGCAATGCGGACTGTAGTGGTCTCATATGCGCAAAAGCCCAGGGAACCAACTCCAGAGTGGATGCCATTGAACAGAGGACTCTCAAATAATCCCGTACACGTGGTATAGGAATGGACAATAAGTCTCGGATTTGCACTTGCAGCTTGAGAAGGCGATGTTCTGGTAGAAACACTCTCCCCCGAAGAGTATCAAACACTGCGCCCAGAAATTCCAGCAACTGCAAAGGAACTAGGTGGCTCTTGTCCTCGTTGATCACCCAACCTAGGGATTGCAAGTGGTCGATGACTCTGCTGACCATTGAGCGACAAAGAGACTCCGACTTCACCCGAATTAACCTGTCGTCCAGGTACGGATGGACCAAAAGATCTTCCTTTCTGAGTTGCGCTGCCACCACAACCATCACCTTGGTAAATGTTCTGGAAGCTGTGGCTAACCCAAACGGGAGAGCCCTGAATTGATAATGCTGTCCTAGATTGCAAAATCTGAGAAACTTCTGATGATCGGAGCGAATGCTGATGTGAAGATAAGCCTCGGTGAGGTCCAGAGACGATAGAAACTCTCCCTTGTGTACAGAGGCTATGACTGACCTGAGAGTTTCCATTCGAAATTGAGAATCCGTAGGCAACGGTTGACTCTTTTGACGTTGAGAATGGGACGAAAAGCTCCCTCCTTTTTTGGAACGACTAAATAAATTGAGTAACGATCTCTCCGTTGCTCTGGTCGAGGAACTGGAACGATAGCTCCGAGGTCACTCAAACGCTGCAGAGAGTCCTTTACATCCCAGCGTTTTTCCAGGTAAGAACATGGCGAAACCAGAAATCGGTCGTGAAGGTGCCTAACAAAATCTAAAGCATAACCTTGACTTATCACCATGAGAACCCACTGATCTGACGTCCATCTGGTCCATTCTCTGTAAAACAGAGACAGCCTGCCTCCTATAACCGGAACCGGGGAATGGACCGTCCCTATCTCATTGGGCAGATTTTGCTCCACCTATAGCTTGGGAATTTCCCGGTTGTCTGAAACGGCGGCCGCAAAAGGACTGAGGCCAATTCTGTTGCCTACCCGAAGACTGCTTAGCAGGTGGAGCCGATGGACGAGAAGAACAAAATCTTCGACCAGACCGAAAACGAGAGTGGGATGAGAAGGAACTTCGAGCTCTAGGACGATCCTCCGGTAATTTGTGAATCTTATTCTCTCCTAAGGACAGCATCATGTTTTCCAAGTCCTTCCCAAAGAGCAATTTTCCTTAAAGGGCAAAGCTCCCAACTGAGCCTTTGAGGATGCATCCGCTGACCAATTCCTCAACCAGAGAAGTCTGCGAGCCGACACTGATGACACCAAGAGTGAGTCGAAGTCCTGAGAAGATCATATAAAGCATCTGCGCTGTAGGCAACAGAAGCCTCCAATCGACCAGCTTGTGGTACTTCCTTGTCAGAGAGGGAAGAATTGTTTTGCAACGACTGGACCCAACGCAGGCCAGCTCGTAAAGCCAAGCTACTACACATAGCCGCCCGCAGACCGAGTGCAGAAACCTCAAAAATTCGTTTGAGCTGTACCTCCAGTTTATGATCCTGTAGATCCTTAAAGACCATAGCTTCTGTCACTGGGATAGTTGTCCTCTTAGTGACCGCTGACACTGCGGCATCTACCTTGGGAAGCTTCAAAACCTCCAAGGCCTCCTCTGGTAATGGATATAGCTTGTCCATGGCCCGTCCTACCTTAAGACCTAATTCAGGAGTATCCCACTCCCAGTACAAAAGGTCAGTGAGAGAAAGATGGAAAGGAAAGGACATCGTCGGACCCCTAAGGCCCAGCAACACTGGATCGATATCACCCATCCGAGAATCCTTCTTCGGAGCCTCAAGACTCAATTCAAGTAAAATTGCCGGAATCAAAGGGCTAAGTTCCTCCCTCCTAAAAAGGCGAACCACTTTGGGATCATCCCCATCCGCTATGTGAGAGGCAGAACTATTGCCTTCACCAGGATCAAAGGCGAGACCCACATCCTGCAGGGAGTTATCCTGGATAACCAAAGGGTCCTGTTCGGAGTCATCCGAAGTAGAAATAGTGGAATTAGCCCGACCTGAGCGAAGGGGACACTTAGGAGCTGAATCAGAACCAAGACCGCTTGATCTCGAACGTTTGGAGGAGCAGACCTTCAGACCCTGCCCAGATGAGTACTCTCAGTACTTTCTTCGCTCCTTCTTGGACTTATGGAGAAACCTGATAAAATCCCCTGAAAAGGAGGAAGAGGAATTTGAGGCCTCCTCGAGGCTCTCCTCATCTAAACCTGTCTCATCTTCACGCGTCTTGTCCCCACCAGGAACTGCCGGCTGCGGCAACAAGGGAGGCGGGTCCGACGCTCCCTGCATGGCCTGCTGTGTCACTTCTGTACCTGCACTGCAGCGAAATGGGTCCGGAGCGGGGGAGCAGCTGCGCTGAGGCTTTGGGGCCGCACAAACCGGCCGACTAGCATCTTTTGCGGTCAAAATAGACGGGCCTTCCCCACTGGGGAGGCAAGCAGAGCAAAGACTCTCCCTTGAGAGCCGCACGCACGCATCTCCAAACACAGCATCAGTAGAAAAAACGGCGCGAAGAAAATGAAAAAGAATAAAGTACACCCTGACGCAAAAAGTAAAAACTATGGCGCCGCCAAACACTGAATGAATGAAATAAACCACCACAAAAGCTGCCAGCAGAGAGAAGAAAAAAATAGTATAATATATATATATATATTTTTTTTTTTTTACCTGACAAAATGTTGCAGACCCCGGGAGCTGCTCCAAATAGGGTGAGTGAGACGGGCCCCCCAGTATCACCCTAACCAGGAGTGGCTGCTGGGTAAATAACCTCCCCAACTCCGGTGACCTCAGAACCAGGAGGGATAGTCCCTTCAGGACCTCCCAATCTTCTGGGAGGCAGTGAGGCGGCTGCTAACAAAAGCTAGACCGCTGAAGTTACTCTTTTTTTTTTTTAATCTTAAAGGAACAGTCTCATGCAGAGAAAAGACCTAGCAACCTTACTAAGAATAATTCCTAAACAACCTGACAAGAAAAAAAATACCACAGACTGCAGGGTTAGGCACGTCCACCTCTGCTGGGAGACAGAGAAATACTAATGGACTGCAGGTGGCATCCCAGGGTATACATCAGAGTCAGTAGAATCTTTCTCTGCCTCCCTCTGCTGGATTGGTGACATATCCCAGGGTCTGGACTGATCCAGGTACGTACAGGGAAAGCACAAATCTGTCAACAAGAGGTACATTTTCTAGGTTACACATTAGAGTTGCATGGAAAGAAATTGCACTACCTGATGCATGAAGAATTGAATGGATTAAGCACCCCCCATGCTGTTGAACAGATCAGGGGATTGCTGGGCTTACTAAATTTCTGACGATTATGGATTCCTGCTTTTATCACACGAACTGCACCACTGCGAAGACATTTGAAAGGGAACCCAATAGGGAATTCCCCTGTCATTTTGACATCTAAGGATGAGGAGATCATTACTGAATTGGTTTCTTTACTCCTTGATACACCCTTTCTCTCACTTCTGGACTTACACATGCCTGTATATCTCTATGAATATCACAATAATGTGGGATGTGCAGCAGCTGCTTCTCGGGATAATAATAGCATTCCCATTGCTTATTTCTCTGGTACATTCGCTCAGGTTGACAAAGACTTTTCTATCTATTAACAGGAGTTGGTGGACAGTAGTGCAGCTGTTTTAAAGTTACTAGCACATGCACCAGGTTTGTCTATCAAAGTACATACTTCTCACGATGGGAAGGTTTTGCTAAAACACCTACAACTTACTTTTATAGCCCCTAGGGTAACATAGGGACCTATGTTGCAATGCTGTTAAATGCTAATGTTGTGATAATTCTACTGGCAAAATCTAACTCGTTTCAATTTCTGAATGATTATTTAGAGGGAGGACCCTCAATTTCATATCTCTGTGGCATAGAGAATCTGAACCTGCCAGGAAATGTAATCTTAGGCAAAGTCCCTTTTACAGATGCACCTGTTTGGTTTACTGATGGCTCATGTAGTGATACTGTGGTGGGGGTTTGCCTTAGTTCAGTACACCCAGGAGGGCCACTCTGTCCAGTGTGAACAGCGTTTATTGTCACTCGGAAGTGTTACGCCCGTCGGTCGCAGACAGCTGCGACTACTCATGCTCACCTTTTTTTCCTGGCACCGTTAATCCTGGGTAGAATGGCGGCTTCTGCCAACCACCGCCGACCTCCCCGGCGTTCCCGGGATGGCATGGGTACTGCCAACCACCATCTTGTCTCTGGAATCACCTAAGGTGCGCACGTGCAAGGTTCTCGTTTGTACACGTCATGGCAGGAACCTCGGGGGCGTCCCCTCCCGGTGACGTCAACCCACTGCTGTACTTAAGCTGACCGGCCCTTTGCTTCAACGAGTTAGCAAGGAGTTTCCTCGTTGCTGAATCCGCTCCATTCTTGTACTTCCAGTTCCAGTTTGCTCTCTTAGCGAGTGGATGCTCTGAGTACCCGCTCCTTGGGGGCTCTTCCGCATTCCTGGCTATTCGCTCCTTGGAGGGCCTTCCTGCCTTGGACTACTACTTGACCAACTTCTCAGGTCACTCTCCTGGAACTACCTCTTGTGAGTACCTCTCTACAGACTTCAACGATACCAACTTTACTGAAGCTTCTCTACGGTGTACCCCGTGCCTCGGGCCACTACCGTTCCTCTTCAGTAGAAGTTGCTCCAGTACAATAGCCTGTGCTGCAGGCTATTGTTGCACCAGCTACAGGATAAGAACATAAGAACATAAGAAAATGCCAAACTGGGTCAGACCAAGGGTCCATCAAGCCCAGCATCCTGTTTCCATCAGTGGCCAATCCAGGCCATAAGAACCTGGCAAGTACCCAAAGACTAAGTCTATTCCATGTAACCATTGCTAATGGCAGTGGCTATTCTCTAAGTGAACTTAATAGCAGGTAATGGACTTCTCCTCCAAAACTTATCCAATCCTTTTTTAAACACAGCTATATTAACTGCACTAACCACATCCTCCGGCAACAAATTCCAGAGTCTAATTGTGCTTTGAGTAAAAAAGAACTTTCTCCGATTAGTTTTAAATGTGCCCCATGCTAACTTCATGGAGTGCCCCCTAGTCTTTCTACTATCCGAAAGAGTAAATAACTGATTCACATCTACCCGTTCTAGACCTCTCATGATTTTAAACACCTCTATCATATCCCCCCTCAGTCGTCTCTTCTCCAAGCTGAAAAGTCCTAACCTCTTTAGTCTTTCCTCATAGGGGAGTTGTTCCATTCCCCCTATCATTTTGGTAGCCCTTCTCTGTACCTTCTCCATCGCAATTATATCTTTTTTTAGATGCGGCGACCAGAATTGTACACAGTATTCAAGGTGCGGTCTCACCATGGAGCGATACAGAGGCATTATGACATTTTCCGTTTTATTCACCATTCCCTTTCTAATAATTCCCAACATTCTGTTTGCATTTTTGACTGCCGCAGCACACTGTACCGACGATTTCAATGTGTTATCCACTATGACACCTAGTTCTCTTTCTTGGGTTGTAGCACGTAATATGGAACCCAACATTGTGTAATTATAGCATGGGTTATTTTTCCCTATATGCATCACCTTGCACTTATCCACATTAAATTTCATCTGCCATTTGGATGCCCAATTTTCCAGTCTCACAAGGTCTTCCTGCAATTTATCACAATCTGCTTTTGATTTAACTACTCTGAACAATTTCGTGTCATCTGCAAATTTGATTATCTCACTCGTCGTATTTCTTTCCAGATCATTTATAAATATATTGAAAAGTAAGGGTCCCAATACAGATCCCTGAGGCACTCCACTCTCCACTCCCTTCCACTGAGAAAATTGCCCATTTAATCCTACTCTCTGTTTCCTGTCTTTTAGCCAGTTTGCAATCCACGAAAGGACATCGCCACCTATCCCATGACTTTTTACTTTTCCTAGAAGCCTCTCATGAGGAACTTTGTCAAACGCCTTCTGAAAGTCCAAGTATACTATATCTACCGGTTCACCTTTATCCACATGTTTATTAACTCCTTCAAAAAAGTGAAGCAGATTTGTGAGGCAAGACTTGCCCTGGGTAAAGCCATGCTGACTTTGTTCCATTAAACCATGTCTTTCTATATGTTCTGTGATTTTGATGTTTAGAACACTTTCCACTATTTTTCCTGGCACTGAAGTCAGGCTAACCGGTCTGTTAGCTAACCGGTCCACTTCCGGATTCCTGCACCTCAGACCATCTCTTCATCATCTACAGTACAGACATCCATGGCATTCCCCGCTCTGCGGGCCACTACCGGATCTACACTACTGAGGTAATCTATACTCGTCTGAAGGGACTTCCTGGTGTACCCCGCTCCATGGGCCACTACCGGATCTTCACATCAGTGGTATCACTCTGGGTGTATACCACTGCTCAGAACTGTACTTAATTGCATCTCCCGCTCTGCGGGCTCTGCTTTTCCTTCCTTCATAATAAAGTCTCTATCATACAGCTGGGTCCTTCGCTACTGAGACCACGCCTATCGACGGTGAGGCTCACAGGGCTCCTCTCTGTGGATGGAGACACCTCTCATCTCGGCCCAGGTTTCACATCCATGGACCTGGCTCAGGTCTCAGCCATTCAGGCCATCCCTGGCCTGGCCCAACGTCTTGCTGAGCAGCAAAGGACAGTAGAGACTTTGGCTAATGCCTTCAACTCTCAGCTGAACTCTACATCAACGCCTGACAAGACCACTGCCTCGCCACATGTGTTGCCTGTACAGCGTACTGTGCCTTTGCCAGCACCTACTCGTTTTACAGGTGATCCCCTGTTATGTAGAGGCTTTCTGAATCAGTGCTGTATGCACTTCTCACTACAACCTATTTCCCAGACGTAGTGACCAAAACTACATACATACTGTCTCTTTTAGACGGGAAAGCCCTGGCCTGGGCTTCTCCTCTCTGGGAGAGTAATGATCCCAATCTCAATGATTTGACAGGCTTCCTTGCTCTCTTTCGTTCTGTATTTGACGACCTCGATCACAAGACTGTCGCCGGATCTGCACTTCTGCATCTACAAGATACCAAACCTTTGACTGATTATGTTCTTGAGTTTAAAACCTTATGCTCGGAGCTACATTGGGACCTGGGTTGCCTGCGGGCTATTTTACTGGAAGGTCTTAACTCCCGCATCAAAGACGAATTAGCAGCACGTGAGCTGCCTGATACTCTGGACTCTCTCGATGACCTTGCAGGACAAATTGATTGTCGTCTGCATGAGCGATCACATGAGGTAAAGGATCCTAAAAAGATACCACCAGGGGTTCCACATTCTCGTCCAGTGCCTGTTACCCAGACTACTCCCTCAACCAGTATCGAGGAGGAAGAACCCATGCAACTAGGCCGCAGCCACCTATCAGCTAAGGAGAGGCGTTATCGAAAGAGATTAGGCCTCTGCATGTACTGCGGACAACCTTGCTACTATGTTCCCTCCTGTCCTATCTGTCCAGGAAACTTGCAGACCTAGGATCCGCCGGAGGACTCCTAGGTCTAACTTCTCCATCTCCTCCACTGACCCTTCCAGTCTCCATTATCTCGGATGCCCTCGAATTCCACACACTAGCCTTAGTGAACTCCAGTGCTGGTGGGAACTTCATACTCAAGTAGAGCACCTACGAATCCCCACTGTTTGGACACCTACGCCACTGCTATTATCATCTATACATAGCAAGCCATTACCTGGTGAGGTCTCTTATTCTACTCAACCTATTCGTCTCTGCATGGGGTGTCTCCACTCGGAAACCATTTCCTTCCTAGTCCTAGATAAGGCAATACACCCGGTGGTACTCGGACTACCATGGTTACAAATATACCAACCCCAATTCAATTGGAGTACCTTAGAACTGTCCCAATGGGGAAAAGACTGCCATGGGAAATGCTTAGAGATGGTAGCTCCTATGCCTTGCCTGACTACTACTACCTCCCTTCCGGGTCTACCTCAGCAATACTCGTCTTATCAATATGTATTCTCTAAGAAGGCGGCAGACACTCTACCACCTCACCGATCCTTTGACTGCGCCATAAACTTATTGCCCAATTCCGAACCTCCCAGAGGAAGGATGTATCCACTTTCTCTGTTAGAGACCAAGGCTATGTCTACCTATATTGAAGAGCACTTGGCGAAGGGTTTCATTTGGCCTTCTGCCGGATTCTTTTTTGTGGGTAAGAAGGATGGATCCCTTCGCCCATGAATAGACTACCGCGGCTTAAATGAGATCACCATGAAGGACCGCTATCCATTGCCATTGATCTCTGAACTCTTTAATAGACTCCAAGGAGCCAAAATATTCACGAAGCTGGACCTCAGAGGGGCATATAATTTGGTCCGAATACGCCAGGGTGATGAATTGAAGATAGCATTTAATACCCGCGACGGCCATTTTGAATATTCAGTCATGCCCTTTGGCCTTTGCAATGCCCTGGCCGTATTTCAAAACATGATGAATGAGTCTTCAGGGACATGCTGTACAGCTGTGTAGTAGTATATCTAGACGACATACTGTTTTTTACTCAAAACCTCCAGAGCCATCAATTGGATGACGCTAATGTTCTGCAGAGATAACCATCTGTATGCCAAATTAGAGAAATGTTCTTTTCACCAGGAATCCGTTCCCTTTTTAGGCTATGTGGTATCCAGCCAGGGGTTCCAGATGGATCTGCAAAAAACCAAGAGTATTCGGGACTGGCCCCAACCTACTGGTCTTAAGGCTCTGCGAAGATTCCTTGGATTCACGAACTACTACAAATCATTCATTCATCACTATTCTACCTTGACCGTGCCTTTTACAGCCATGACGCGAAAGGGAGCCAAATCCTCTCAATGGTCTTCAGAAGCCGTAATCACCTTCCAGGAATTCAAAAAGGCGTTTCTTCAAGAGCCATGTCTATGCCATCTGGATCCCAGACGACCTTTCATCGTCGAGGTGGATGCTTCGGACATCGGAGTTGGTACTGTCCCTTGTTGTGTTTGAGGCATTGTGGACCCTTGTTCACAATGGAGATGACTCCACCCACGGGGAGGAGCCCCATGGGGAACCACTGCAATAGGCTGACACAGATAGCAGACACAGAATGGGTAGAGTCTTTATTGTATTGCTGTAAATAGATGGTGAAGAAGGAAGGTAAGGCACTGATCCACGAAGTGCCAATATGCTCAACAGGCTCAGAAGTATAGTCTCACCCAGATGTTCACAATAGGCAGGAGCCCGCAGTGCGGGTAACACAATGGCTGGTGGGTGGAGTTGGAGCGCCGGATCGTAGAGGTACTCAGAGTGAAGGTCCAAAAAAGCAAACCAGAAACTGATCCAAAACAGCAGTTGCAACCAAAACAAAAGGATCAGTGAACACCAGGAGTTCTTTTATTATACACAAACATCATAAAAAGCCTGACTCAGGCCGAGTTTCGCTCTTTGAGCTGCTTCAGGGACTGACAAAACAAAACAAATACATACACATATAAAAACATGTACATGTAAATATAAACATATACACCAACATAAAAGTAATATAAATTATATAAACTCTGTCTGTATTTTTGATTTTATATAATTTATATTATTACTCGGCCCACAGAGAGAGAAAGGGGAGAAAAAGAGGTAAGGCAGAGCGGTCGCAGTCGTCTGCGACCGACGGATGCAACAGTCCTTAGTCAAGATAATAACACCCATACTTTACATCCCTGCTCCTTTTTCTCTCGGCGCTTCTCCCCTGCCGAGTGAAACTACGGGATAGGAGACAAGGAGCTACTAGCAATCAAATTGGCATTTGAGGAATGGTGCCCATGGCTTAAGGGTGCACAACATCAGATAACGGTTTACACCAACCACAAAAATCTCGAATACCTACGTCATGTGCAACACTTGAACCACGGACAAGCCCACTGGTCCCTATTTTTTAACCAATTTGATTTCCTCTTGAAGTATCGCCCAGCGGACAAGAACACCCGCGCGGACGCTCTCTCCCGTTCCTTTTCACCGGAAGACGTCCCTGATACTCCGCGTCATATCATTGACCCTACTAGGGTACTTCTCTCAGCTACCCACACGGTTCCAGTCGGGAATACAGTGGTTCCCCAGACACTCAGGAAGAAGATCCTCAGATGGGCCCATGACTCTCTGTTCGCAGGTCATCCTGGACAATCCAGAACAATGACCACCCTGCAAAGATACTACTGGTGGCCCTCCATGAAAGAAGATTTACGGGCCTACGTGGAGTCATGTCCTACCTGCGCACGACAGAAACCACGGCCGGTCTTCCCTGGGGACTTCTCCAGCCACTACCCGCTTTTAGCGAACTGTGGTCAGACATTGCCACAGACTTTACTGTCGACTTATCTATGTCCAATGGCAACAATACCATCTGGGTCACAGTTGACTGCTTTTCTAAAATGGCTCATTTTGTGGCACTACCCGGGTTACCATTAGCTCCAGAATTAGCGAAGTTATTCATCAGTTATGTCTTCCGTCTGCATGGCATGCCTAAGCATATCCTCTCTGACCGAGGGGTTCAATTTACAGCGAAATTCTGGAGATCCCTGTATAAAAGGTTTGACATATCCCTGGATCTTACATCAGCTTACCATCCGCAAGCCAACGGACAGACAGAAAGGACGAATTGTACGCTAAAAGTTTCTCCAGGCCTATGTTAATTCCAGACAAAGCGACTGGTCCGAGTTGCTCCCCTGGGCCAAATTCGCTCTGAATTCCCATCAGTCAGCTTCAACAGGATCGTCGCCTTTTCAACTCGACTATGGACGTCAACCTCTACCAATGCCATTGTCAGTATCATCTCCTGCAGCCCAGGCATCGGCGCAAGAACTGCATCAACTTTGGGAACACACTAAAGGACTTCTCCAGAAGGCTGGGCAATAGGCTAAGAGGTTCTATGATACCAATCACAGAGCAGCTCCGCAGTTACAACCCGGAGACAAGGTATGGCTCAGTACCCGCTTCATCTGCCTCAAACTGTCTTCTGTTCGATTTGCCCCCAGACCTTTTGCTATTCTCCGCCGCCTGGGTCCAGTCATGTACATGCTACACTTACCATCCTATCTTATAATCCACAACGCCTTCCACATCTCCCTTCTAAAACTGCTCATCTTGTCGGAATTCTCAAGGAAGACACCTGAACCTCAACCTCTCACTGCAGAAGAGGACATCACTTATCAGGTGGAAGATATACTTGATGTAAGGAAGCACGGAAGACGCTGGGAGTACCTCATATCCTGGGAAAGATTTGGTCCCGAGAAGAATAGTTGCGAGTCTGCAAACAACATCCTTGACAAGGACTTGATCAAACAATTTCACAGATCACATCCTAGGAAACCAAAACCCCTGGGAAGAGGCCCTAAGAAGAGGGGTACTGTTACGCCCGGTCGCAGACAGCTGCGACCACTCAGGCTCACCTCTTTTTTCCTGGCATCGTCAATCCTGGGTAGAATGGTGGCCTCTGCCAACCACCGCAGACCTCCCCGGCGTTCCTGGGATGGCATGGATGTTGTCGACCGCCATCTTGTCTCCGGAATCACCTAGGGTGCGTGCACGCAAGGACCTCCTTTGTACGCGTCTTGGTGGGAACCTCAGGGGTGTCCCCTCCCGATGACGTCAACCTGCTGCTGTACTTAAGCTGACCAGCCCTTTGCTTCAACGAGTTAGCAAGGAGTTTCCTCGTTGCTGAATCCACTCCATTCTTGGACTTCCAGTTCCAGTTTGCTCTCTTGGCGTGTGGACGCTCTTACCCACTCCTTGGGGGCCCTTCCGCGTTCCTGGCTATTCGCTCCTCGGAGGGCCTTCCTGCCTTGGACTACTACCTGACCCACTTCTCGGGTCACTCTCCTGGAACTACCTCTTGTGAGTACCTCTCTATAGACTTCAACGATACCAGCTTTACTGAAGCTTCTCTACGGTGTACCCCATGCCTCAGGCTACTACCGTTCCTCTTCAGTAGAAGTTGCTCCAGTACACCCTGTGCTGCAGGATATTGTCGCACCAGCTACAGGATCCACTTCCGGATTCCTGCACCTCAGAACACCTCTTCATTATCTACAGTACAGACATCCACGGTGTATCCCGCTCTGCGGGCCACTACCGGATCTTCAAATCAGTGGTATCACTCTGGGTATACACCACTGCTCAGAACTGTACTTAATTGCATCTCCCGCTCTGCGGGCTCTGTTTTTCTTTCCTTTATAATAAAGTCTCTATCATACAGCTTTGTCCTACGCTACTGAGACCAACCTACCATGAGGCTCACATGGCTCCTCTCTGTGGGCGGAGACACCTCTCATCTCGGCCCAGGGTTCACATCTTTACAAAAACATAACAGGAAGTACAGTTCAACAAGCTGAACTAGTTGCTGTTTGTTTTGTCTGGTTACAAATGTCACTACGAGAACACATCACCATTATATCAGATTCACATTACACTGTGCTGTCTCTACATGAACATTCACGGAAGTGGAATAAAAGAGGTTACATTTCTGTTTCAGGGAACCAATTGCTGACCTTAATCTTTGGGAAATGATTTTTGGAATATTAGCAAAACGTGATAACAATAATGCCAAAACTGCGTTCTGCAGGCAGAAAGTTCACCAATACCCTAACAATTGGCTCACTCAGGGAAATAGCTTAGCAGGTGTAGCTACTAAGGTAGTGGTAAGTGCACCCCATGAAAAGTTCAGACTCGTAGTAAATTTTCCCAAGTTGCACAGTTGTCTGTATCAGATTTTCAACAATAAGCTACCAAGGAAGAAATGTACCGATGGAGCATAAATGGAGCAATTTATGAAAAGAGAGTGGGTTGTTTGGCTCAAATGGTTTGTCTTGTTGCCCTCTAGAGGCATTACTATATGAATATCATTACCCACAGCATCTTTCAGCTGTGGCTATGCACACTGCCTTATCAAAACTAATTTGGACAATCAATTTAATGCATCAATGTGAGGACACTGTTTCCTGTTATCAGGTATGTATTACTGCTGTGTCCAAAAGAGGTGTGGTTATCCTCGAGGGACATATTCCTAAGCCTACAGGACCTTATTTGGAATGACACTGTGATTTTAAAGATATGATTGATAAATGTAATGGATTACTTTATTTACTTGTTTATGTTTTCTCCCAATGGACTGAAGCTGTACCTTACAGATGGAAGACAGCAAGTATTATGGCTGAAGTACTTGTGACTAACATTATCCCACGGTTTAGAAAGCCACAGAGAATTCTTATTGACAATGGGTCACAATTCCGCAATACTCTGTTACAAGATTTAAAACAGCACTTATCATTTGATTGGAGATATGTTAGCATATACTCTCCCACCTCCAAAGGTTTTGTTGAGCGCTGTAATGGTTTACTGAAAACTAAGTTACGCCAGTTGATAACAGCCACTGGTCAATCATGGTTGCAGGCTTTGCCAGCTGCATTAATGATTATGGACATGTAAACTTACTCCGTTTGAGCTTTGCTCTGAAAAGACTGTGTGTCCTCTTTTGAGGGCAATGCCCCGAGTTGACCTATATTACCTGATGATTTGTATGTGTTTATTCGCAATTTACAGGTGGCAACTCAGCAAATAACTGCCATACGGACTGTCGTACCACCCCACTTTGTTCCCCCGTATCATTATCTCATGGGGGACCTCGTCTACTGAAAGAACTTTACACATATAACTTGGAAGCATACCATACACACTGGACTTTTCCTGATTGAGACTGTGACTCCTACTGCTGCCATACTTGCTGGAGACACAGTTTGGACTCATTCACTGGCCAACAAATTTTCACAAAAGTCATGTTATGGAAATGAAATTAGTCAATTCTTATAAATTTCCATGTGCTAAACATGAATGTGACTGTGAAAATGCAAAATTGGCTCTAGTTTTTTTGTAATATGCAATAATATAATTACATCTTGAATTGTATGCCAATAGTAGGAGACCTACGGTTAATACCGTTTGAAAAATGAAGTCATAGACTACGTCTTAGATTTCTTTGCTTGTCTCTTGTACACCTGTTCAGGAGCATCTCTGCGGAGTGTCCAACAGTAGTCAGCCAGCATGAATATTTCAAATGCTCACCCTTTCTGGCTGGGCTTCATATAGTAACATAGAAACATAGAAATGACGGCAGAAGAAGACCAAACGGCCCATCCAGTCTGCCCAGCAAGCTATGCACTTTATCCATTTTTTTCCCCTTTTTTTCTCTCCCACCTGTTACTATTGGCTTCCAGTACCCTCCAGCCCTAATTCCCCTCCACCCCACCACCAATTTAGAGAGCAGCGCCGTATCTGCATCCAAGTGAACGTCCAGCTCAATTAGGGGTAGCAACTGCTGCAACAAGCAGGCCACACCCTTACCCCATACTCTTACCCACCCCTGTTTTTATTTTATTTTTTTTTTTGGAGATAGCAGCCCTCCATCCTTCCGCTCCGTGAAGGTGGAACACCAACTACTGGCCACTGGCATCCCGCTCCGTGAATGCCTCTGTGGCTACTGCTGCTCCGTGCAGTGTTTGAATGCCTCTGTGGCTACTGCCGCTCCGTGCAGTGTTTGAATGCCTCTGTGGCTACTGCTGCCCCGTGCAGTGTTTGAATGCCTCCTCTTTATTGATGCCCTCTAGACTTGATGGATCCACAGTGTTTATCCCATGCCCCTTTGAAGTCGTTCACAGTTTTAGACTTCACCACTTCCTCCGGAAGGGCATTCCAGGCATCCACCACCCTTTACACTGCTGATGTCAGCTTACTCAGCAGCAGCATGGCAGTAGAACTGCATTGCATCAGAAAATGATGTAATAAACTCTGGATGATGTGTGCATGATGGTATTATGCAATATTACATCATTCTAGGCTTATTTAGGATGTTGTTACAGTCCTACTGGATAAATTTACACGACTAAACATAGAAAGTGAACTATATTAAATATCTTCAAAACGAGAGCCAATAAAAACTTTTCATGGTCATATTCGTGTTCAGCACATCAAGATACTGCAGAGTAGGACCTTTTTAGGTCAGTAACACTTTCATTGTTGCCCAGTGTTCGGCCCTGTCCATTTGTCCCATATGGGCAGTGAACTGTTTTTGGCCTTGTACTTTTGAAGGACTCAAAGTTCTTTTGGTTATTTTCTTTCTTTCTTTTTACTTTATTGCCTTTCTGCTCCTTTTTTAAGTTTGATATTTCTTTGTTTTGATCGTACTGCAATTCTGAAAGTGTTTCTCTGCGTTTCACTTGTTAAATTGGTGTAACTACCTCTGCAAAACCTTTACTTTCTGAAAATTATCAAGTATGTCATCAGTCTAACCTCTACTTTTCATGTTACTGAATGTTGTGAATGTATGAATCAGCCTTTGTCTATTAATGCTGGAATGATTTATTCAGCTTACCCACTGACCCCAGCTCTACTTGCTCTCATTAATACGCTTTCCTCCGACTCTGAAACTAACATTAGATGGGCAATTTATACTTGAAATAACTTGGCCCTAATGAAAAACTAATGACAGTTGACCTTTCATACACAGCTTTTGGGAAAACTTGCATATCTGGAGGAACAACATGAACTTGGATGGCGAAACGCCCAGTAAGAGCAATAGCAACTGTAACAGGGGAATGTGGATGAGATAGTGGGGATCTTCCAAGGAGTTGTTAGAAAAAACAAAGAAAAATAATATAATGTTAGAACTGCATAAATTAACAATTTTCACATAGCTGCAGTAGAACAAAAAAATGTATAAAGATGGAGCTTGGGAACTTAGGCTGCTCCACGAAGTCACACCAGAGAACTCTCCCACCAGACTATTAGAAAAGCTCCCCCCCCCCAGGAAGAGAATTGCGAATTAATTGATTGCCTCTTATTGCTTTTCATACTGTATTCTATTACTGCGCAAAATAAATAACAAAATAATTTTAAGACAGTTTTTTTTTTTTTGAAGGGGTTAATAAACAATTGGATAAAGGTGAACCGGTAGATGTAGTATATTTGGATTTTCAGAAGGTGTTTGACAAAGTCCCTCATGAGAGGCTTCTACGAAAACTAAAAAGTCATGGGATAGGAGGCGATGTCCTTTCATGGATTACAAACTGGTTAAAAGACAGGAAACAGAGAGTAGGATTAAATGGTCAATTTTCTCAGTGGAAAAGGGTAAACAGTGGAGTGCCTCAGGGATCTATACTTGGACCGGTGCTTTTCAATATATATATAAATGATCTGGAAAGGAATACGATGAGTGAGGTTATCAAATTTGCGGATGATACAAAATTATTCAGAGTAGTTAAATCACAAGCTGACTGTGATACATTACAGGAGGACCTTGCAAGACTGGAAGATTGGGCATCCAAATGGCAGATGAAATTTAATGTGGACAAGTGCAAGGTGTTGCATATAGGGAAAAATAACTCTTGCTGTAGTTACACGATGTTAGGTTCCATATTAGGAGCTACCACCCAGGAAAAAGATCTAGGCATCATAGTGGATAATACTTTAAAATTGTCAGCTCAGTGTGCTGCAGCAGTCAAAAAAGCAAACAGAATGTTAGGAATTATTAGGAAGTGAATGGTTAATAAAACGGAAAAATGTCATAATGCCTCTATATCGCTCCATGGTGAGACCGCACTTTGAATACTGTGTACAATTCTGGTCGCCGCATCTCAAAAAAGATATAGTTGCGATGGAGAAGGTACAGAGAAGGGCAACCAAAATGATAAAGGGGATGGAACAGCTTCCCTATGAGGAAAGCCTGAAGAGGTTAGGGCTGTTCAGCTTGGAGAAGAGACAGCTGAGGGGGGATATGATAGAAGTCTTTAAGACTTCTATCATATCCCCCCTCAGCTGTCATGAGAGGTCTTGAACGAGTAGATGTGATTCGGTTACTTACACTTTCGAATAATAGAAGGACTAGGGGGCATTCCATGAAGTTAGCAAGTAGTGTTGCGGTCTCCACCACTTCCCCCTTGCTAGCTGTGTTCAGGGCTCACTTCTGAGGCGGGGAACGCCGCCTCCGCGGCTCTGCTGAGCATTCACGGCGTCCGCCATTGCTGGGCCGTCTCGCTGCCGCCCCGCGCGCACGCGGGGACGCGCGTTATGGACGTAGGCTCACTGGAAGCCTGGCCCCGCCTGAGCTGGTCACACCACGCCCCAAGCCCGATATAACCGGCGTCCCTCAGTCCTCTCATTGCCTTGCAACGAGGGTCGCTACAGTGTGTAGTTCTTAGTTGCACTTCCGTTGTTCTGCTTCAGCTACCGACCTCTGCTCGTTCCTGACTCTGCTTTTGCCTGCCGCCAGCCACCGACCTCTGCTTGTTCCTGACTCTGCTTCTGCCTGCCGCCAGCCACCGACCTCTGCTCGTTCCTGACTCTGCTTCTGCCTGCCGCCAGCCACCAGCCACCGACCTCTGCTCGTTCCTGACTCTGCTTCTGCCTGCCGCCAGCCACCGACCTCTGCTCGTTCCTGACTCTGCTTCTGCCTGCCGCCAGCCACCGACCTCTGCTCGTTCCTGACTCGACTGCTGCCTGCCTCAGTCCACGGCTTCACTGCCGCAGCTGCTACACTCCTGTCCTCCGGACAGTGCCTCCTGCAGGCCTGGGCTGGAACTACTGCCAGACTGTCTTGGGTCCTGAGACCTTCTACTTCCTGCCAGGCTCTGGCCTACTCGCTGCTGGCTCCCATCTTGCACCCTGCAAGTTCCAGTCAAGACATTACTGATTCTGATCCTGCTTCCGCTTGCTCTGTGCTCCCTGGCCTATTGGCTCTTGCTACTGGACTCTGTGCTTACTCCTTGCCCGAGCCTTCCTAGAGAGACTAACACTGTGCAGAAGTCCCAAGGGACTGGGACCCTACGGGCTCCTCCTGGGGGGTCCTGGTTCCAGGGTGAAGAGCTTAGCTGCACTCCCAAGTCCCAAGGTTCTGGGACCCTACGGGCTCCTCCTGGGGGGTTCCCAGTTCCCGGGTGAAGACCCCTACGTGTCTCTCCTAAGTCCCAAGGCTCCAGGACCCTACGGGCTCCTCCTGGGGGGTTCCTGGTTCCCGGGTGAAGACCTGTGCCTGTGGCTCCGCCTCCCGAGCTACTCTACCCAGGGTGGTTCGGCTCAAGGGTCCACTCTTGAACCGCAGCTTCCCAGACTGCAACAGATTGCAAGGCCATGGACTCGGCGGAGTCCCCCAGCTTGCAGGCGATCCCTGGGATGGCGCAACGCCTGCAACAGCAGCAACTCTGCATTAACACACTTGCTGCCACCGTGGATCAACTGGCCTCCCGTCTAGAGGCTTCTACTCGCCAAGGGTCTTCAGTATCTGACGCCGCACCCAATACCCAGTTGCCAGCTCCCAGCAGGTATGCGGGAGACAGTAAGACCTGCCGCGGGTTCCTGAACCAATGCCAAATACGGTTCACCTTGTTACCCCACCAGTTTCCCACAGAGGCAAGTAAAGTGGCATATATTTTTTTCTCTACTGGATGGCAGGGCCCTAGAATGGGCATCACCTTTGTGGGAACGCTCAGACCCTTTGCTACAGGATCTCCAGTAGTTCCTCCTCCAGTTCCGTCTGGCGTTTGATGACCCTGCGCGACAAAGGGGCCTGCCCCTTAGAGCGCCCCTTTGAGCAGCACATTTGAGCAGCTCCACTGACTCTTTTCAGAACAGCAAATTCTAACCAACTTACAAGATTCACAGCAAGGAAGCCCGAGACCTACATCAGTTCTAACCACAAACAACTAAAGATGAATCACATAACCTCAAAACATCAACCTGAAAGATGACGACACCTGGTAAATATAAAGATCAATGACTCACTAATAAACATGATTTTCTTAGTCTCCCTCCTCATAAATGCCCAATCGATATAAAAAAAATTCATGCTGATCTCTGACATACTACAAGATCACAAACCGGTCTTCCTGGCCATAACCGAAACATGGCTAAAAAAAAACAGACCAAGTGATATATAATCAGATAACCAACAGTTCATATGATTATATTCTCCATAACCAGAAATGCACGTAGAGGTGGAGGTTTAATGTTAATTATTAAAAAACGATTTGCCATGAATTTAATCTCTCACTCACTCCCACAACAGTATGAGGTAGCATTATTCGACTCAGAAAACCTAGAGATATGCCTAGTTTACTGCCCACAACCGCCCCCCCCCCCCCGCCAAACTACTTGAAAATGACATCTCCCCCCGTTAGAATTCTTCACATCAAATATCAACCACAAAAAATCCTCAATTATTCTCAGAGATTTCAATTTCCATACCGATGAAACATCACTATCACACTCCAGCCAAAACCTCAACTTCACACAAATAGTAAACTACACAACACATAAAGCAGGCCACACTCTCGACCTCATATTCATGAATGATAAATTCACCTCAAACCCCTCTGTCTCCTGCTCACCAATACCATGGTCAGACCGCTATCTCATACAATGCTAAACAACACTTAACACAAACCACAAGGTAAAAAACCCCAACCCCCACCTTCTTCAAATATAGACCACCATTTCCACTAGACCTACTACAGGAAGAACTCGAGAAGCAGCTAAAGAACATAGATCTTTCAAATATCAACAATGCAATACAATCATGGCTGCAAATAACAACAGAAGTAGCCAACAACATAAACCCTGAAAGAATGAAGAAATCTGATAATAAAAAAAAAATACATACCCATGGTTCAACAAAAACTGAAAGACACCAAATCTACCCTAAGAAAAAAAGAAAAAGAATGGCGTAAAAATAAATGCCCATTAACACTAGCAAGATATCGAACACACCTCGTAGTCTATAAAAATATGATAAATAAAACGTGAATACTACAGCAATAAAATCCAAAAATACTCAAACAATCCAAAAACCCTATTCAACATAGTGAAAAACTTAACCTCAGATAGCAACAATAACAACACGCACCAAAACAAAAACCTCAGCCAAAATCTAGCAAACTTCTTCAAAAACAAAATAATCAAAATAACAGTGTTGCGATCCTGCCCGTGAGGAGCACGGGCAGGCTCTTACCTCCATGCGGCCAGTTGGGCCGCTGACGCTGCTACCTCCGCGGCAGCTCTGCTGCAGTGTCTGGGCTCCTCCCCGGCTGCCTCCAGCCCTGCGCTGCAGGGTCTGCCCTCCGGGAGCCTTCCCATGTGGCTGAGTCAGCTGTGTCAGCCCCTGTGTCTCCCCGACGCGTCTCTGCCGATCCCGGGGCTTCAGCCAGCAGGGAGGCCGTCCCTGCTTGTGCCTGCTTCTGCCCGGGTCCTCGACCGGCAGGGAGCCGTCCCTGCTGGTGCCTGCAGTTTCCCACAGCTCCCTGCAGCCAGCCTTACCTCTCTGCCTGCAGCCTGCTACAGCTCCCTGCTCGTCCTGCAGCCAGCACTTCTCTCTCTCTGCTTCAGTCCTAGCGGCTGGGAGCCACTCCAGCGACCTGCATTCATCCAGCTCTAGCCCAGGGCTGCTCCGCTGCTTCCCTGGGTTTTCCACGTGGCTGAGGACACCACCAGCTTCCAGCTCTTCACTCCAGCTCCCTAGGGCGCGAGCGCGCGCGCCTCTCGTCTGTTCTTCAAGGGCCAGCCAGGTGTGGTCCCTGCTGGCTCCTCCCTGGGCGTTGTCCACCTCAGCTCTACAAAGGGATTCAACGTTCAGTCTGTCTTTGCCTTCGCAAGGTGTTGGTCAATCCTGAGATCCTCGTTCCAGGAGCTGCCTTGTGTTCCAGCCTTCTGCAAGGTCCAGTGTTCCATGTTTTCTGTTGAAGCTTCTTGTCCAGTGTTCCAGTCCTGATGTCTTCAGTTGTTCCAGTCCTGATGTTCGCTTGTCCCTGTTCCTGCCTTGAGGTCTGATTCCTAACCGGGCATCCATGATCCAGTCCAGATGTTACAAGCCTTGTACCTTGATCCTGAAACTCGCCTGAAAGCTAAGTACCTTGCCTTGAATCTCCTGAAAGCTAGCACCTTGATCCTGTGTCCTCCAATGTCCTGGTACCTCACGGCAAGCCACGCCGTGGTCCGTGACCAGCCCTCGGGGCGGGCTGATTAGGGCCATCTGTGATGCAAGCCATGTACCTCGTTTCTAAGTCTCTGAGAAGTCCTTGTTCCTGACCCTGTCTCCTGCCTTGGCTGCCGGTGTGCAGTAATCCAGCTTCTTCCTTGCTGCTTTGATGTCGGTGCCAGATCCAGTTCCTGATTCAGTCCCATATGTGCTGCCCTTCGTCTTTGTCTGGCTCCTGAGCCTTCTGGCCTGTTGGGCCCTGGAGTGGCCAACAGGTGGGATTCGTCCCTGCGCTTTGGAGCTCCCCTGCCTGCCAGCCGACGGGGCTTCGGATGTCAGTATCCCAGCATCGGAGTTCGCTTCGCCTGGTTCTCTCCTGCATTTTCCCGTTCTCTGCGTGGTCCGTGACCTGCCCTCCAAGGCAGTGTTGAGGATGCGTGGGACAGGGTGGCCCGTGTCTCAGTCCCTGGAGTGGTCTGAGCAGGGTACCCTGAGGGACTGTGCTCTAGTCTCCCTTCAGTCCTAGTTCCTGAGTCTACACCTGCACCTTCATTACTTCGCTTCTGAACCTACCTCAGCATCCTCAGTACCTCGCTTCTGAACCTACCTCAGCATCTTCAGTACCTCGCCTTTGAATCTACCTCTACACCTTCAGTACCTTGTCTCTGAGTCTACGTCTGCACTTCCAGTATCTTGCTTCTGAGTCTACGTCTGCACTCCCAGTACCTTGCTTCTGAGTCTACGGCTGCACTCCCAGTACACTGCTTCTGAGTCTACGTCTGCACTTCCAGTACCCTGCTTCTGAGTCTCGTCTGAATCTATGTTCCAGTCTTCGCTGTCCTGGCCTTTGTCCGGCCTGCCGCTTCGTGCCGTACCCTGCGGCAGGTCCGAAAGGGCTGAGAACGGTCGGAGGACTGTTCACAAGACCAACATTGCGTTGTTGGGTCCTCCGAAGCGTGCAGGTCTGGAGGAGGGCCTGTCGCCTGGTCATCACTCCAGTCTTGCTTTCGTCCTACCCATGCTCGGGCATGCCACGCCTCCCGCGGCCCTCTTCGGAATCCTCTGGGGTCAAGCCGCGGCCCAAGGACACACCTCTCTCAGGAAGTGGGATCGCTCTCCGAGCGCTCTGCAACAAACAGAAAACTTAAATAATAACACGACACTCAACGTAAACCTAATCAATAAAGGTCCACATTCGAACCTGCCTCTTCCAAAGAGATAGAGTCTCTAGTAAAAACACTTAATCCAGCCTGCCATGAACTCAACAAAATACCTACTCGAACCCTAAAAGAAATATCACAGAAGGAGATCACGTGATGCGGTGAGCCGGGCAAGTCACTCCTTGCTCAGATCTGGGTACTGCCCCCCCTGAAACCGGGTCTCCCCAGCTAAATTTGGCTGTTTTCGACTTACTATTTAGCGAACTACTCCTCTAAACTGCAGCGCTTCAGAGTGAGCACGTCGCCGCGGGTGGGAATGCCCGGCAAATCGGTGAGAAAAGAAAAGAATAAAGCGGTCGAGACAGATCCCAAGATGGCGGACGTACGGGGAGGCCCGGAGGGAGGGGGGCTAGACGAGCTGGCGATCGCCCGTCTCTCGGCGACGGTAATAACGGGACTTGAGCCAAAATTCGTGGGGCTTACTGAAAACCTATAAGCGGTAAAAGATTCGATAGGGGATGTGGGTCGCAGACTGGATATCGCAGAAGGAAGGATATCGGCCACGGAAGAAGAGCACATGGTGCTGGTAGCCGGGATCACAACACTTGAATCAGCAATTAACGCTGTGGAGAATAAGCTGGAAGACCATGAAAATCGAACCTGGCGGAATAATTTGAAGTTCCTGGGCATACCTGAAAACATCCCAGACAGTGAGCTTAAAGATCTGCTGGAGGGTTGTAGCTTCCCGCATTGGAAGGCAAGCTGATAGTGGAGAGGGCGCACAGACTAGGCCCTAGGAGAGAGATGCCTAACTGCCCCGATTGGTGATCGCTAAATTCCTAGACTGGACCCACAAGACCCAGATATTAACAGCGTTTCGGAAAACTGCAGAGCTCACTTTAAGGGAGCCAAAGTCATCATCTTTCAGGACTTTTCACCAGTGGTGGCGGCTAAACGCAAGCTTTTTGCAACTACCTGCAGCTCCCTTTTCATGAAAAATATATGCTTCGCACTCCAATTCCCGGCTATCCTGAAAGTCTGGAAAGATGAACAGACCTTACAGTTTGAAGCCCCGGAGAAAGCAGGAGACTGGCTGAAGAGCCTGACTTGATCGAGGACCGGGAGAAGTCAGCGAACAGTTGGGGCCTGAGTACGTTTGCCTAAGACCCTTCTACGGTAAAAGGCCCGGAGTTTACCTCTTGGATACTTGAGGAACATCGAGTTTCACAAGGACTCAGTTCTACAGTGGTTTGTTTTTTCTATGAACCTATACTTTTTGTGAGTTATATGTTACTCCTGATGTTCAGCTAAGAGCAGTTTTCTCCTGTGATTGGTGACACTTAAGATGCTGGGGGGGTGGTACCCGATCGCATAGTACACTGATCTCTACCCTCGTTTTTACATGAGGGGGTGTTTCATGATGGAGCAATTGGGGTTAGGGGGGCTGTGGAATGGTTAGGAAACCAGAAGGGTGGCGGAACCGTGCAAGGGGATTCTAGGGGAAAGGGATGGGTGGGTGCTCTTTGACAAGGTTTGGTTTCTCACACGGGGGGGAGGGAAGCACATGGATGAACGCATGTGATGTGAATGGATATCTGGGTGCCTTAGGAGGTAAGGGAGCTGGAGGCCTAGGCTGGGAGGTCATCCGGCGGAAGATGCATACTGTAGCTGGGATGAGTATACCTGTGAGAGGAATAGGATAAGTTATATCAGGATATGTTCTTGGAACGTGGGAGGGCTAGGTACCCCTATCAAAAGACAAAAAATTCAAAGCGCCCTACAACGTATACAAGTAGGGATAGCTGCGATTCAAGAAACACACCTTACCGCAGAGGAATCTAAGAAGCTACAAAGAAGCTGGGTTGGGCAATGCTTTTTTACGCCTGCGGTGGGAAGAAAGGCAGGGACAGCGATACTAGTACATAAAACAACACGATTTGAACTAAAACTGAGAGGAGAGGATCACCTTGCTGGTGGCTGAAAGGAATCGGTAAGATTTTGCTTGGGACATTGTCTTTTTTTAAACGTATTGGGGCAAAGTTAACTATTGGGAATATTATTTAGTGTGTTTGTGTTTTTGTGCCTTTAATAGTCAGAAAGGCAGTGAATAAACAAGTTAGACTGTATTTTTAGTCAGTCAATAAGGTAGCAGTAGGTAGGCAGTGAATAAACAAGTTAAGACTGTTTGTATTTTTAGTCAATCAATAAGGTAGCAGTAGGTAGTGTGTTTATTTTTAAAAGTCTGCAGAACTGAGTGTTCTCCAGACTTTTAAAGAACTGAGTGTTTGTATTTAATACTGAGTGCTTGTATTGAAAAAAAAAAACCACACACAACCCCCCCCCCCCCCAACCCAAAAAGTAGCCAGAAGCTAGAAATAAGCTAGGAGCAGTGTATGCCTTAGTAAAAAAGTTGAATAGTTCAGCTCAGTTACTCACCTTGGAAAGGTGTTGAGGTAGTGTGATTGGGTTTGAATAGGGACCAACATTGTTAATCAAGGGAGCAGTGAGTCACTCAGGCTGACTAACTGAAGTTAGTCAGCCTGAGTGACTCACGGTGATCCGGGAAACTACAGACCGGTTAGCCTGACTTCAGTGCCAGGAAAAACTGAATTTCCCTTCTCCCATGGATGACCCAGTCCCAGGGATACTCAGATCCGAGGGACTTCCAGGCTGTGGCTAGCCCATCCTCTGACTGGGGAAGAGCCGGGTTTAGCAAAGTCCGGGGAGGCCAACTCTCCTTGGGCTTCCCCACAGTGCTGATATAAGCTGGAATCCAGGTCAGACTATGCAGCCCTAATATGACAAGCAGCACAGAAAGAAAGGCGTTTCTGTTTCTTGGCTGCCGGTGACTGTGTTCTATTGGTTCACACTTAAAAATTTCTGTGTGATATGCGCACATATTTCACGCGCATAGACGGAGCGCGGTGAGGCACACGCACAGCCCATGCACCCGGCTGTTCCTGGGTCTGTACTAAAATGTTGTGTGTGTATGTACATGCGCGGCACATGTGCAGAGCTATGGAGGGCAATATGAGAACATAAGAAAATGCCATACTGGGTCAGACCAAGGGTCCATTAAGCCCAGCATCCTGTTTCCAACAGTGGCCAATCCAGGCCATAAGAACCTGGCAAGTACCCAAAAACTAAGTCTATTCCATGTTACCATTGCTAATGGCAGTGGCTATTCTCTAAGTGAACTTAATAACAGGTAATGGACTTCTCCTCCAAGCGAAAGATACCTCAATTTGTTGGAATTAGTCTGAATGGGCATCAATTAAAATCAGCTCTGTTTGCAGATGATATCCTACTTTTTGTAGGAAATCCTCGTAAAAATGTTCCTGTTATTATTAACTTATTTGAACAATTTAACTTAGTAGCGGGCTTAAAAATAAATTATGCTAAGTCAGAAGCCTTGGCACTTAATGATAATTTATCTACCACTTGGAGTGGTCCCTTTCCATTTAAATGGGCTCCTGAAAAGTTGAGGTATTTGGGAGCTTGGATTCCTAGACAGCTTGATAAATTATATGACTTGAATATTCCTCCTTGTATAACACGCTTAGAGGAGCAGCTGAAAGTTTGGATATCTCTTCCACTCTCTCTATTTGGTCGTTGTGCATTGATAAAGATGGTGATTGCCAAGGAGGTAAAGAGAGGTGACAAAACATTTTTCAGATACATCAGTGAAAAGAGAAAAGTTCAAAGTGGTATAGCAAAATTGAAAGATGGAAAGGATCAATGTGTGGAGAGAGACGAAGAAATGGCAGAAATATTAAATGAATACTTCAGTTCTGTGTTCACTAAAGAGGACCCTGGAGAAGGACAGTCGCTAGTTAACAAGAAACTGGAGGGGAATGGAGTAGATGTAACTCCATTTACAGTAGAAAATGTATAGGAAGAGCTGGAGAAACTGAAAGTGGACAAAGCCATGGGGCCTGATGAAATTCATCCCAGGATACTGAGGGAGCTCAGAGATGTGCTGGCGGGTCCGCTGTGTGACCTGTTCAATAGATACCTAGAAACGGGAGTGGTGCCGAGTGATTGGAGAAGAGCGTTGGTGGTCCCCCTTCACAAGAGTGGGAACAAAGAGGCTGGTAACTACAGACCAGTTAGCCTCACTTTGGTGGTGGGAAAAGTAATGGAGTCAATGTTGAAAGAGAGAATAGTGAACTATCTACAGTCGGGAGAATTGATGGACCAGAGGCAGCATGGATTCATCAGAGGAAGATCCTGTCAGACAAATCTGATCGACTTTTTTGACTGGGTTACCAAGGAACTGGATCAAGGAAGAGCACTTGATGTCATCTACTTGGATTTCAGCAAAGCTTTTGATACGGTCCCGCACAGGAGACTGGTGAATAAAATGAGAAGCTTAGGAATGAGTGCCGAGGTGGTGGCCTGGATTGCAAACTGGTTGACGGACAGAAGACAATGTGTGATGGTAAATGGAACTCTCTCTGAAGAGAGAGCAGTTTTAAGCGGTGTACCGCAAGGATCTGTGTTGGCACCTGTCCTGTTCAATATCTTTGTGAGCGATATTACAGACGGGATAGAAGGTAAGGTTTGTCTTTTTGCGGATGACACTAAGATCTGCAACAGAGTGGACACGCCGGAAGGAGTGGAGAGAATGAGACGGGATTTAAGGAAGCTGGAAGAGTGGTCGAAGATATGGCAGCTGAGATTCAATGCCAAGAAGTGCAGAATCATGCATATGGGGAGTGGAAATCCGAATGAACTGTATTCGATGGGGGGAGAAAGGCTGATGTGCACGGAGCAGGAGAGAGACCTTGGGGTGATAGTGTCTAATGATCTGAAGTCGGCAAAACAATGTGACAAGGCGATAGCTAAAGCCAGAAGAATGCTGGGCTGCATAGAGAGAGGGATATTGACTAAGAAAAGGGAAGTGATTATCCCCTTGTACAGGTCCTTGGTGAGGCCTCACCTGGAGTACTGTGTTCAGTTCTGGAGACTGTATCTCCGAAGAGACAGAGACAAGATGGAGGCGGTCCAGAGAAGGGCGACCAAAAGGGTGAATGGTCTTCATCAAATGACTTATGAGGAGAGATTGAAGAATCTAAATATGTACTCCCTGGAGGAAAGGAGGAGCAGAGGTGACATGATACAGACTTTCAGATACTTGAAAGGTTTAAATGATCCAAAGACAGCGACAAACCTTTTCCGTCGGAAAAAAATCAGCAGAACCAGGGGTCATGATTTGAAGCTCCAGGGAGGAAGACTCAGAACCAATGTAAGGAAGTATTTCTTCACGGAGAGGGTGGTGGATGCCTGGAATGCCCTTCCGGAAGAAGTGGTGAAGACCAGATCTGTGAAGGACTTCAAAGGGGCGTGGGATAAACACTGTGGATCCATAAAGTCTAGAGGACGTGAATGAAGAGTGGGTGGTTCGCGGGAATGACGGCTACTGCCTAGAGATAATACCCTTATTCAATAAACATTCATACGGTTAATGCGACTCCAACACTGCTCTAAGCTTCAACGGCAAGAGGAAACGTGGAAAAAGATTTGCATTCACAAAAAAAGCGGGGAGTAGCTTGCTTGTTACGGCGGTTACTACCCCAAACCAAATAAGCCTGGTACTTCACGTTCAATGCATATCCAGCATAGCTCTCTGCTTCAACGCCATGGGAGAAAGACTGATACATCACGCATATCCAGCATAGCTCTCTGATTCAACAGCAGGGGAGGAAGTCTCATAGTTAACTTTCAATGCATATTCAGCATAACTCTCTGCTTCAACGGCAGGGGAGAAAGTCAGATACTTCACGTTCAATGCATATCCAGCATAGCTCTCTGCTTCAACGCCATGGGAGAAAGACTGATACATCACGCATATCCAGCATAGCTCTCTGATTCAACAGCAGGGGAGGAAGTCTCATAGTTAACTTTCAATGCATATTCAGCATAACTCTCTGCTTCAACGACAGGGGGAATGAAGAAAAGTAGATCTATATACAGAAAAAAACCAACAAGGTCTGAATTATTTAGTCTTGGTAAACAAATAAACATGGGTATAGCTTGCTTATTGCGGCGGTTACTACCCCTAACTAATTAAGCTAGATATTTCACTTAGAGGCAGTTCCAACATTGCTCTCTACATTAATGGTGCGGGTAGAAGGGAAATAGAATCAAAAGGTTACTAAGAGCCAAGAGTAACAGATAAGGTCCATCAGGTCTAGAGGATGTGTATAAAGAGGAGGCAGCAAAACACTGCATGGAGCGGCAGTAGCCACAGAGGCATTCACGGAGCGGGATGCCAGTGGCCAGCGGTTGGTGTTCCACCTTCACGGAGCGGAAGGATGGAGGGCTGCCATCTCCAAATTAAAAAAAAAAAAACAACAAAACCCAGGGGAGGGTAAGAGTATGTAAAATTAACGGAGAGTTCAAAGGCTATAGGTATTACCAATTATTAGGCTTATTCAATATTTGTTGATAGTTAATGTGGCTTTCAATGCATACTTCACTTTCAATGCATATACAGCACAGCTCTCTGCTTCAACAGCAGGGGAGAAGAAAAACATACTTCACGCATATCCAGCATAGCTCTCTGCTTCAACGGCAGGGGAGAAGTAAAACTAATACTTCATGCATATCCAGCATAGCTCTCTGCTTCAACAGCAAGGGAGAAGAAAAACTAATATTTCACACATATCCAGCATAGCTCTCTGCTTCAACGGCAGGGGAGAAGAAAAACAACCAATAAGGGCTGAACAACATAGTCTGGGTAAACAAATAAGTATGGGTGTAGCTTGCTTATTGCGGCGGTTACTACCCCTAACTAATCAAGCTTGATATTTCACTTGGATGCAGCTCCATCACTGCTCTCTGCATTAATGGTGGGGGTGAAAGGGAAATAGAACCAAAGGTTACTAAGAGCCAAGAGAAACAGATAAGTATGAGAAAAAAGAAATGTGAAGCTTGCTGGGCAGACTGGATGGGCCGATTGGTCTTCTTCTGCCGTCATTTCTATGTTTCTATATCTTCTTCACATACTTCCCTGTTGGTTGAAAGTTAAGGATCTTCAGCATCTGCGATCTATTATTCATAATTTTCTTTGGAAGGGTGGTCGAGCCCGCATGGCTTATACTACTCTAGTAGGCCCTAAAGAACAGGGTGGATTAAATATGCCTGATTTTCGTTTATATAATGTAGCCTCCCAATTGCGTTTCATTGGTGAATGGATTACGGGAATCTATCAGTACTGTGAGCAAGGGATGTTGGAATGTATGCCTTGCCCAAGTTCTCCTCTAAGTATTATTCAATTACGTCCAGGTCTTAGATGTACCCTTTCATTTCCCAGAGTCTTATTAATTCCATGTGTACGTGCTTGGAGATGGGTGCGACGTCGTGCAGGTCTATCAGGAGAGGCTTCTCTTTTAAATCCCTTTCTTGGTAATACTGGTTTTCTTCCTGGGATTGAGAATAAAGGTGTCTATTTATCATGGGCAAATCATGGATTACTGTTTCCTTTTCATTTATTTGATCTTGATTCCCATATTCTATTGGATTATAAAACCTTGGTTCGTACATATCAACTTCCAGCAAAACAATTTTTTGCTTACCTACAGGTTCGTCACTATTTACAATCCTTCTCATGGAGCTCTGAAATGTTAGTTGCTGAATCAAATTTTGCTATAAATATAATTGATACAGCGAGTATGACAAATTCAATCACAGGTTGGGGAAAACTAGGGAAGAAATTTATTAAAGTTGTTTGTTTGGACTCTTTGGCAACTCGTGGTCTAATATGATAGGAATACAACTTACAACATCATATTTGAAATCTTGCTTTAAGGTATTGTATATGTCTCTACCTGACTTAGGGTTACGGGAAGTCCAATTTAAAATACTTCATTGTTTTTATCAAGATGATGTACGTAGAAATAAAATGAAGTTGGCATCTACTTCTTTATGTAGTAAATGTGGAACAACGGATGGGATATTATACCATCGATTGTTTACCTGTCCAAAATTAACTACATTTTGGAATTCTGTGTTACAGACTATTACTAAATGTACAGATGTGCCTATACCTGTTACTGGGCAAATATTGTTGGCTAGCTCTCACTTGGTAAATTTACCTGGAAATAATTCAAAACGAAAATTTGAACGTCTTGCTATTATGCTAGCATGTAGGACCATATTGGCGGACTGGATTTATTTTATTTTATTTATTTAAAACATTTCTATACCGTTTTTTCAGCAATACTACTGTTCACAATGGTCACAATGGTCACATAAAATAGGAGTATAGTTAATACTAAACAAAATGAATAAATAAAAAACTCAAAAATAGAAACAAATAAATGAATGAATAAAACAACAGTAACAGTAATAGGATAACGTAAGAATAAAAATACAAAGGGAGTAATATCAATAATATAACTTATGGTGATAGAAAGAAGCAAATTGGCGATTATTTTATAAAAACTCAAAAAGAAAGAAATCACTTAAAATTGGATTGACCCAATGGCTATGCCTAGTTAGCGTGGACAAATAGAATGATATTACTACTAGAAATGGAGTTTATGGACTTTCTTAGTGCTACACGTAAACCTGATAAATTGTACTGTGCTTGTTGGCAAGCATATTATGCGTTACTCTCAAAAGATTTACAATCCAGTTTGATTGATACTGGTTATAAACATAACTGGTTTTAAATGGAGGTTCCTATAATGGGGTAAATGTATGAATGTTGTGTGATTGTGGTATGACTGTTTATAAAAATGAGATTTATGTATTGTGTTTTTGATTTCTGTATTTGTAAGTTGTGTTTTATTTTTGTATTTATTTTAAAAAAATTATTATAATAAAAATTATTAAAAAAAAAAAATCACAGAACATATAGAAAGAAATGGTTTAATGGAACAAAGTCAGCATGGCTTTACCCAGGGCAAGTCTTGCCTCACAAATCTGCTTCACTTTTTTGAAGGAGTTAATAAACATGTGGATAAAGGTGGAAAATTGGGCATCCAAATGGCAGATGAAATTTAATGTGGATAAGTGCAAGGTGATGCATATAGGGAAAAATAACCCATGCTATAATTACACAATGTTGGGTTCCGTATTAGGTGCTACAACCCAAGAAAGAGATCTAGGTGTCGGTTCAGTGTGCTGCGGCAGTCAAAAAAGCAAACAGAATGTTGGGAATTATTAGAAAGGGAATGGTGAATAAAACGGAAAATGTCATAATGCCTCTGTATCGCTCCATGGTGAGACCGCACCTTGAATACTGTGTACAATTCTGGTCGCCGCATCTCAAAAAAGATATAATTGCGATGGAAAGGTACAGAGAAGGGCTACCAAAATGATAAGGGGAATGGAACAGCTCCCCTATATAAGGAAAGACTAAAGAGGTTAGAACTTTTCAGCTTGGAGAAGAGACGGCTGAGGGGGGATATGATAGAGGTGATTAAAATCATGAGAGGTAGATGTGAATCGGTTATTTACTCTTTCGGATAGTAGAAAGACTAGGGGGCACTCCATGAAGTTAGCATGGGGCACATTTAAAACTAATCGGAGAAAGTTCTTTTTTACTCAACGCACAATTAAACTCTGGAATTTGTTGCCAGAGGATGTGGTTAGTGCAGTTAGTATAGCTGTGTTTAAAAAAGGATTGGATAAGTTCTTGGAGAAGTCCATTACCTGCTATTAAGTTCACTTAGAGAATAGCCACTGCCATTAGCAACGGTAACATGGAATAGACTTAGTTTTTGGGTACTTGCCAGGTTCTTATGGCCTGGATTGGCCACTGTTGGAAACAGGATGCTGGGCTTGATGGACCCTTGGTCTGACCCAGTATGGCATGTTCTTATGTTCTTAACAACAAATAGCGGACCCAGACGGTCGCTACATCATAATCACGGGCAAATTGCAAAGTAAAGATATTACCATTTGCTCGGTGCATGCACCGAATAATTATGATCACAAGTTCTTTCAAGACCTGATTGGCAATCTGATATCAATTATGAATGGGCCCCTAGTATTGCTTGGTGATTTCAATTGTGTCCAAGACCCAAGTATGGATAGATCCCACAGCCAGTAGGGAGGGGAGTGGCCGACAACCAAAAGGGATAACTTATCTTTGTCAGGAACTCCAAGTTTTAGATATTTGGCGTACGCTGCATCCATCAGAATGGGACTATACACATGTCTCCAGAGCCCATGCGACCATGTCCCGGATTGACTACGTGCTCATCTCGGATTGTTTGTTCCCGAGAATAGCTCAAGCACATATAGGGAATATTGAGATATCAGATCATGCACCCGTATGGGTTGACCTGAAGGATAACAACCAGGAGGTGGATGAGCGGCTGTGGCGATTTCCCGGCCAGCTAGCGGATGATACAGAATTTAAGCAATTTTTACAGGAAAGATGGGGACAATATGAAAGACACAACCAGGCACACCACACTGACCCAATTCTATACTGGGAAGCCAGTAAGGCAGTTATGAGGGGGGAAATTACCTCCTTTTTGATTGCAAAATCCAAGGCACTACATAAATCGATCTTAGCATTAGAACATCAGCTAGGGCTAGCTAAACAGCAACTAGCACAACATAATGATAGCCAGCATAGGGCAGCTTATTACGATACGCTGCATGCCTTAAACGCCTTGTTACATACTAGGGCTCAAAGAGTAATGCAGACAGGTGCCCATAAATTATTCAGATTTGGAAACAAAGCTGGGAAGCTACTAGCCAATATGGTCCGCCTCCATAGGGGTAAAACGTATAAAGATAAGTTAAGAGATGACAGGGGCCACCCACTTACCTCGGGCAAAGATGAATGTGCTCGCTTTCGGGCATTTTATGAAACTCTGTACAGTGAAGACCGAGTAGGGGGACAGGCAGAAGAAGACATGTTCTTTGAGTCACTCCAAATACCCAAACTATCTCCGGAACAGCTGGAGTGACTAAATCGACCTCTACAATTGGGGGAGGTGGCTTCTGTCATTAAGGAGAGTAAACGAAATAAAGCCCCAGGCCCCGACTACTTAAATGCCGAATATTATAAAATCTTACTACCGCAAATTGGATACCCCTTACTGAACTTTTATAGTAAAGCCCAAGAGAATAAATGCTTCCCCAGCGGTGTTACAAGGGCATTTATTACAGTGTTGGAAAAACCAGGGAAGGATCTTTCATCTCCGGCCTCATACAGGCCCATATCCTTAGTAAACTATGAAGCCAAAGTATTCGCTAAAATTCTAGCGAATAGATTAAGTATTTGTTTCCCCCACATCATCATGTCAAAACAGGCTGGTTTTGTTAAGGGGAGAACCATCTCTGCCAATCTCACATCCCTGATTCTAGCCATGGAGGAATGTAAGAAACAGAAGATAAAGGCTATGATAGTAGGATTTGACTCAGAAAAGGCTTTCGACAGGGTGTCCTGGCCTTATCTCTTTTCAGTATTGGAGAAATATGGTTTCAGGGGAGAGATAGTTAATGGTATTAAAATGTTATATCACAATCCTAAATCAGCGATATTGGCCAATGGCAAGCTTTCAGAGGACTTTCAGCTGTTCCGGGGCACCAGACAAGGTTGCCCTTTATCGCCGTTGCTTTACATATTATCGATTGATCCCCTGTTATGTAAAATACCTGAGGACCCACAGATCACTGGGTTTGGGAGTGGAGACTAAGAGTTTAAAATCTCAGCATTTGCAGACGATGTCATGGTCTTCCTGACTAACCCCCAACAATCTCTCACGAGGGTCTTAGCCTGGCAACGACCATTCAGCTCCTTTGCGGGCTTAAAGATAAATACGGATAAGTCGGAAGCTATGGCTCTAGACCAGTGGTTCTCAACCCTGTCCTGGGGACCCCCCAGCCAGTCGGGTTTTCATGATATCCACAATGAATATGCATGAGAGAAAATTTGCATGTTATGGAGGCAGTGCATGCAAATTTTCTCTCATGTATATTCATTGTGGATATCATGAAAACCCGACTGGCTGGGGGGTCCCCAGGACAGGGTTGAGAACCACTGCTCTAGACCCTTCTATACAGGGAGATTGGGAAGGTACCTTCCCCCTGAAATGGGTGGGCTCTGAGATGCGGTATCTAGGGATACGCCTTCCAAAGAATATATAGAGCCTACACAGGGCGAATATTGATCCTCTCCTCCATCATATGGAAGGAAAACTACGGCTTTGGACAAAACTGCCCTTATCCCTGTCGGGAAAAATCTACTTACTAAAGATGATGGAGTTGCCGCGCTGGTTGTATGTGTTACAACAAATTCCCTTGTGGATTACAAAAACAGAACTTACTCGCATACATAGAGCAATTCGCCAGTTTCTTTGGGGTGGCAGACGGGCTAGGCTAACCCTCCAAACCTTGATGTTGCCTAGAGAGCAAGGAGGTTAGGCCTGTCCGAACTGGAGGGAATACAATCTGGCTTGTATGTTACACCATGTCTGTGACTGGATACGGGAGACATCTATATGTATACCATGCAAGTCTATGTGTGCTTGGTTATCCCCACTTCGGTCTGTAAATCTCTTCCAAGTCGCAGGGGTGCAGTTACCGAGTAGCACTAGGCACAGTCAGCTTTTGAAAATTAGTTGCCTGGCTTGGCGGTATCTAACTAAGATAAAATGCGGGATGACATCTATATCCACGCCCTATCTTATGTTTATAGGGAATCCAGAGTTTATGGATGGTAAGGAATCTATAGTTTTCAGCAAATGGGCGGCATTGGGTTTGACTAGTGTGTATCAATTTCTAGACCTGGGGCAGGGAGGAATATTGGGTTTTCAAGTGCTGCGAGAAATGTATGGGTTAGATAATAAAGATTTTTACGGATATCTATAAGCTAGACACTACATAAACTCATTGAAATTAGAGTCCCCCAACTTGCAGAGATTTGGGGTTCTGCGGTCCTTTTTTGATGTCAAGGGGCATAAATCAAACTCCTGTGCTACTTTCTCCAAACTGCTTCGCAACATCCCCCATACTACCGCACTCCTCACTATACAAGACAAATGGCAAACCCAAGCCAATATCCACCTAATGCTAGAGGATGTTGTTAGTATACTAAAGGGATGTTTCCTTGTATCGGAAAATGTTAGCTTAAGGGAGGTGGGGTTCAAAATTCTACACTGTATGTATATGGCTAGAACAGGCATGTACGCAGCCCAACTTTGTGATTCAGATTTGTGTTTAAAATGCAAGGAGGAGTCTGGTTCCTTTTTCCATTGTATTTGGTTGTGTAAAATTATCCAGGGTTTCTGGGATACCATTATGCTAGAGATGGGACGAGCTCTAGATCTCTCCATCCTGAAGGAACCTCGAATCTGCCTTTTTCGCCTATATGAAGGCCCGTTGGAAGCCTTAGCCGAACCTCAAAAATTATTCCTTAGTAAGGCCACCTTGGCAGGCCTACAAACTATAATGGCAGACTGGACAACGGATGCTCATCCACAGACCGCTCAATGGAAAAACAGGTTGGATAATATGCTACAACATGAACTCATGACGGCACAAAGTCAGTCACAACGAATGTAACACAGATGGGATGAGATTTGGAGTGGTTACTGGGCTCGGATCCCACAATTTAAAAAAGACCTATACAATAAACTTTGCCTTAAAAGGTATACAGCCTCTTCGAGAGCACCTAAGATGTTCCGCTGACATAAACATGCACATGGACAATATACCTTGTATCAAAGAGGGAGGGGGGAACAAGGGGGTGAATTGTAACTGGTATTTGTAAATGTTGCGTTTCATAGTTGTACATTTTATTCATGGAAAATTTAATAAAGAAATAATATTAAAAAAAAAAGAAATATCACAAATCATCACCCCAATAATCATGGCAATCATTAATAAATATTATATTATAAGCTATATTATTTTGTTATATTTTTATTATATTATATTCTAATTTTCTGCCCTATATTCATGTTCTTCTTCAAATGTAATGCATAGTTACGTTTTTGTTATACTGTTTCCTCCACATGTTACTTGTAAACCGATGTGATGCTCTGCGAATGTCGGTATAGAAAAACCTTAAAATAAATAAATAAATAATAAATAAATCACTTGAGGAAGGAGAAATTCCAGACAGACTAAAAATGGCCACAATCAAACCAATCATTAAAAAATTGAACCTGGACCCGAATGACCTAAACAAATATTGACCATCTCAAACTTACCCTTTCTAGCTAAATTAACTGAAAAGGTAGTTCTCAAACAACTAAAAGAACACCTAAAACAAAATAACATCCTACAACCAATGCAACATGGCTTCAGAAAACTCTTCAGCATGGAAACCTTACTACTAACTCTATCAGACACAATCCTAAGAGGTTTTAATAACGGACAGCGCTTCATACTAATTTTACTTGACTTATCTGCAGCCTTCGACATTGTCGAACATAAAAACCTATTAAACCAACTACACGAAATAGGCCTGGCTGACAAAACTCTAAAATGGTTCACATTCCTTCTACATAACAGATCATTCCAGGTAAACAGCAACAACAATAACTTAGAATTAATTCCTCTAGAAACCGGAGTACCACAAGAATAAGCCCTATCTGCCACCCTGTTCAATATATATCTCCTCCCTTTATGCCAATTACTCTCGCGTCTCGGAATCACATACTTTATGTATGCCAACATCTAGCTAATCATCCCTGTATCAAACAGCTTAGAAAATACCCTTAAACTATCAGCTACATATCTAAATAATATAAAAAACTCCTAAATCAAATGAGACTCCGACTCAACAAGGACAAGACCGAATACATTCTGCTCTAAAGAAAAACCTCCGGAGAACACTCTTGCAAATCCATGGTAATAGACAACACCACCATCAACCCAATAGAAAATGTCAAAGATCTAGGCATATGGATTGACCCCGAATTGAACCTCAAACACCACATAGCGATGAAAATTAAAGAAGGCTTCAACAAATTACTTATCCTTAAACGCCTAAAACCTCTTCTTAACCTACCAGAATTTAGAACCATTCTTCAATCCCTGATCTTTACTAGCTTCGACTACTGCAATTCCTTACTACTAGGCCTCCCCAAAACAACCACACGCCCACTCCAAATATTACAAAACGCCACTGCCAGAATACTCACAAGACACAAAGAAATAGATCACATTTTTTTTTTTTTTTTTTATTTTATTTTATATACCGGCAACCGTTTGCACATCGTGCAGGTTTACAAGTAACTTATAACAAGGAATATATAGGCGAGGCCTTTACAAAGAACAATATGTAACACAGTAACAAAGCAGATAACTAAATAACTTGGGGAAGGAGGGATAGATACAACAAGGGGGGGTGGGGGAGGGAGAGAACAGATACATAAGGATAAGATATATACATGGATTTGAGGAGCAGATGGTATGTACACTGGTTATATATGGAATTATATAAGTGCAGATAAAAACAGACACATTATTTTAAAGTAAGGGTTGAATGAAGTGTTTGAAGTTCTTAGAGGGAAAGGGGGTAAAGTGTAGGGTGTGGATCCTGGAGGGGATTAAAGGATTTTAGGGGGGTATTGGTGAGAGATGAAGGTAGGGTGAGAGTGTTAGAAGGTGGTGAAAAGGATTGGGGGTATGCTTGGAGGAAGAGCCAGGTTTTGAGATTCTTTTTGAAAGTGGGAGTGGAGGTTTCTGTGCGTAGGTGAAGAGGCATTGAATTCCAAAGGGAGGGGCCTGCAAGGGAAAGGGCTCTATTGGTGGTGGAAATGAGTCTTGTGGATTTTATGGAAGGAGGAATAAGGGTTGCTTGGAGTGATGAACGGGTGGGTCTAGTGGAGGTACGAGGAAGGAAAGGTGGGTTTAGCCAGTTGTAATGCTCGTTGGTGATACTTTTGTGGATGAGGGTGAGCGTCTTGTAAATAATTCGTGAGTGAATGGGAAGCCAGTGGAGATCAATGAGGGTGGGGGTAATGTGGTCTTTTTTTTTTACATTAGTGAGGATACGAGCGGTAGCGTTTTGAAGGAGTTGGAGAGGTTTGATGTGGGTGGCAGGGAGTCCAAGAAGGAGAGAGTTACAGTAGTCAATTTTAGAGAAAATTAAGGATTGGAGTACAGTACGGAAGTCAGAGAAGTAGAGAAGGGGTTTGAGTTTTTTGAGGGTTTGGAGTTTGAAATAGCAACTGCTAAGGATGGATTTGATGTATGGTTTGAAGGTAAGTTGGTTATCAAGTATGATACCAAGGTTTCTTGTGTTAGAAAGCAAATTGGGGGAATGGAGAGTGGAGGGAATGGGTATGGATGCATGTTTAGAGGAGATGAGGAGGAGTTCGGTTTTTTGTGGGTTGAGGGCTAGGTGCATGTCAGTGAGGAGCTGGTTTATGGAGGTGAGAATAGTGTTCCATTTTTGGATTGCAATGAGTACAGAGTTTGTGAAGGGGATGAGGATTTGCACATCATCTGCGTAGATGAAGTGTGTAATACCAAGGTTGGAGAGGAGATTTGTAAGGGGGAGCATGTAAATGTTAAATAAGGTGGAGGAAAGGGAGGAACCTTGAGGAACGCCACAGTCGAGATTGACAGGGGGGGATGTAAAGTTGTCAGTGAGGACTGTGTAGGTACGGTTTTGGAGGAAGGACTTAATCCAAGAAAGAGCAGTACCTGAGATTCCTATACTAATGAGGATGTTATGATGTTATGATTGGATGAGGATGTTATGATTTACGGTGTCAAAGGCAGCGGAGATGTCCAGCATGCCCAGCATGCCCATCACCCCAATACTAAAAGAACTCCACCTGCTTCCCATCGAAAAACGGATAGAGTACAAAACACTAACCATCCTACACAAATCAATGCACAACCATGAATTTAACTGCCTAGATAACATTCTACAAAAACATAAACCGCAACGAAACACCAGATCAACAAATAAAGCCCTATTTGCGATACCCCCAGTCACATTAGCCAAACTTACCACCATAAGACAGAGAGCCTTATCAATAGCTGAGCCCCAAAAGTGGAATACCCTACCAGAAACCCTAAGACTGCAAAACAAAATTATTCAAAATACTACTAAAAACATGGCTATTTAAACAAACCTACAAAGATGGCATTGGATAAACAATGCAGTCTCACGAAACACAACATCAGTAATTCCCATCTAACACCAAGCACTTCCGAGGCCACAAAATACATACAAACTAGGAAATACACACTCAATTTTCATCAAATTCATGTCTCGCTCCACCTTCCGCCTACTGTTCACCATATGCTGATAAACATATTATAATATCCCTTGAGAAATCCCTTTCTAATCCCTCTTCAGATAGCATAAATCCCATAGTATGTCATTATACAGGAAAATACTAAGTCCTCATCTACAATCAATATAATCACTGTTGCACATTATGTTGTTTATTTTTTCAATGTCAATACCACTCTATTTATGTTTAGATCTTAATGTACATATTTCAAATGATTATTTACTGTTACGACTTCTTTACTGTAAAATGTTTTTTTATCTGTAAACCAGAGTGAAGACTTGCGCCAAACCTCGGTATATAAAAACCTATAAATAATAAATCTTCACTTATCACTCTTCTTTCTTCAGAATAGGTTCCTTTTACTACTACTCACTGACATTTGTCAGCCAATTTGTAATCCATTCTACCACATTGTGACCCACTCCCAGTCTTATTTTATTTATGAGCCTCCTATGTGGGACCAAATCAAAACCTTGCTGAAATCCAAGTAAACCACACTGAATACTCTTCCTTGATCCAGTTCTCTAGTCACCCAATCAAAAAAACATCAGATTTGTTTGACATGATCTTCTTCTAATAAAACCATGTTGTCTCAGATCCTTTAATCCATTGGATTGTAGATAGTTAATTAACTTTTCCTCCATTAATTTTCCGCTAATGAGGTTAGGTTAACCGGCTTGTAGTTTCCAGCCTCCTTCCTGCTAGCACTTTTGTGAAGCAGGATTACAACTTCCCTTCTCCAGTCCTGTGGCACTACTCCAAGTATCCATTGGACAGGTTGGTTGTCAGACCCACTAGCACTTCTCAGAGCTCCCTAAGTATCCTGGGATGTATCTCATCTGGCTCCATGCCCTTGTTCACTTTCAGTTTTCCTAGTTCCATCCAAACACTCTCTTCTGTAAATAAGAATGTTTTTGCAGATGAAACTAAAATCTGCAACAGAATGGGCATGCCTGAAGGAATAGAGAGAATGAGAAGTGGCCTAGAAAAGCTCAAGAAGAATTCCAAGTTTTGGCAGTTGGGATTCAATGCCAAGAATTGCAGAGTCATGCATTTGGGGTACCACAATCCAAATGAATTGTATGCGATGGGGAACAAGACTCATGTGCACGAATTGGGAGACAGACCTCAGGGTGATAGTGTCTGATAATCTGAAGGTGATCAAGCAATGGGACAAGGTGGTGGCTAAGGCCAGAGGAATACTGGGCTGCCTCTAAAGCAGGAAAACGTAGGTGATAATGCCACTGTACAGATCCTTGGGAGGCCTCATATGGAAAGGAAAATTGTTTCTTACCTGCTAATTTTTGTTCCTGTAATACCACAGATCAGTCCAGATAAGTGGGGTTTTGCCTCCCTACCAGCAGATAGAGTCAAAGAAAGAAAACTTTGAGGCACTGCTACATAACAGAGTGCCACCTGCAGTCCTCTCAGTATTGATCTGTACCCAAGCCAAGATGTAACCCCAAAATCCATGGAAAACTATAGGGTTGGAAACCACCAAAAACTGGAGCCCCAAACACTAAACCTGAAAACCCCAAACCATGATCAACAACTGCCCAGATCAGTCCAGACAAGTGGGATGTACCAAAGCACCCCTAAGACAGGGCGGGAACCCGAAAGACCCGCATGCAGAACATTCTCAAAGAATGTTTCTTCCTGTGCCCTCACATCCATGGGGTAATGTCTGGTAAAGTGTGCAACGAGGACCACACCGCAGCCCTACAAATCTCCTGAGATGACAGCAACTGATATTCTGCCCAGGGCTAGTGATCTTGTAGAGTGCACCTTCAGCCCTGCTTAACTTGATGGCCCTTACAAATATAGGTTGTGCAAACAGCCGCTTTCAACCAATGGAAAAAGGTAGCCTTAGAGAACTTCTCTCCCTTCTTCCTGCCCCCATACTGGACAAAAAGGTGAACAGACTGCCAGAACTATTTGACAGCTCCAGCTAATGCAAACAGAGTTCTCCTCACATTCAAAAGATGCAGCTCCCTGCCCCAGGGGAATCCTTAGACCACTCCGGAAAAGCTGGAAGGTATACCAACTGATTAACATGAAAGGACACCACCTTAGCCCAAAAAGAGGGGACCGTCCGCAAGGAAATCCCATCATGGGAAATCCGCAGAAAGGGATTCTTGAAGACAGAGCCTGTAACTCCAAAACCTGAATGGCCGAACAGAAGGCCACCAGGAACACTGCCTTCAGAGTCAAAGCCTTCAGCGTTGCTCTCCTACTTCAATTTCTCTCTTTTTCTTTCTTAATCTCAGACTGCAGGGTTGCATCTCTACCATCTGCTGGAGTGACACTCTTATGTAGCAGTGCCTTAAAGTTTTGTTTCTGACTCCATCTGCTGGACACTGACAACTAATACTCCAAATACATTTAAGGGACTTTACATCAGATTAAGCAACCCTACTCCCTTAGTAACATTAAATAACTAAGAACTCAATAATATAAAGATGCAGACAGCAGTCCAGCAGCAAGCTAGGGGCTATCTAGTGTTTTGCCTACCAGTTGGTGAGCAATTGTATATATGAAGCTGGTGCAAAGAGTTTCTGGCTCTCAAGAGAATGCGTTTGATATCTGGAGGCTAGAGCAGTAGGCCTGGAGGAGCTGAGGCACACAGTGGTATACAGTCTGGCAACCCCTGTGCTGTTTTGGAGGACTAAGATTGTTTGGAAGGAAAGCATAATCCTGATGTTGCAGGAAATGATCCTGTAGTTAGGACCTGCCCTCCAGGTGATGCAGAGTCTTCTTACAATGAGGATGTATCTTCAGAGGCATGTGCTCAGGAAGGGAGGATTAGGAAAGCCATAGCTGGCAATTCAATCATTAGGAACATAGGTAGCTGGGTGGCTGGTAGGCACAAGGATATCTTGGAAACCTGCTCACCTGATGCAAAGATAGCAGACCTCACTTTCCAGCTAGATAGAATTTTAAATAGTGCTGGGGAGGAGTCAGCTGTCATGGTTTATGTGGGCACCAAAGATATATTTATTATTTAATAATTTTTATATACTGACTTTTCATGTGAGCATATCAAATTGATTTACAGTAGTTAGCAAATATTCATTTAAAAATATTTGCATTTCCAAAAGAAGAAAGGAAGTAAATACATAGTTTCATAATGTAAATAAATAAAATAGTAAAACTAAAAATAGTAGGCTAAATAATTATAAAATTTAAACAATTAGAGAGGCAGTATAGTAAGAGTAGAGATAATAAAATGAAATATATACATTATCTTGGTATAAAATCAGTAGATTGAAAACATTAAGGGCCGGATTTTAAAAGGGTTACGCGCGTAACCCTTTTAAAATGCCCCTGCATGCTCCGAGCCTATTTTTATAGGCTTCCGGTGCGCGCAAAGCCCCAGGACACGCTTAAGTCCCAGGGCTTTCTTGGGGGGCGTGTCCAGGGGGCGTATCGCGATCAGCGCGTCATCGGGGGGCGTGACACAGTCGGCGCGTCACCCGGGGGTGGTGCCGCGGGCGTGGTTTCGGCCCGGGGGCGTGGCAGCAGCCTCCGGACCAGCCCCCGGACCGGAACATGGCGCGTGGCAGCCGGCCCGGCACGTGCAAAGTTACGCCTGTCTCAAGCAGGCGTAACTTGTGCGACAGAGGTTGGGGGGGGTTTAGATAGGGCCAAGGGGGGGTGGATTAGGTAGGGGAAGGGAGGGGAAGGCGGAAGGAAAGTTCCCTCCGAGTCCACTCTGATTTTGGAGCGGCCTCGGAGGGAACGGGCAGCGCGCGCAGGGCTCGGCGCGCGCAAGTTGCACAAACGTGCCGACCCCGGATTTTATAAGATATGCGGCTACGTGTGTATCTTATAAAATCCGGCGTACTTTTGTTCGCGCCTGGAGCGCAAACAAAAGTACGTGCGCGCGCTGTGTTTTAAAATGTACCCCTATGTTAACAGCTCTTGGAAGGCTTGTTTAAAAAGCCAAGTTTTAATCCCCTTTTTAAATAATTTGATGTCTGCTTCTAATCATAATTCCTGTGGATAGAGTTCCATAGTTGGGGTCCAGCTATAGAGATAGTTCTTTCTCTTACATTATTTAGATGCGCAATTTTGGGAGAAGGAATTGGCAACATCCCTGCTCCAGTTGATCTAGTAATTCTGGAAGGGATGTGGAAATGAAGAGATAAAGTTAGCCATTTAATTTTTTCATTGTAGAGGGTTTTATGAACTAGGGACAAGATTTTATGCTGGGCCCTGTATTTGACCGGTAGCCAGTGAAGTTCTTTTAATATTGGGGTGATATGTTCGGATCTTTTAGTTCCTGTCAAAAGTCTAGCTGCTGAGTTCTGCAGAGGTTGCAATGGTTTGTAACATTTGCGGGTAGACCTAGAAATAGTGAATTGCAGTAGTCTAATCTTGATAAGACAATTGCCTGTAAAACAGTTCTAAAATCTTTTGGGAATAGGAGGGGTTTTAATCTTTTTAGGATATTTAATTTGAAGTAACCATCGCTTATGATTTTTTTAATGCAGGATTTCATTGAGAATTCTCAATCTATGAAGATCCCTAGATCTCGTACTTCTAGGGAGATGGGGTAATTTTTAGCTGCTTCTTGAACTTCAAGCTCTTTTGTCTTGCTTAATTTGGGTGAGATGTATAGAATTTCAGTTTTATCAGTATTTAGGGAAAAGATTAATTTGAGTTAATACTTTTCAATGGCGGATTGGTATATATCCCAGAGCTTAAGAGTTTGGTGGATAGATTTTTGGATCGGTATTAAAATCTGAACGTCGTCAGCATAGACAAAATGTGTTAGACCGAGGCATGCTAGAATTCTACATAATGGCAGCATATAAATATTAAAAAGGGTTGAGGATAGAGAGGATCCCTGAGGTACTCCATAGTTGAGATCGATTGGATGTGATTCATTATCAAGAAATTTTACTTTGAAGGTTCTATTTTTTAAGTAGGAGTTAAACCATTTCAGTGCGGAGTCTTTAATGCCTATTTCTTATAGTCTATCAAGGAGGATTTTATGATTAACTGTATCAAAAGCTGCCGGAATATCTAGCATGATTAGGAAGTAAGTTTGGCTGTTATCGGCACCTCTGAGGATATCTTGTAGTGAAGTTAAAAAGGTCTCAGTACTAAAATATTTTCTAAATCCATGTTGTGCCGGATAAGGGTACTTACTGTGCTTTTCAAGATAATCTGTTAGTTGATTGTTAATTACTTTCTCAAGAATTTTTGATATACAAGGTAAATTAGAAATAGGTCTTAGGTTTGAAAGATCAAGTGAATTGGATTGTGGTTTTTTTGTGATTGGTTTTACTATTGCGGATTTTAAAATATGTGGGACATTAGCTTCAGTTATGGATACATTAATTATATCGGCAATAGGTTTGGAGACTATATTGGTGATTGATTTTAATAGTTTTTGTTGAAATATGGTCAACTGGGTGAGCAGCGGGTTCATTTTTTTAATTATACCTTCAATTTCAAGAGATGAAACTGTGTCAAGTAGGTTAAATGGTCCTTAGGATTAGTTGGTAGTACAATATGGTTAGAATTCAGGGGAGATATGTTTTTTAGATGTTTTAAAGTTTTTTTCCTTAAATATTGTGCAACTGTATTACAATTAACAGAATTGTTTAATGTGGGAGTTTCAATGGGATTGGTCAGGTCTTTTACATATGAAAACAGTACTCTAGGGTTATACTGAAATGTATTTATATTGTTAGAATAACATTCTTTTTTTGCTTTATTGGTGGATTCATTGTGAAACAGAGTTTTGTAGTTAGTTAATGTTTCAGTGGAGGGAGATGTTCTCCAATGTCTCTCAGCTTTTCTTAGTGCTGTTTTAAATATTCTTAGTTTATTGTTGTACCATGGGGTGTGGTGTTTCTTGTTAATAGAAATATCTTTTTTAATAAGTGGGCAGCAATTATCAGCTATTTCTTTTGTTAAAGAGAACCATGAATTGATTGCGTTATCACTGTTTGATGTATCTACCGTATTTTTCGCACCATAAGACGCATTTTTTTCCCCCAAAAGTGTGTGTGTGTGTGTGTGGGGGGGGCGGAAATGTCTGTGCATCTTATGGAGCGAATATTAAAAAAAAAAAAACAAAAACTTACTATAACCCCCCCCCTCCTGACCTCCCCCCCCCCCCAAAGATGTTCCAAAAGTCCCTGGTGGTCCAGCGGGGGTCCTGGAGCGATCTCCTGCACTCGGGCCGTTGGCTGCCAGTATTCAAAATGGCACCGATAACCTTTGCCCTTACTATGTCACAGGGGCTACCGGTGCTATTGGTCGGCCCCTGTCACATGGTAGGAGCACAAGATGGCGCTGGCCGTCCATTGCTCCTACCAATGGCACCGGTAGCCCCTGTGACATAGTAAGGGCAAAGGCTATCAGTGCCATTTTGAATACTGGCAGCCAACGGCCCGAGTGCAGGAGATCGCTCCCGGACCCCCGCTGGACCACCAGGGACTTTTGGCAAGTCTTGGGGGGGGCGGGGGGGTCAGGAGGGTGGGGGGTTGTAGTTAATTAAATTTTAAAGGGTTGGAATGGGGAATGGGGACAAAAAAAACATTTATGCCCGTCCCTAATTTGCTCCATAAGACGCACAGATGCCGGGGAACAGAGCGGGTTTAGCACACCATTTTTTTTAATTTTAAATTTTCCCGCTCTGAATCCTAGGTGCGTCTTATGGTCAGGTGCGTCTTATGGAATGAAAAATACGGTATGTCATTTAGGGCTTTTGAGAGATGATCGGTTAGGGTATCTAGTTGACATGGTTTCCTGCATTCTAGTCTGGTCTTGGAAGCTGGGGGTACTACGGTTGAGTATTGGATATTAATATCACTGGAAATAGTTTATGATCAGGACCATGGATTGGGTTAATAGTAGGACTGAGAGTGGTATCTGATATAAGAGTTTGATGAATATTAAGTTCTAGTGTGTGTCCTGCTTTGTGAGTTGATTGATTTATTATTTGTTGAAAACCTAATGCTGACACTGAATTTAAGAAGGCCTTATAGTTGTGAGATAATGGGTCTTTATCGACATGTAAGTTAGTCACCGAGTTTGACGGTTGGAATTTCAGTTTTTAGGTTAGTAACAAAAAATTCAATTAATGGAGAGACACTGAATTCTAATAAGCTTGAGGTGCGTTAGATATTAACAAATTTGTAGACACTGGGAATTTAAGAGTGCTATTTCGAATTGGGTGGTTGAATTTATTTGCTGTATTTTTAGGTGTAGTTCCTTCTTTGAAAGTATCGTTATACACCACTACCTCTTTTGTTGAGCCTAGGTATAGATGTGATATCATATATATGAATATACGGGAAGGAAGTTCTGGAATCAAATGTAGGCTTTTAGGTAGAAAGCTGAAATCCAGAACTTCCAGGATAGCATTCTTGGTAATGCTACCCATTTCACGCGCAGGACCCCAGAAGCAGGCAGAACTCTGAAGTCGCAATGCAAGGATAAGACGATGATGCAGGGAAGAGGGCTTTATTAAGAATTGGGCAACATTTTGGGGAAGATGGAGCCTATTCAGAAAGGATGGGCTACACCTTAACCAGGATAGAACCTCGGCTGCTGCAGCTAACATTTAAAAAGAGGAGAAAGCAAGCTTTTTTTAAAACAAAATCATTGGGGGAAAGTTGACAATCACTCTGGAGCACATGGTTCAGAGATGAGGTGTCTTCAAAGGATACTGGCATAATGAGGAGATAAGAATATCCCCGATGGAAAGGTTATGAAAAAGGCGAAGGAAGTAGCCTAGCTTACATTTAAATAAAAAGTCAACAAAGACAAATGATTCCTAACTACCCATTTAACTGAAGATTGTTTTTATAAACTATTAAAATATACTTCTATCATAGAACCCCATAAGCTGTTATAAAACTGGTATAAACGATATGCCCTTACTTATTACATATCCTGACTTCGAATCATCAGCATTCTGTTCCTTTTGCTTCTAGATTTATTTTAGTTTAGTTTTGACAGCCATGGGATCCTGTATTATGAACTAGGATCAGTGTAACATTATTGTATTTCATTTATTGATTTCCTTGTTTCCTTATTTGTGTATCACTGTTATATTGTTTTTCAAGTTATTTGCTTGATAATGCAATATTTTAATTTATAAATAATAAAAAGCTAAAATAAGATACTTTGAATTGTCTGACTGAAAAATAACATTGGAGAGCTAGAATGTATAGTGCTGAATGAAGATGTAGACATAACAGGCATCTCAGATACCTGGTGAAAGGAGGACAACAAATAGGATACTGTGACACCAAGGTACAAATTAATGTGAGAGGGCAGATAAAATGGGTGGAAGACTAGCATTTCCAGAATCTGCATTTTAACTAATCACATTCTTTCTTTGAATGCTTTAGGACATTTATGACTATGCATTGTAAATATTTTTTTCACTGTTCAGTTAAATTTTAACTGTGTTTGCCCAGTTTATTATAATGTATGTTCTTAGTTCCATGTATCGCCGTACAGGCAGTTTTTTTTTTGTTCCTTGTAAACCGGTTTGATTTGTATTTAATGCAAGAAGATCGGTATATAAAAACAATAAATAAATAAATAAATATATGTTTTATCATTATTATCCACCTTGAACAGCTTGTCTGGTAGTAAGGCAGGCTATACATTTCTGTAAATAAAATAAGTGTTCAGGATGGCATAGAGTCAAGCAGGATAAATGTATTGCAGGAAACAAATTACACTCTGGAATCCTTATAGATACCAGGGGATAAATTATATTGAAATGATGGGCTAGGAAAATTGGTGGTGGGGTGGTGCTATTATATGTTAGGATTGGCAGAGTCAAACAGGAAATAAAATACAATGTGGAATCTCTATGGATAGGAATTCCATGTATGATGGGGATGAGGAAAGCAGTGGGGGTATATAACCATCAGCCTGGCCAGGATGAAGATGTAGATAGGTAGATGCTAACAGAAATTAGAAAAACTAACAAATTAGCAAAACAATAATAACTGGAGATTTCAATTACCCCAAAACTAAATGAGTAAATGTCTCATCAGGACATACTAGGGAGGTAATATTTCTAGATGCCATAAATGACTACTTTATGGAGCCAATGAGAAGAAGGACCAATGAGAAGAAGGACTACTCTAGATTTAATCCTTACAGCAATGCAGGATTTGGTAACAGTGGTGGGGCCACTTGGTAAAGAGTGATCATAACAATCAAGTTTCAGAGGAAGTGATGTCATTGAGCTCAATGGCCACTTAGTAGAGCTGCTCTCTGCTCTGCAAACCAGAACCTTGGTCTTTTAGTCTCATGAATCCTCTGCTCACTGTGTATTTGCAGACTCAAACCTTGCAGGTGGGGGGGTTTTATGGCTAGCAATTTAAGATAGTTTTCCTACCTCGGGAGCAGCGCAGGGCAGGATGACACAGGCAATATGACGAAACTCTAGGAATATGCATCGCCCAAATTGGGAGGCAGTAAAGAATATGAGATTGTTGCATCGGAGAGTGTGGAAAGGAAAATTGGTTCTTTCCTGCTAATTTTTGTTCCAGTAGTACCACGGATCAATCCAAACTCCTGGGTTACGCCTCCCTTCCAGCAGATGGAGACAGAGAAAGTTTTACTGACACTGCTACTTAACCACACATACTACCTGCAGTTCCTCAGTATTAATCTATACCCAAGCCAATCACAACAAAATTGAAAAATGTTTCAACTTTTAAAAAGTTACAAAAACATTTATTTATTTGCTTTTATATACCGACATTCATTGGCGTACATCACATCGGTTCACATTATAACAGTTGGAATAGTATGACAGGGGGTTGTACTATTTATACATTGTAACATTAACCTTAATGGGGAACATTAAAACGTCTAGCGATAAACCTTGGTGGGTGAACATTTAAACAAGTATAACGATAGATATTAAGGGTTGGTTATTGTAATTTCAGTTTTAGAACTGGGCTAGGGTATCTCATTAGCGGAAGCAGTATTTACAATATATACAATAGAGAATCACAGATACAATATGTAGCGTGGCATGTACCTGATTTAACTGGAAGGTTAAGGTATCTTAATGAAGGTGCTAGGGGGGATGGGGGGAGGGAAAGGTCATGGGAGGAACATGAAAACATGAAAAAAGTCTCAACTATAAAAAACTGGGCGGGTTCTGGACTGATCCATGGTACTACAGGAACAAACATTAGCAGTTAAGAACCAATTTTCCTTTCCCTGTACATACCGTGTTTCCCCGAAAATAAGACAGTGTCTTATATTAATTTTTGCTACCAAAGATGCACTAGGCCTTATTTTCAGGGGATGTCTTATTTTTCCATGAAGAAGAATTCACATATATTGTTGAACAAAAAAATGAACATTTATTATATTCTGAATAGTTGTCTGGTTATGCCGTTTGTGATGACAACTAACTGTGAATCCTGCAGGGTAAAAAAATGACAGCTGCATGCTCTGGTGTTCTGTGCGATGGGCATGCTCCCAAATAAAAACTTTGCTAGGTCTTACTTTCGGAGGAGGTCTTATATTTAGCAATTCAGCAAAACCTCTACTAGGTCTTATTTTCGGGGGATGTCTTATTTTCGGGGAAACAGGGTACCTGGATCAGTCCAGACTCCTGGGATGTACCAAAGCTCCCTAGATAGGGTGGGACCTGGAGAGTTCAACTTACAGAACACTTTCGCCAAAGGATGGGGAGCCTGTATGGCCCATATCCAAACCGTATCTATCAAAAGTATGTAGCAACTTCCAAGTCGCTGTTCTTTAAATTTTTTGTGAAGAAACCAGCTGAGCCTCTTCCCACGAGGCCACCTAAGAACGCGTAGAATTAGCACGGAATTCCTCTGGAACCGGCTGACCTTGAAAAATGTAGGTGTAACCAATATCCTCCTCAAGCCAACGAGCAATGGTAGCCTTAGAAGCCTGAAATCCCGTCTTTTGGCCACTCCAGAGAACAAGGAGGTGATCTGACCTCCTAAAGTAATTCGTTACCTTGAGGTAATTCAATAAAGCTCTTCTGAAAGCTAACAACCTGAGCTCCTTCGCATGAGGAGTAGACACGTCCAACCCGGGAAAGGCCGGAAGTTCCACTGTCTGATTCATGCGAAACGCAGAGACCGCTTTTGGTAAAAAGGAAGGTACGGTTCTCAAAAGATTCCGACTCTGAAATCTGGAGGAATGGATTATGACACGACAGTGCCTGTAATTCAGAAATCCTCCTAGCGTCGCTCTCCGGAGTGGTTCAAAAGGAGCCTCACAAACTCCTGAGGACAAGATTAAGATTCCAGGATGGACAAACTCGTCGAAGTGGAGGCTGTAAATTCTTCGCCCCTTGAAGAAAGCAAAGGACGTCCGGATGTGCAGAAATAGATGAGCCATCAATCTTGACAAAAGGCAACCTAGAGCCGCTACCTGCTCTTTAAGCAAGCTAAGAGACAAGCCTTTGGCGAAACCATCCTGCACAAAAGATAAAATGTCAGAGACTGACGACCGGAGAGGGCGAACTTCATTGGCGGTACACCAGGACTTGAAAACCTTCCAGACCCGTACATGGGAAAGATTAGTAGACTTTCTCCTGGCTTGCAACAATGTAGTCTCTGGATAATCCCGATGTCTTAACCGTTGCCTCTCAAAAGCGAACAGCCTGGTTGGAAAATATGGGTCCCTGTCAGACAAGGCCCTCCAGATGGTTCAATCGAATCGATCCGTCCACAGCCAAATTGATCAGATCCACGAACCACGGACGGTGCAGCCACTCCAGTGCCATCAAGACCACTTCGCCCTGATGCTTTTCTATGCGACATAATACCTTTCCCACGAGTGGCCAAGGAGGAAAAACATAGAGTAGCACTCATCTTGGCCAAGGGAGAATCAGCGCATAAACCCCCTCAGCTGCGCTCTTGCCTCAGACTGAAAAACCGAGATGCTTTGGCATTCCGATGAGTCGCCATTACATCTACATGGGAGGAGACCACTGTTCGTCAATGAGCTTCATCGCTGACTCCAACAACTCCCACTCGCCCTGATCTAATACCATCCGACTCAAGAAATTTGCCTGAACGTTCTCGACCCTGATAATGTGGGTGCCGCTAAGCGTGCCAGGTGTTGCTCTGCCCAATGAATCAACTCCTGTGCCTCCCTGGCTACTCCTTGACTCTTGGTTCTGCTCTGACGATTGATATAAGCCACTGTTGTCGCATTGTCAGAGAGAACCCTCACCGACCGGCCTCTCATCACTGGCAGAAATTCCTGCAAGGCTAAGTGGACCGTTCTGGTCTCTAGTCGGTTGATAGACCACACACACTCTTTCCTGGACCAGTCACCCTGAGCTGACTGGTGCTGACATACTGCTCTCTAACCAGAGAGACTGGCATTGGTAGTAATCTGGGACTTCTAGGTCCACACCCCGGACCAGATTAAAAGTTAGAAGCCACCAGGAAAGGCTCTCCCGAGCGACGCCATCGAGTGGTAGCTGAAGCTGAAAATCCTCTGAGACTGGACTCCACCGAGACAAAAGTGCTCTCTGCAATGACCTCATGTGAGCAAAGGCCCACGGCACTAACTCCAGCGTCGAGGCCATAGAGCCCAGAACCTGCAAGTAATTCCATACCTTGGGCACCCGTAACTGCAACAACCACTGAACTTGTTCCTGCAGCTTTAGAATGCATTCTTCTTAGAGGTACACCATGCTGATTAGAATGTCGAAACAAGCCCTCAGACACTCCAGGGACTGCGTTGGTGACAGATGACTCTTTGCTACATTCACCACCCAACCGAGCGACTGTAACATTTATAGGACCCTTTGAACTGACTGGTGATACAGAACTTCCAACTTTGCCCTGATAAGCCAGTCTTCCAGATACAGATGTACCAGAATCTCCTCCTTCCTGAGTGCCACCGCTACCACCACCATCATCTTGGTGAAGGTGTGTGGCGCTGTGGCCAATCTGAAAGGAAGGGACTGAAACTGAAAATGCTGCTATTGTTTTTTTTTTTGTATTAAACTTTAATGAAAAGTACCATAACTGACTGACTCAGACAAAAAAAGTACCTAGAGCCTGCAGTTGACCAAGCAGCCTCATGAAGGCAAGGGATCTAGACCACCAGATTTACACCCCACGGACGCATGGATCGGGCACACGCAAGGGTCACCAACTCCCCACCCATCCGCCTCAACCAGACAGGGAGAACCCCTCAGGATTCAGAAAAATAATAAACACCCAGGAGGAAGGCTCAAAAGGAAAAATGAAAATTGTCTCAGTCGCAGAACTGCAGGTTTGCACCCATGTACCATCTGCTGGAAACAAAGACATACTGAGGAACTGCAGGTAGCAAGTGTGGTTAAAGTAGCTGATGCGTTGCTGCTTGCTGGCCGAACCGCAAGCAGCCTCTCACCTTGTTGTGGCTGGAGTGCTGCTGCTGGTGCCAGTCTTGCCTCGCAGCGGGGGCGACGTTCTCGTTGCTCCTCGCGGCAGGGGTGCTGCCGCCGCTCTCCCTTCTACAGCCCGGGTGCCGCCGATGCCACCGTTCTTCCTTGTGGCGGGGAAGCTGCTACTGGCATTGCTGCCTCTTTGCAGCTAATGCCGCTGCTACGGATCTTCGTGGCCCTGTGCCATTGGCATTGCCTCCGGGCCCTATGCTCTTCACGGCTTGCAGTGCCACCGTGATTACCTCCACTTCTGTATCGAGGACGCTGCTGTTGCTACCAACTCCATCCTGGTCCGGCTCCTGCTTAGGCGCGTGCTTGAGCCTCTTTTCTATTTTTAAAGGGCCAGCAGTGGGAAAAGGCCCGCAGCCCCAATGATGACATCATTCCTTGTATTTTCAGCTCTATAAAAGGGCTCTTTGCCAGTTCCTCGGGGCCTTTGCAAGGGGCTGCCTGCTCCTGGATTCTCTGTTCCAGCTTGTTCTTCCAGGAGGCTTCTGAGGTCCATCATCGCTTCTTGAAGGTCTTCGGTTCTTCGTGGGAGCTCCTTTGTCTTTGTTCTGTTTCTGGTCTCTCGATGGATCCTGTGTCCTGTTTGTTCCTGCGTCCAGATGTTCCAGTCTCTTCAGTTCCTGTGTGTAGATGTTCCTGATTCTTCAGTTCCGGGTCCAGGTGTTTCAGGCTTGCTTCTTTCCGACAGATCCAGTCTCCAGTTGATCAACCCTTAAGTTTAAGCCTGAATTCGAATCGGAGTCCTGTTCCTGATCATTGGAGCCCTGTTCTGGTCCAGATTCTCCTTCCAAGTGCTGCCCGGATTCCTCTCCCTTCCTGAGTTCCAGTCCTGAGCCTGCTCCATTCTCCGTGTGGTCCACGACCAGTCTGTTCAGGTTGTGTAGGGCGCAGTGGGACAGCGTGGTTTGTGACCAGCCTATGGGGGGCTGTGTAAGGCGTGCTGAGGGGCAGTGCCTTGTCTGACTCTTCAGCCCTCCTGTGTCATCTCATCCAAGTCTCTGAGTGCCTTTGTCTTGTCCAAGTCTCCGAGTGCCTTTGCCATGTCTTGTCCTTGTTCCAGATTCATCTTTTCTTCGACCTCTGTCCGTCCTGACGCACTTGCCGTTCCCATATGGCAGGTCTGAAAGGGCTATCGAGTGGTGAGAGGGCTACCCCAGAGACCAGCCTTGCATTGCTGGGTCTCCTCTTGGTGCGTTCAGGTTCGGCAGAGGCCCGAGAGCTCCAAGTCTTCAGCTGGTTTGCCCGTGCTCGGATACGCCTCACCTGTCATAGCGCATACCCTGGTTTCTTCTTCTAGGGTTGTGCTGTGGCCTAAGGGCACACTTTCTTGAACAAGCGACCACTCTTCCGCGCTCTCAACAGTAGCAGTGCCAGTAAAACTTTCTCTCTCTCCATCTGCTGGAAGGGAGGCATAACCCAGGAGTCTGGACTGATCTGGGTACGTACAGGGAAATACTCTCCCTCACTCAATTCCAGTTGTAGTTTCAGGAGCTAAAAGCCAACATGCACAGAATTAAAAAGAGTTGCTAGAGATGTATCTGAAATGCACCAGGACCTGATAGATGTTGAGAGGCACGTGGAAGAGGCAGAAAGCAGGAAAGAGGAACAAGTCTCTTCAGTGGTTCAAATGCAAAAAAATGGAGAAGTTTGAAAAAGTCAATGTGGAGCTCCAAGACAGGTTGGAAGACCTTGAGAACAGTTCAAGGTGCAGTAACCTGCGCTTCAGGGGCATCCCTGACGCACCTGATTACCAGGATTGCACATAAGTGGTCATAGATATCAGTAAAGCAATCCAGTCCTAAAGAAATGCAGGACGTTGTGATTGATAGAGCACACACATCTCGGTGGGTGGGGGAAATCAGAGAAATACCCCATTGCTTGTTGCATAATTTTTCAGTTAAAGAGAGGGTATTCATACAGGCCAGCAAGATGGGCACATTGAACTGGGATGGCCACACAGTAGAACTTTATAACAATTTGTCTCCAATAAATATCTGTAAGAAATGAGAGCTGAGGGATATAACTGCAGTATTAAGGGGGAGAATATTAGATACCAGTGGTGATTTCCTTTTGCCCTTATATTTACAATTAATGGTGTGATTTCCAAAGTTAAGTCTGTCGAGAAGGTGGCAAAATTCTAAGGGCTGCTGATATAGCATTACAGTTACCTATAGAGTCCAAGTTTGGGCCTTCTAGGAGAGAATATTGCAAATGGCAGAGAGTGCCAAAAGGTGGCAGGAGGCTTCAGAGGAATTTCAGTGGTGCAGTTTCTCCCACAGACACTAATGGCCGAGTTGGCCTCATTTCCTCCTGTTGGTTTAGTTTTTGTGGACTTTATTTTTTTAATTTCTCTAACTGCAGTTCCAGTGCTTCACTGTTTTTTGACTGGTATGGGCTTATAAGCTCTTACTTTTATTTTTCTCTTTTTTATTTTCTCTTTTTGCTCTGTCCTCATTTGGGGAACTGGGGACACTGTTGTTACATTAATATAGATTGTGGTGTTCATTTAGGTGATGATCTGCTATGGAGGATGCAGATTAGGGCAGGAGTGGGTTGGAGGAGGGAGAAGAGAGGAAAAAGGGTTCTTACCTGCTAATTTTCATTCCTGTAATACCTCAGATCAGTCCTGACAAGTTGGTTTTATTCATCCCTACCAGCAAATGGAGGTAGAGAACAAAACATTGGGCACTGCCACATATACAAGAGTGCCACATGCAGTCCCTCAGTATTAATCGATACCCAAGCCAAGATAAGAAAAATAAAAAGTGAAAAAGGCTCCCAACATGGATACTCCTGACCAACTAGATAACTATGCAGAAAACGCTAAACCTAGAAATTGAAGCCAAAAAATGGCAAATCTGCTTTGCAAATAAATACAGCAGTAGACCAAGCAGTCTTTCGGCAGAGATCCTCAGGGCAGGCCTCTGAACTGATCTATGGTATTACAGGAACGAAAATTAGCAGGCAAGAACCAATTTTCCTTTCCTGAACATTCCCAGATCAGTCCAGACAGGTGGGATGTACCAAAGCCCTCTTACACTGGGCGGGAACCCGAAAGACTCGCTCGAAGAACACTCTCTCCAAAAGGGGGCCGCCTCCGGAGCCCACACATCCAAACTGTAATGCTTGGTAAAAGTGTGCAATGAAGACCACACCACGGCTCTACAGAACTCTTGGGGAGACACCTGTTGACACTCAGCCCAGGACGGTACCTGAGCTCGAGTCGAATGTGCTATAAGACCCACTGGAACTGCTGTTCCTTTTGATACATATGCTGCAGACATTGTCTCTTTCAACCAACAAGACAAAGAAGCCTTAGTCGCCTTTTCGCCCTTTTTTGCTCCTCCGAACAGGACGAACAAATGATCAAGGCGACGAAAAGTGTTAGTGACTTTCAAGTAACATAATACCATCCGTCTCACATCCAAAAGGTGAAGTTCTTGTCCCATCGAGGGATCCTGAGCCCAATCCGGAAATCCGGGCAACTCCATTGATTAGTTTACATTGAAAACCGACACCACCTTAGGAAGAAACGAAGGTACCGTAAGCAAGGACACCGTATTGGACAATATCCGGAGAAACGGATCACGGCACGAAAGCACCTGCAATTCCGAAATCCTTCTAGCTGAATAGATAGCTACCAAAAAGACCGTCTTCAGAGTCAGGATCTTCAAAGATACCCGATTCAGAGGCTCGAATGGCTCCTCGCAAAAGACCCGTAGCACGAGATTAAGATAACATTCCGGACAAATGCGAAGCAGAGGTGGACGGAGATGTTTGACTCCTCGCAGAAAACTCACCGCATCCTGATGGGATGCCAAGGCCTTCCCCTGGACTCTCCCTCTGAGACAACCCAAAGTGGAAACCTGGACCCGAAAGGAATTATGGGCTAATACTTTGGATAAAAACACCTGCAAAAAAAAAAAATAGGGGGCACCAACACCTGAAGAGGGTCCAATCCCTGTTGTCCACACCAGATCTCAAACACCATCCATACCCTGGAATAGGCTAAAGAGACAGCAGGGCATCTCGCTTGGAGCAGCGTGGTAATTACTGGTTCCAAATACCCCCTCACGTGCAATCGCCTCCTCTCAAAAGACAGGCCTTGAGACAAAAGCGATCGGAAAATATAGGACCCTGACACAGGAAATCCGGTAAATGGGTCAGGCGTAGAGATCCGTCCACTGCCAGCCGCACCAGATCCGCGAACCACAGACGGCGAGACCATTCCGGAGCCACCAGAATCACTGACCCCGAGTGGCCCTCTACTCGCCTGAGTACCTTTGCTATCAGCGACCTAGGAGAAAAGACATACAGGACTCCGGTCAGCCACGGACATACGAGGGCATAGAGCCCCACTGCCCCGGACTCCCTCCGGCGGCTGAAGAACCTTTGCGTCTTGTTATTGAGACTCATTGCCATGAGATCGAACTGCGGGGTTCCCCACCGTTCGCAGATAAGCTCCCAGGCCCTCAGAGAATTCCCACTCCCCCGGATCCAACTGCTGCCGGCTGAGGTAATCCGCCTGGATGTTGTAGACTCCTGTGACATGGGAGGCAGCGATTCCTTCGAGATGAAGCTCTGCCCACTCGAACAGCAGCTGAGCCTCCTGCGCTACCGTGGGACTCTTGGTTCCCCCCAGACAGCTGATGTAAGCCACTGTGGTCGAATTATCTGAGAAAACTCACACGATCTGATAGCAGACCAAGGGAAGAAACTGCTCCAGAGCTCGGTGCACCGCTCTCGTCTCCAGGTAATTGATGGACCATGTCTGTTCCGATATCGACCAAAGGCCCTGAGCAGACCTGCCCAGACAAACTGTCCCCCAACCCCGAAGACTTGCATCCGTGGTGACCATCACCCACTATGGAACCTCGAGAGGCATCCCCTTCTCCAGATTGTTCTGCGTCATCCACCACTCCAGACTGGCCCTGGCCAACTCCATCAGAGCCAGGGGCAGGTTCCTTGGGCGTTTGCCTCAAATGGGCAAACGACCAGGGAACCAGTTCCAATGTGGACGCCATCGAGCCCAGGACCTGTAAGTAATCCCAAACCTTCGGCACCTGTAGATGAAGCAGATGCGCTATCTGCCCCTGAATTTTGTTCGCTATCTGCCCCTGAATTTGTGTCTGTAAGAAACACTCTGCTCCGCTGGGTGTCAAAATGGGCTCCCAAGTATTCGAGGGAATGGGAGGGGACAAGATGGCTCTTCTGCACATTGATAACCCAGTCTAGAGATTCCAGGAGCGACCGAACTCGGTCCACGAACCGCACACATTCCTCTAGTGACTTCGCCCATATTAGCCAATTGTCCAAGTATGGGTGCACCAGCAATCCTTCCTGTCGTAGTGCCGCCACCACTACCACCATCACCTTTGTAAAGGTCCGTGGGGTGGTGGCCAGCCCGAAAGGCAGCACTTGAAACTGATAGTGCTGTCCCAGAACCATGAATCTGAGAAACTTCTGGTGCTCCTGACGGATGGGGATATGCAGCGGTGAGATCCAGAGCCGCCAAAAATTCTCCTCCCCATACCGCTGCAATTATGGCGCACAACGTCTCCATCTGAAAACATGGTACCTTCAAACTCTGGTTGACTTTCTTCAGGTCTAGGATAGGTCAGAACGCGCCTTCCTTCTTGGGCACCACGAAATAGTTGGATTATCTGCCTTATCCCTGTTCGGACACTGGCACCGTACAACCGCCTCCAGACATAACAACTGTTGAAGCGTTTCCTGGACCGCTGCCCACTTGCTTCGGGAAAGACAACGCGACTCCAGAAAGACAGACTGCAGTGGGTGAGAAAATTCTAAAGCGTAGCCGTTTCTCACCACGCTCAACACACTCACCGGTCGGAAATGATCTTGGTCCACTCCCCGCAGAACCGGGCCAGCTTGCCCCCGATTACCAGAGACGAGGAGTGGACCTGCCGGATCTCATTACGAGGACTTATTGCCACCCACACCCTGGGTGGATCCGCCTCTAGATGACCTTCCAGCCCCTTGAAAGGACTGTTGCCTAGGCGAGGACTGTCTTGGGGCCGAGGTCGCCAAGGGCCTCGTCTGACGAAAATGTCTGGACTCCCAAAAGCGAGACTTTCGATCCTCTGGCAGCCTATTGCCCTTTGTCTCTCCTAGCGATTTCATCAGACGATCGAGGTCCTCACCAAATAGCAGTTTCCCCTGAAAGGGCAGATTACAGAGCTGCGATTTTGATGACAGATCCGCTGACTAGTTGTGTGGCCACAAGTGTCATCTGGACGCTGCCACTGACACCATAGCACGAGCCGTGGTTCTCACCAGGTCATACACGGCATCCGTGCTATAGGCTAACCCTGCCTCCAGGTGGGCCGCCTGGACTGGGGAAAGAGTCCAGGAGGCAGACTGTTCCTGTGGCTTCTGGATCCAATATAAATAGGCCTGCTGCATCAGATTTGCATATACCGCCACCCACAGGCTGAGCCGCAGAACCTCAAAAGCTCGCTTGAAATGCACTTCCAACTCCCGATCCTGAACATCTTCAGAGTGGAAGCTCCAGCCACTGGAATAGTGGTCTTCTTAGTGACTGCCAAAACTGCTGCATCCACCTTCGGGACCCTTGAGAACGTCCAGATGGTGCTGCAGAAGCGGATAAAGCTTGGACATCACTCTGCCAACTCGCAGACCCGAGTTGGGGGAATCCAACTTTCGGTTGATCAATTTTTGGATTTTCTTTAGAATTGGGAAAGCGCTGGGGGTCTCCGTAGGTCATCCAGAACCGGATTAACCCCTTCAGCATCTGAATCCTCCAGGGTGAGCTTAATCCCCAGCTCCTCCAACACCTAAGGTATAAGCGGCGAAGCTCCTCTCTCTTGAAAAGCAGGATCACCCGCAGATCATTGCCTTCAGCCTCCGACCCTCCAAGGACCCCTGTTCAGTTTTAGAGTCCCCTGGGTCCCCATCCTGATCGGCCTCTGAGGAGACCTCATCCTCCTGCTTAGACTCGTCAGAATCTTTCGAGTCCGATTCCAATCGTGCTAGCTGTCCCTTGGGAGGCAGAGTTCGCGGGCCCATGGAACCTTTAGTGGGGACCTTCCCCCGCTTTGCCGAACCCGTCGGGCCTTCTGTGACATCACACTTACCTGCCTGCCTAGGCAGGAAGGCCTCATGCAGTAAAAGTCCGAATTCGAGCGAAAGCCCCCCCCCTCCCCAGGGCCCCCGAAGGGCGCTTGGGGCTGCTAGGGCCCGAGACATCCGGACCTTTTTCCCCAGGTCGAACCATGGGAGACAGGAGCGGCGGCGACCCCCGGACCCCCCAGGAAAAGCCCTCCTATCCATAGCCACTCCCTCCTGTGATCCCAGCGCCACCACCGTGGTCCGCAAATGTCTCTGCGACTTTGCTTGCCTTTCAGACCCCACCTCCAGCACACTCCGTGCAGAGGAGGAGGTCATTGAGGCCGACCGACGGGCTACCACAGGCCCTGCAGGTCTCTCTGAGCTGCTTGTCTGTCATAACAAGCACCAAGAAATAAAGCAAGGCAAAATAAAAATCCAAACAGGCAATCCTATGCTTGCCGTGCTTTCCCGCGGCCCGGATCGCGAGGGGTGCACCACACGGCAGCTGTCAAACCCTGAAGAGGGCGCACTGCCCCAAGAATTTCCCGCCGGCACGGTGAACAGGCCGCTGCCGTGACTGAAAACCGTGCGGCTCGTTCGGGAGTACAGCCAGCCCCCACTGGAGTGAATCTGCCCTGACCGGGTCCACCCTCCTCCGAATGATCCCCCGATCCGCCCATTTACTACCCGGCCTGCACCCGATGATCTCGCCAAGGATTTCAGCCTGCTAGGCCACACAGCCTGCCACATGCTTCTGCTGTTGCAAAAGCAGACAGCTGCCGGTGACTTTTTTTTTTTTACAACAAAGATTTAAAGGCCCAGACACACAGGAAAGCACAAAAATAAAAGAAAGGATACTTCCCTGTCCTAGGCAGGCGGAGAGGCTTTGGGCCCACCGAGGAAACCAGACCCCTGGCTGTCAGGGGTCCTGGGGTTGCAGGTTAAAGCAGGACAGGGGCGTGGGATAAACACTGTGGAGCCATAAAGTCTAGAGGATGTGAATGGAGAGAAGAGGCATGGATGTGGCTTGCGGGAATGACTGCTACTACCTGGAGATTAATATCCTTATTCAATAAACATACACATGGTTAATGCGACACCAACGTTGCTCTATGCTTCAACGGCAAGAGGAAATGTGGAAAAAGATTTGCATCCACAAAAAAGCAGGGGAGTAGCTTGCTTGTTTCGGCAGTTACTACCCCAAACCAAATAAGCCTGATATTTATTTATTTATTTTTAATTTTTCTATACCGATGTTCCTGTAAGAATACAAATCACACCGGTTTACAATGTAACTGCAAAAATTCGCTAAGGAGCGTTACATAGAACAGTGAAGGCAAATTAAATAAGGAAAGCGTTATAAATTAACATATCGTAACTGTAACTTGTCATATCGTATATCTTAACATATCGTAACATATCATAACTATAACTTAACATATGGTATAACTCAACTTATCGTCATATTTCGTAACAAACAAGGCGTCTTAGAAGAGCGCTAAGGACAGGTATCTGAGACAACATAACATAACCAGACATATCATAACAAAACATGGCATCTAAGGGAACGTGTGGGAAAGATGACAAAGAAATATAATAGGAGCGAAATTGACTAAGAAGCATAATAGGAGCGAAATTGACAGACTATGTCGACTGATTGGGGTATCAGAGGAGGAATTAAGAGTCTGATATGGCTAGAATTAAGAGTCTGTGAAGGCTGGAGTCAGGCGTCTGGGAAGAATAGAGTTAGGAGTCAGGGAAGGCTAGGCTGAATAGCCAAGTTTTAAGTCTTTTTTTGAAAGAAGATGGGCAAAGCTCTTGCCTGAGGTCCAGAGGTAATGCATTCCATTGATGAGGACCTGCTGTCGATAGGGCCCTCTTTCTTAAGGATGATTTTGCTTGTGGGGCAAACAGGGTGTCTTTGTAGGCGCTTCTAATTGGTCTGGATGAGGTATATGGTGTGAATTGTATAGTGGTGTCAAGGGATATGAGGTTGTGTTTGGCTTTATGGATGATAGTGAGGATTTTGAAGAGGATCCTGTACTTGATGGGTAGCCAGTGGAGGTGTTGAAGAGCGGGGGTGATATGATCCCTTTTTTTGGTGTTGGTGAGGATCCTGGCTACTGAGTTTTGAACCATTTGAAGAGGTTTTATGGTGTTGTCTGGGAGTCCGAGCAGGAGGGAGTTACAATAGTCCAATTTTGACAGGATGATGGATTGCAGCACCAATCTGAAATCTTGGAAGTGAAGGAGAGGTTTTAAGTTTCTGAGGACTTGTAATTTGAAGAAGCAATCTTTCGTGGTGGTGTTCACAAAGTTCTTTAGGTTGAGCTGGTTATCTAGGAATACGCCTAGATCTCTGACGAAAGGAGAGGATTTAATAGTTGAGTTGATAGAATGGCAGGAAGTCGGTGGAGTTGGGGGTGTGGTGAGGATTTCCTTAGAGATTTATTTATTTATTTATCCAGTTTTATATACCGTCGTTCGGTTTCGCCATCACAATGGTTTGCAAAGTTTCAGTGTTTAACAGAGTTTCCAAAAAGTTCAAATGATTGTTAATATATTAACATTTTTATAAACTTAGTTTGTAGATTAAGCTATACATGTTTCGATTCTGTGTTATGTTACTTTCTTGCTTTGGTTCCACAAGTCTGCCTAGTGTGTGTATGAGAGGGTGGTAGGGGTGATGTGCGTATCTATGAGAGGGTGGGGGTTGGGGGTGTATATATGAGAGAGTGGATGAGGGTGTGTATGTATGGGTGGATGGGTGAGGGGTTATATGTAGGTGGTGTGTATGAGAGGGTGGTAGGGGAGATGATAAGAATCTCGGTTTTGTCGCTGTTTAGGACCAGGTTGAGAGTGGAAAGTAGTTGGTTAATTTCTTGGAGGCAGGTGGTCCAGTGGTTAAAAGTATTTTGAAGAGAATCTTTGATTGGGACGAGGATTTGGGCATCGTCAGCGAAAAGATAGTGGGTAGTTTTAGCTTTGTGAGTAGGTGGCAGAGTGGTAGAAGGTAGATGTTGAAGAGTGTTGGAGATAAGGAAGATCCTTGTGGGACACCCAGGTTGGAACGGACAGGAGGAGATTCTTTATTGTTGATCCTGACTTTGTAGAACCTGTTGGACAGGAAGGATCTGAACCAACAAAGTGCAAGACCTTTGACGCCAATGTCTGATAGTCGTTCAAGAAGGATGTTATGGTTCACAGTGTCAAAGGCGGCGGAAAGATCGAGGAGAGCGAGCAGATAAGTTTGACCTTTTTTCATGTTTAATAGGATAGAGTCTGCAAGGGATATGAGCAGGGTTTCTGTGCTTCGTGTTTTTCGAAATCCGTGTTGTGTGGGGGAGAGAATGTTGTGCTCCTCAAGATAATCTGATAGCTGTTTGTTGACTATTTTTTCCATGATTTTTGCAATCATGGGAAGGTTAGCTATTGGGCGACAGCTAGATGGGTCAGTAGGAGATAAGTTCGGCTTTTTTAGAATAGGTTTAAGAATAGCGAGCTTAAAAGGGTCTGGTACTGATCCTTGGGATAAAGAGAGGGGATATGATAGAGGTCTTTAAGATCATGAGAGGTCTTGAACGAGTAGATGTGACTCGGTTATTTACACTTTCGAATAATAGAAGGACTAGGGGGCATTCCATGAAAATAGCAAGTAACACATTTAAGACTAATCGGAGAAAATTCTTTTTCACTCAACGCACAATAAAGCTCTGGAATTTGTTGCCAGAGGAGGTGGTTAGTGCAGTTAGTGTAGCTGGGTTCAAAAAAGGTTTTGATAAGTTCTTGGAGGAGACGTCCATTAATGGCTATTAATCAATTATACATAGGGAATAGCCACTGCTATTAATTGCATCAGTAGCATGGGTTCTTCTTAGTGTTTGGGTAATTGCCAGGTTCTTGTGGCCTGGTTTTGGCCTCTGTTGGAAACAGGATGCTGGGCTTGATGGACCCTTGGTCTGACCCAGCATGGCAATTTCTTATGTTCTTATGTAGGTTAATGATATCTGAGATTGGTTTTGAGATGGTGTTTGGGATGTTGAAGAGCAGGTTTGGTGGTATTGGGTCCGAAGGATGTGAAGCTGGTTTCAGTTTTTTGAGGATATTTTCTACTTCCAGTGATGATGTTAGTTCGAACACTTCAAGCATTAAGTTTGGTATTGGTGAAGAGGGGAGGGTGAGAGAAGGTGTTCCAGGGGGCGTGTGAAACGAAGCGGTTAGGGTATTGATTTTTTTCTCGAAGAATTGTGCAAGTTCAGTGGCTTTGTTGAGTGCTAGGTCATCAGGAATGGTGGGGGGAGATGGCTTGGAGAGTTCCGAGACATATGCGAAGAGAGCTTTCGTGTCAAAGATGAAATGGTGGATTTTCTTGGCAAAGAAGTCTTTCTTCATTCTGAGGATGGCGATCCTGTAAGCGTTAAGAAGGGATTTGTAGGCTGCAAGTGTAGAGGTGGAAGGATTTTTATGCCAGATGTGTTCTTTTCTCCTTAGGTCTTGTTTGAGGGCCTTTAGGTCTGGGGTGAACCATGGTTTTCTGTTCTGTGAGGATGGGCATATGACTTTGGTGGAGGTAGGGCAAACTTGATCTGCAACTTTTGAGGTGATATTGATCCATGATGTGATGGCTGCGTCTGAGAGGTCGAGCGGAATTAGTTCCTTTGAAAGATGGTAGTTGAGGTGGTCAGAGGAGCAGGGTTTTCTGAATTGTATGGTAGTTTTGGGGAAGGATTGTGGGGGATGCTCTTTGATATTCATCAATGTGGAGATGATTCGGTGGTCCGACCAAGGGACTTGAGAGCTGTCAGGCGTGGAGGAGATAGAGATGCCGTCATTGATGAAAATAAGGTCATGGGTGTGGCCCGCTGTGTGTGTGGGCAGGTAACTATTTGAGAGAAGCCAAGGTAGCTGAGTGAAGAGAGTAGAGTTTCACAGTTGTTAGATCGAGGGGAAGCGTCTACATGCAAATTAAAATCTCCCAGTATAATAGCTGGTTTGGTTGCGTTAATGTGTTTCGTTATGAGTTCAATGATGGGAGAGGGGTTGGATTCAAGAATTCCTGGAGGAGCTTAGATAAGACAGATTTGGAGGTAAGGTGATTTGAAAAGGGCCACTTCTATGTTGTGAGTAGAGTTGGAAACTTGTAAGGTGAGGCCTATCCCTTTTTTAGCCATTAATAGAAGACCACCTCCTCTTTTCTTAAGTCTGGGTATGGAAAAGAGATCGTACAGATGAGTGGGAAGTTCGTTAGTGATGACTATGTCCGTGGGTTTCAGCCATGTTTCCGTGATGGCACAGATGTCTGGGCTGACTTCTAAGAGGTAGTTGTTGAGGATGTGTGATTTTTTGGTGAGTGATTGGGCATTGATAAGTGAGAGAGTGAAGAGTGAGAGACCCAATAGCTGTGTGAATGGAGAAATCATAATTGGTAAGAGTCTCTGTTGTCAGGTGGAGGGAGGTTTGATTATTGTAGCATGATTTTTTCTGTTTTTCAGGTGGTATTTAATTGATGGGATGGTGAACATTCGCATTTTTATGATAGAGAGGAGGGGATCTCCAGTGAGGTCGTGGAGTAGATGAGAGGTAAGTGACAGGCGGAGGTGACGGTAGCTTCCGGTTAGGGGGTAATTCCGATGCTGGACCCAAAGGTTGGGGGGAAGAAATTGCGCTATTAGAACTCTGTGGAGAGAGTAGGGTTAGGGCTGCTCCAAGGGGCGCACAAAGGGGCTGGCCCCTTTGTCGCACGCCTTTGGTGCGCGACGTCGGGAGGAGCGGCTGGGATTTAAGTCCTCCGCTTACCGCAGCTGCTGACTTCTCGGTGAAGCCTGTCCTGATAGGCTGCGTCTCGGAGGGCGGATACTTCACTTTCAATGCATATCCAGTGATACTTCACTTTCAATGCATATCCCGTATAGCTCTCTGCTTCAACGGCAGGGGGAATGAAGAAAAGATGATTTATATTCAGACAACAAACAACAAGGACTGAATTACATAGTTTGGGTGTAGATTGCTTGTTACGGCGGTTACTACCCAGAATCAATTAAGCCTGATACTTCACTTGGAATACATATCCAGCGCAGCTCACTGATTCAACTGCAGGGCGGAATGAAGAAAAGAGGATTTATATTCAGACAACAACCAAACAAGGACTGAATTGCACAGGCTGGGTAAACAAGCGTGGGAGTAACTTGCTTATTACGGCGGTTACTACCCCTAAACAATTAGCTAGATACTTCACTAAGATGCAGCACCAGCACTGCTATCTATATGGATGGTGGGGGTGGAAGGGAAATAGAAACAAAAAGTTACTTATAAGGGCCAAGAGTAACAGCTAAGTATGAAAAAAAATAAGTGTGAAAGCTTGCTGGGCAGACTGGATGGGCCGTTTGGGCTTCTTCTGCCGTCATTTCTATGTTTATATTCAACCCCCCCGTTCGCCTGGCTCAACCCGAGGGTTGACCCTTCTGCAGGAGCCTGTCACCTCGGGGAGCAATTTTCCTTAAAATATCCAGTAGGTCAGTACTGCAGGGTGAGCATCTCTACCATCTGCTGGAGGTAGAGAAATACTGAGGGACTGCAGGTGGCACTCTCGTATATGTGGCAGTGCCCAAAGTTTTATTCTTTACCTCCATCTGCTGATAGGGATGAATAAAACCCGCTTGTCTGGACTGATCTGGGTATGTTCAGGAATGGTTTTTTTTACATAATGGTGGTCAGGGTTTCTATGGAGGGGTGAGGTCAGATAGCACAGTTGCTTACCTGTAACAGGTGTTCTCCTAGGACAGCAGGATGTTAGTCCTCACATGTAGGTGATATCATCCGATGGAGGCCAGCACAGAAATCTTTTGTCAAGGTTTCTAGAAACTTTGGCCAGCAGACTGAGCATGCCCAGCCTGCTATTATCCAAACGTCCACGCGACGTCCCCCTTCAGACTCGTAACACAGCAAAGATATGAGCGAAGACGAAAACAAGAAACCGGAGGTGAACCCAACAACATGAGGAGGCGGGCGAGATTCCTGAGGATTAATATCCTGCTGTCCCAGGAGAACACCTGTTACAAATAAGCAACTGTGTTTTCTCCTAGGATAAGCAGGATGGTAGTCCTCAGGGTCAGTACAGAGCTCCAGATTGCCCCATTCAACCAGAGAGACCAACAGCAGTCAAACAAGGTGCCAACGGGCACAAAACAACTGCGGCTTTGTGGAGAAAAAGGGGCAGTCTGGTTCCACAAGGAGCATGAGAAGAGACAGTTGGGTTCAGGTCTGGAACAGGATGCGCAGGACGGACTGACGAAAGGCACTGTCCTGACGGCTATCCCTGTCAAGGCAGTAGTGAGCTGCAAACATGTGGCGAGAACTCCAGGTTGCAGTCCGGCAAATTTCTGCAATGGGACTGCACGCAAATGGGACACTGATGCTGCCATGGCCCACACAAAGTGAGCCTTCACTCTACCGGCTAGCTGAAAGCCTGCTTGCGCATAGCAGAAGGCAATGCAATCTGCCAACCAGTTCGATAGGGTTTGCTTACCCACCGCAGCACCTAGTCTGTTGAAGTCAAATGACACGAAGAGCTGGGTGGACTGTCTGTGGGTCGCCGTGCGATCTAAGTAGAAGGCTATAGGAAAATTGGTTCTTACCTGCTCATTTTTGTTCCTGTAGTACCACGGATCAGTCCAGGACAGCTGGGTTTTGCCTCCCCACCAGCAGATGGAGACAGAAAAAGACTTCACGAACTCTGTCCTATACCCCTGAGGTGCCACCTAGTGTCTGCCAGTATTATACTGTACCCAAGCAGAAATTATATAAAAACCAGAATTACCAACTAGAAAAACTACCTTCCCCCGAAGAGCAGAGGATATGAAAACACAGAAAAACCTCATGAATGAACAAAACATGCCCAAAACCTTTCCCTAAAAGGGGGGCAGTCAGTAAAACTTGCAGAAATGTTGACCAGCCACTAGCCGAGCGGACTCTCCATCTTCTCCCTGGGCGGGCGTCTGGACTGATCCATGGTACTACAGGAATGAAAATTAGCAGGTAAGAACCAATTTTCCTTTCCCTGTACGTACGTGGATCAGTCCAGAACAGCTGGGATGTACCAAAGCTTTCTTAACCAGGGTGGGACTGAGAGAGTCCCGCTCGGAGCACACTGGCCCCAAAAGAACCGGGCTCTGGAGCCCTGACATCAAGCCGATAATGTCTGGCAAAGGTATATGGAGACTGCCAGGTAGCCGCCCTACAAATTTCCTGTGGCGACACCTGCTGACACTCCGCCCAAGAAGTCGCTTGAGACCGAGTGGAATGAGCCTTAAGACCAGACGGCATGGGGCGACCCTGAACCAGGTAAGCAGAAGCTATTGCCTCCTTCAACCAACGTACAATCGTTGACTTAGAAGTCTTTTGCCCCTTTCTGGGCCCACTCCACAGCACGAAAAGGTGGTCCGAGAGCCGAAAACTGTTCGTCACTTCCAAGTAATGCAAGAGAACTCTCTTCAAGTCCAACTTCTGCAAATCTCTAGACTTTGGAGACCAAGAGTCCACCCCCGCGAAGGAAGGGAGCTCCACAGACTGGTTCAAATGAAAGGAAGATACAACCTTCAGGAGAAAAGAAGGAACGGTTCTCAAGGAGACCCCTGCATCCGAAATCCTCAAGAAAGGCTCCCGGCAGGATAAGGCCTGTAGCTTGGATACTCGTCTCGTGGAAGAAACAGCCACCAGAAAAAAACGCCTTCAAAGTCAGATCCTTCAAGGTCGCATGTCACAAGGGCTCGAAAGGGGCAGAACAAAGTGCTCTCAGCACCAAGTTCAACCTCCACGATGGGCAAGGATTCTGGACTGGAGGACGAAGATGCTTAGCGCCTTGCAAGAAACAAACCACGTCTGGGTGAGAGGCCAGCGCAGTCTCCTGCACCTTTCCACGAAAACTTCCCAGGGCCGCTACCTGCACTTGCAGCGAACTGAATGCCAAGCCCTTGGCTAGGCCTGCCTGTAAAAAATCCAGGACTTCAGGAATAGACGCCCTGGATGGCTGTACTTGGTGGTCGATACACCAGGATTCAAACACTCCCCAAACTCTAACATACGCCATAGAAGTAGACATTTTACGGGAACGTAAGAGCGTGGTCACCACCGCATCTGAGTAACCCTTACTCTCAACCGACGCCTTTCATAAGCCATGCCGCTAGACAAAAGCGATCGGCCTCTGTGAAAAAGACAGGGCCCTGCCGCAATAGCGTTGGAGTTGGACGAAACCTCAGTGGTCTGTCCACTGCCAGATTCAGGAGGTCTGCAAACCATGGGCGCCTCAGCCACTCTGCGGCCACGAGAATCACTCTGCCGGCGTGCACTTCGATGCGGTGTAGAACCTTTCTCACCAATGGCCATGAGGGGAACACATATAACAGAACGTCTTTGGGCCAGGGGAGGACCAGTGCGTCTACCCCTTCTGCCCCCGGTTCTCTCCGCCGGCTGAAGAACCGAGGAGCCTTGGTATTGCCATTCGTCGCCATCAGATCCATGGCCGGTCTGGACCACCGGTTGCATAGAAGATGAAAGGCGTCGGAGAGTTCCCACTTCCTGGGATCCAGTTGGTGACGACTGAGAAAATCCGCCTGGACATTATCTACGCCGGCAATGTGAGAAACCGCTATCCGATAAAGATGCTGCTCCGCCCAGAGGAGCAAGAGCTGGGCCTCTGCCGCCACTGGACAGCTCCTGATGCCACCCTGACGATTGATGTAGGCTACCGTCGTCGCATTGTCGGAGAGCACCCTCACCGATCTGCCCTCCACCAGTGGGAGGAGGGCTTGGAGTGCTAATCGGACTGCCCTGGTCTCCAAGCGATTGATCGACCAGGAGGCTACCTGCCTGGTCCATTGGCCCTGGACCGCTGTATCTCAACAAATCGCTCCCCACCCGGAGAGGCTGGCATCCGTGGTCACTATGAGGCAACAGGGAGTCTCCAAGTCCATTCCTTGACGCAAGTTGTGCGGCGAAAGCCACCACTGAAGACTGGAACTCGCCCCCCCCCCACCCCCCCGACACTGGCAGGACAACATGGAAAAGCTGCAGGAGAGGATTCCAACGGGACAACAAGGCTGACTGAAAAGGAAGCATATGTGCAAACGCCCGTGGCACGAGGTCGATGGTCGAGGCCATGGAGCCCAGGACCTGCAAATAATCCCAGGCTGTGGGTTGATCGAGAGATCGCAAATCCGCCACTTGTGATGTGAGCTTCACAATCCTTTCTTCGGTCATAAATACCTTTCCTAAGGCCGCATCGAAGCAAGCCCCCAGGAACTCCAAGGTCTGAGAGGGGACCAGATGACTCTTCTCGGGGTTGACCAACCATCCTAAGGAGTCCAACATCCAGAGTACCCGCGTCACCGCGGCTCTGCAAAGGCTTTTTTGACTTTGCTCGAATTACCCAATCGTCCAGGTAGGGATGGACAAGAATTCCCTCCCGTCTCAAAGCGGCCGCGACCACCACCATCACCTTGGTGAATACCCTGGGCGCCGTTGCGAGACCGAACGGAAGGGCACAGAACTGAAAATGGCACCCCGGGATCACAAACCGCAGGTATTTCTGATGATCTGGACGGATTGGGATGTGCAAGTACGCTTCCATCAGGTCCAGCGATGCCAAGAACTCCACCTTGTGCACCGACGCTATGACAGAGCGAAGCGTCTCCATCCAAAAACGGGGTACCCTCAGGGCGCGATTTACCCGCTTCAAATCGAGAATGGGACGAAAGGCTCCGTCCTTTTTTGGTATCACAAAGTAGATGGAGTAGCGCCCACGCCTTAGCTGCTCGGCAGGCACTGGAACTATGGCCCCCAGATCGTGCAGGCGCTGCAGGGTGACTTGTACCGCCCGGCGCTTTAGGCGGTACGCGCAAGGGGACACTATGTAATGCTCCTTGATTGGCCGAGCAAAATCTAAGGCGTAGCCATGCTCTATTATGCTGAGGACCCATTGGTCGGAGGTCAGTTGGGCCTTTGTCTCCCGAAAACGAGTTAATCTTCCCCCGATTCTGGGAACGGACGGGTGGGCCGGCCTCACTTCATTGTGCAGTCTTGGAGCCCCCGTGGGACTGGGGAGCACCGTCTCTGGCTGTCTTGACCAAGACCGGAGAGGGCGCTTCGCTTTGGGGGCATCCCCACCCACGGATGACCGGAAGCATTTTCGCGAAGAAGACTCTTGGGGCAACCTGGAGCATGACCTCTTCTCCAACTTGTGGGTCTTGAAGAACTTATGCAACATCCTGACAAATTCTGAGGAGAACTAAGAAGAAGAATCCTCGGACTCCAGGTTCTGGTCCTCTTCCGAGAAATCCCCCTCCTGGGCATCCGGAACTGCGCCCCCTCCAGGGGCAGCCGGCCTCGGGGAGAGCAGAGGAGGAGAGGACCCCTCTCCCAGCACCTCCAGCGCTGCTTTTTCCTGGTCCCTAAAAGTTTTCAATAGGGCCTCCGATCCTGCACTCAGCCGTAAAGGATCTGAGCTCTGCCCCCCCGATCGGGCTCCCGACGCGGCCTGGAGCTGTCCTTAGCAGCCTTCTTCTGAAAATCCTGTGATGGGCCTTCCCCACCAGAGAGACAGGCCGTGCAGACTCCAGCACGGGAAATCCGCGCGCACGCACTGCCACAGGCAGAGCAGGCTGCACCACGCAGCATATCCCCGGGCTTGATTTTAGGCTCCCCGATAAAAGATCCGCGGCGATCTGTCAAATTTCCCGGTCAAACAACGGGCCAAAAAAGCGGCAAAAACGCACCAAAACGCGGCGAAAACGGAGCGAACACCCGGCCGGAGGGTGCTCACACACCAAGGCAAGCCTTTTTTTTTTTTTTTTGTAATTACTTTGATGAAATCAGGCTGGCTGAGGGTGAGAGAGCCGAGACCCCCGGCATCACCCTTTGCCACGGCAGTTTTTAGGGCCCCCAACCCTCTGCTCAACAGCCTCGAATACCAGGGGGGATGGTCCCACCAGGACCTGGCAACCCCCTGGGAGGCTAGATGCTGCTTCCGCTGATCCCTTGCTTTAATTTTTTTTTTTTTTTTTTTAATTTAAAGGAACCCTGACAAAGTTCCCCTAACAAAAAAACACCAGCGCTAAGTCACTAAAAGCAGACAAACTACTCCTAAACTTAGCACCTCTAAGAGACACTAGGCTTTGCACCTCTACCATCTGCTGGAGACAGAAAAATACTGGCAGACACTAGGTGGCTCCTCAGGGGTATAGGACAGAGTCCACATAGTCTTTTTGTGTCTCCATCTGCTGGTGGGGAGGCAAAACCCAGCTGTTCTGGACTGATCCGGGTACATTCAGGGAACACCCATTTACAGTCCAGGATGTAGAGAACACGTTCCCCAGGGTGGGAATGTGGCCTTGGAAAAAAGATGGGTAAAACAATCGACTGATTGATGTGGAAATCAGTCACTACATTGGGCAGGAACTTAGGGTACGTATGCAGGACCACACGGTCGTCGAAGAACTTCATGTACGTAACCAGGGCCTGAAGCTCACTGACGTGATTGCCACCGGGAACATGACTTTCCAGTTGAGGAACTTTAGGCCACAGGACTGCAGAGGCTCAAAGGGAGGCCACATCATTTCGCCAAGACAACGTTGAGATCCCAGGAAGCTGCTGGAGGCCGAAGAGGGAGCTTCAGTTGAATGAGACCCCGCATGAAACGGCCAACAAGAGGCTGGACCAAAATGGGCGTACCAGCAACACCTCGATAGTATGCGCTGACCGCGCTGAGGTGCACTCTGAAGGAATTGGTCTAGAGCCCAGACTCAGAAGTGTCCCAGGCAGTCAGCAGTTGGGGGAAAGGGCACGAGAAAAGGTCCAACCCATGCCCTCCGCACTAGATGGAAAAGTGTTTCCATTTTGAGCTGTAGTACTTCCTGGTCGAAGGTTTATTAGATTCGATCAGGACCCGGGAAACACCGTCCAAGAGTTGTAAGGGCTGGAGGATTATGCGCTCAACATCCAAGCTGTGAGGGCCAGTGCCCAGAGTTTCAGGTAGCACAGATTGCCCTGGTTTCTGTGATATGAGGTCGAATGCTGTCCCTAGCGGGATGGGCGTATACACTGACAGATCCTGGAGAAGTGTGAACCAAACCTGCCGAGGCCATGAGGGCTCCACGAGAATCATGGTCCCCCCATCCTCTTAAAGCTTCGAGAGAGTCTTCAAGAGGAGCGGGAGAGGTGGGTACGCATACAGGAGGGCCCTACCCCCAGTGAACAGAGAAGGCATCGCAGGCCGGATGGCCGTTCTCCGCTACTAGGGAGCAGAATCTGCTCACCTTGTGATTTGAGAGGGGAAGTAAACAGGTCCACATCCAGCGTACCCCGGTGGCGGAATAGGCTGGCCGCTACAGCTGGGTTGAGGTACTACTCATGTGCCTGGAAGGTCCAGCTGAAGCGGTCTGCTAGCACGTTGAGGTGACCCAGCAGGTAGGACGCCCGCAGGTACATCCCTTAGGAGAGGGCCCAATTCCAGAACTGCCCTTCTTCTGGATGCACCACATTGCAACCTGGTTGACCATCCTGATCAGAACTTCTTTGGACGACAACTGATCCTGGAATGCCCACAAGGCATACTGTATCGCCTGACGGTCCAAAAAATGTATCTGGCAACGTGCTTCAGCAGCGGTCCAAAGGCCTTGAGTGCATAGGCCACTCATGCGGGCTCCCCCATCTCTGAGAAGCATCGGTGGTGAGGGATTACTTGGGGCGGTGCGGGCTGGGAGGGAATTCCGCATTCTAGATTGGGGAGGGCTTCCCACCAGGTCAAGGATAGCTTGAGAGGGTCCGAGACTGTGACCGGAGCCTCTACATCTGAAATGCCTGCTGCCACTGGGACCGCAAGGTCCACTGATGGGTCCTCATGCGGAGGTGGGCCAAGGAAGTCACATAGATGAAGGCCGCCATGTGGCCCAGCAGGTGGAGTAGGAGACGGGCCGGCACCCTCCTGCTGTTGCGGGTGAGAGTGGCCAACGAGGCGAGGGAAATCGCTCAGTCCTTGGGCAGGAAAGTTTTCGCTTGTGCCTTGTACAACCTGGCACCTATGAGGTCTAGCTGCAGGGATGGACAGAAGTGTGACTTGGTGAAGATGATAACGAACCCCACAGTCTGCAGGGTCTGAACAGTCAGGGTCAGAGCTTGCAAGGCTCCGGAGCGTGAGCCGCTCCTGACCAGCCAGTCATCCAGGTATGGGAACACATGGATCGAGCGACGCCTGAGATAGGCAGCCACCACCGCCAAGCATTTGGTGAAGAGGCGGGGGCTGATGCCAGCCTAAAGGGCAGTACTCTGTATTGAAAATGTGCATTCCCCAGGTATGCACATCACAACGTGTGCATATGACTCCTTCAGGTCGAGGGAACAAAGCCAGTTTCCTCTTCAGAGAGACCATCTTGAATTTTTCTCTTACGAGAAACCTGTTCAATGCCCTGAGGTCAAGAATGGGGCACAAGCCGCCATTCCTTTTCGGGATGAGGAAATACCTCGAGTAGAATCCTTGGCCCTGTTGATCCACTTCACCCACTGCAAGGAGGGCGGAGAGGTCCTAACATCGATGGCGGCGGCTTGGGCACCGGTATGGGAGCCGGTGGTGCCAGCAGCTCAAGGCCTTCCAGAACCTTGAGCACTGCCAATTGCACCCTGCAGTCCAACTCCTCCTGGAAATCCTGGGTGGCCAGAACTGATGCAGGGGGATGAGGCGTCGCTGGCTCATCCTCGGGTCCCTGAGGAGGCACGGCGCCCTCCACCAATGTCAATGGGGAATGCCTCGGGCTACCGGGGGCACCGGAGAATGGGGCCTCCGATGGCCAGTGCCGCTTCGATGATGGCTCGGCAGCCGCCAATGCTGCTCTGGAACCGGAACTGTGTCTGGACGGTGATTGGTCTTATGGGATTGCTTCCAGTGCTTGGCCCGGTTTTTCCCCTGCGCCGAGGAAGCCGATGACCCTGAGGTCCAGGCGAGCGGAGACACAATCGAGGATCGATCGCCTTTCTCTCCGGTCCTTAGAGGTGCTAGCCAGAGGGGAAGCAGGTGTCGAAGAAACTGACGCAGGGCTGGAGGACTTCAGAGTCTCAAAAGGTTTCTCTATTTTGTCGAGGCGCACCCGACGCCCTTTGGGTGTCATCTGGTCACACAGATGGCACCCACGGACGTCATACGAGGCCCCCAGGCAGAGGATGCAAACTTCGTGCGGATCCGTGATGGACATGGTCTGCAGGCACGATGAAAACCGGTTGATGCCATGAAATATATATGGTGTGTGGTCGATGACCAACGGACAGCGTGGGGTGGAGAGTCGGGAATTGACAGCAAGTTGGGAAAAATCTGACTGAAAAAGTCTTACCATAATGAGGAGGCACCGACCGCGAAGGGGGACCCGACAAGGACCTGAAAAACAGCATGAAGAATCGAGTGAAAATTCGAAAAAGTTGGAGCTCCACGGACCGCAAGGCAACTGCACCACGGAAAAGAAGAGACTGAAGGGGGACCTCACGTAGATGCGCGGATAGCAGTAGGCTGGGCATGATCAGTGTGCTGGTTAAAGCTTCTAGAAACTTTGAAAACGTTTTTCGTGCCGGATTCCATTGGATGATGTCACCCACATGTGAGGACTACCATCCTGCTTGTCCTAGGACAAAGATGATGATATATGAGAACAGTTGTTGAATGACATTTTTGAATATTTATATTTTAAAGATAATTTTGATATGTCCCCGATTGTCTTGCGGGGTAAACTGATTTCATTGGCTGTGCAAAAAGAGAAAGGAAAAGATACACTCAAAGTTGAGCTACTGAACACAATTCTTAATTTGGAGCAAATTCATAAAGATAATCTCACACTGTAAATTAGCGGAAGCTGGAAATAAAATTGTTTCTAAGATGCAAGCAGTTTTTTACGGCCCAACTCCAGTTTTCTCTTAAATTCCTCAAGAGCTCTTTCGGACCAACAAAGCACTAATAGATGACCCAAAGGAGCAGCTGTGTCAACTTCTCTTTCAACCACAAGATTTTGTGTACTTTACTCTTCAGAAGCTCAATCTGTTGTGGTCTGTACTGGCCAATTTTTTTAAACATTTTACCAAATGAGCCACTTTCAGATAACGCCATCACCTCCAATAGGATTATGCCTTGGAACACCTTTGATGAAACTAGCCAGTCTGAGATTGAAGTCCTTATGGGTTAGTTAAAAAATTTGGTCTGTCAGTTGCATCCATGTCCGTTTGCTGTTTTATACTCTAATCGGGATGTGTTGACAGATGTTATAGATAAACTCATATGTAATTCACTGCACGAGGAATGGTACCACATGCTAAGAAGGAAGTGGTTGTTCGGTCAGGTCTTAAAGTATAATTCAGCAGTCAATTTACCTTCATATTACCGGCCAATTTCCAACTTAACTACTCTTGCCAAACTATTGGAAAAAATGGTTTATGCTCAGTTTGCTGATTTTCTTCAAAAAATGAAATGTTGTATCCCTATCAATATGGCTTTCATCACAAGCATAGCATTGAGAACCTATAACTATCTGTGGTCGATTTTCTTTTGAGTCTGTTTGACAAAGAGGGAGCTGTTATTGCAATCTTTTTAGATGTGTAGTTAGCTTTTGACACAGTCTCCCATATCATTTTGTTAGACCATTTGAAAACTTTGTAATCATGGGAGTGGTATATTCCTGGTTCCATTCATATCTGAATAAAAAAGAACAAGTAGCCTTTAAGGACTCTTGTGCTGAATGATTTACTACCCCATCTGGGGTCCCACAGGGTTCTTTCTGTGCTTTCCGCAGCACTTTTTAATGTTTATATGCAGCCTTTGTGTTTTCTACTGGAGCAACATTCCATTTTTTTTTTTTTAGATTTTATGCTGACAATATTCAGTTTTATTTTCCTGTCAATGGTGATTTAGACCTAGTGCTGAATACGAATTACAAAATTAATAAACAGAAATAAAAAATTAAGCATCAGAAATACAATAATGTATTTAAAAACAGAAATCTGCCAACGTTTGTAATCAGCAAAATGACAGTCAATGATCACAGATTACCTTTCCTCCTCCTGTCTCTGAATTCTTTCCTCCTCTTCACGCTCTCTTTGTTCCCGTGCAATGCGTCTCTTCTCTGCCAGGATTTTAGCAGCCTCTTCTGCAGTTGTGGTTCCTGAAATATTTTTGCTACTGGGCTCTAAGAAAAAATTAAGCTAGTATATTATAAAGCAGATTTTTGTATGGTCATCCTCTAGGCCTAATGCACATAGCTTTCATTTGACTTTTCATTTAACCGGGGAACATAAATTTTCGTTGAGTTAGATCTGACACTTGTTTTTGACTAACTTTTGACATCTGAATCAAAAAATGACCCCAGTTTTTCTCTATCACGTCAACTTTTTAAGGTACAGGATACCCTCCCTTTGTCCCAAAAACCATACAAAATGTACATACAAAGAAAATAAAAGAAAAAATTACTGAATATACTGTTTATTTAGAGTTATTTTATTCATACAAAGGCTATATATTGTTACTGTAAGTCAAATTGGGTACAAGTAGTAAAGTTCTGCTACCAAACATACATAATTAAGGTACAAATTTATGCTTATAGCTTTTCCGGCAGTGTTCAATCTGTGGACAATCTCGCCTGATGCTCCAACAATAGTCAGCCATCATATGTACATCCCATCTACCCTGATACCGTGCCTCCATGACCTTCAAAACCTTGGTGGAATCGTTCACTTTGCTCATCACTGACTGCACTAAGGTTTTTCAGGAAGTCAGCAAGATGGCTATGCAGAAAATGCACCTTGATGCTCATGTTGCAACGAGGCATTTTGAAGCTCTCCAAGAGTTTCTGGACAATTTCGCTGTAATTCTGTGCTCATGTATTTCCAAGAAAGTCCTTGACAAGGTTTTTGAATGACAACCAAGCATTCTTTTGGAGTTCTGACATTGTCCCGATGAAATGTTCATCTTTAATGAGCTGCCGAATCTGTGGATCGTCAAACACACCGGCCTTTATCTTTTCAAACGACAGGCTAGGAAATGCCAAAATGAGATACTTGAAACAGTCTCCTTCAGTTGGCAAAGCTTTAACAAATTGCTTCATGAGACCCAGTTTTATGTGCAGAGGTGGGGAATATAATGTTCTTTCTGTCAAAGAGTGGCTCATGTAGAATGTTTGGATCACCAGGATTGAGGTCAGATCTTGGAGGCCAATTCGACTGCACCCAATGCTTCTCATGAGCTCTGCTGTCCCAGATACACAGAAAACAGGGATACTTGGTGTATCCGTGTTGCTGACCAAGAAGGAAGCAGTCTATTTTAAGGTCAACACAGATGATCCAATTGTGCTTGTGATATTGCAACAGATCAGTGACTCTCTTTATGTCTTCATAGTCTTTACGAAAACAAACTGAATGGCCAATTGGGACTGCACCAAATAAATTGCCATTGTGGAGGAGGATACACTTCAAGCTCCACTTTGAGCTATTGATGAACAGTCGCCATTCAGTTGCGTTATAGATTGGAATTCCCAATTCCTCCATTAAACCATGTATGTTATGGTAACAGACAAAGCCACCGTCACTTCGAAAATACTGCAGAAATGCACTTTCTCTTGATCGAAAGTAGGATACCTGCGTTCCTTTTTCAATCAAGTTTTTCTCGTGCAGTCTTGATGCTAGGAGTTCTGAAGCCTTTTTGGATAGTCCCAAATCTCATGCCAAATCATTCAACTCAGGCTTATCAAATCCCTTACGAACTGAATCATCTTCAATTTCAAAATCTTCATCGTTGCTGTCATTTAGTTCTTCACCATACTCTTGTATTTCGAAAGAGGGTAGTTCAATGAAAACTGGCACTGGGATTTCAGCTGAATGAGGCACTGGGCGTATAGCTGATGGTAGACTAGGATATATTTTTCTTGTTATATCCTGACGTTTTCATTATACAAAAGTAGCAGTCACTTGAATGATCTCTGGGCTCTCGCCAAACCATAGGTATACCAAATGGCAATTTATCATGTGTTCCCTTTGTCCACATCCGTAAACTCTCGACACACTGCTTGCACACCTTGTGAGGGGCCCAAGACTTATCTTGATCACCAAGTTTTACTTTAAAATATGCGAAATAGGCTTGCCTGACAAATGCGCTGATGTTTGTCCTTTGACTGGGAATGGTGAAACTGCCACAGATATAACAAAACGAATCAGGGTTGTTTAGGCACTTACGACGGGAAATAGCAGAGGCAGACATGATCTGAAGGAAAGAAAGTAAGTATGTATGTAAATAAAAAAATTAATTCTGCTAACTCCTTGTATACAAACAAGAACTCGGACTACACTTCGGAATATGATTCACCATATAGAGTGGCACACACCCTCTCACCACACTGTCTCATGTGTAACTGAATAGCCTAGACAAGTATGAACCTGTCGCTAGTCTCCAAGGTCATCTCCCACCCCTCCCCATTCGAGGGGAGGGGTGGGAGGGAGGTTTGCTCTCAGCTAATAGGAGAGAACTAGTGCTTCCCTTGATTCAGGCTCAAAACAGCCTAGAGTGGTCACATTAAGGGAGTCATTTATCAAAGTACTATATGGGTAACATCAAGCTAGGTTGAGAGAACATTGCATAAATCTCATCTTTGGGTGAATTTCCTCACTCCGAAGGTCATAAAATCTTCACAAGAGTGCACTGTTCTGTTCGTACATAGCACTCTGAATGTCAAAGTGGCCCCTAACCCCTACACTAATACCTAAACCTCACCTCGACTAACTAGGTGGGCCTCCTATAGAGGTATAAATACCTTCCTAGTATGAGGGCCTTATAGCTAGTCTCTCTCTCTCTCTCTCCCCCCCCCTCCCTCTGTGGAGGTAGGCTATGCTCTGCCTTCCCACCCCCCCCCCCCAGTCATGGTAGGCTATGCTCTGTCTCCCCTAGCAGCTTAAAATACTGAAAACGCTATTTGTGAAAACATCTCTCCCCCCCAATGGCCATAGGTAGGAATTATAACAATTCTGGCACTTACCGCAAAGTGCAAAAAAGTTATCGCAGTTTGCGGTATACTTATGCGAAGCACTAAGATAGCGCACTTTGCGATAAACAGCCTATTACCATAAAACACGCCCCTTTTCCTACCGCATGCAATATTTAGTGCATTTTGATAAATCCAGGCCTAAGATAGGCTGTAGAGAAAAAACTTGACATGATAGAAGAAAACTAACTGCAGTTTTGAAATCAGCATGCGTATTTAAGTCTAAAACAGCTGAAAAATAGAACTCAACAGGAATTATGTTAAAAATTGTTCCCCAGTGATTATATGTAGTGTATTTCAACTTTACTTTGCAACTTATAAGTATATAGGAGATAGTGTAAAGTTATGAACTACCCTATACATTAACCATATAATTGAGTTGATTTCATATGAAAACAACATGAAAAAACAGAATTTACTGCAACAATTGTTAGAAGAGGGCTTGACAAATCCCAGGTGCCTGCTCACCATGACAACCAGAAATTCCACCATGGCACGTGGGATTTTCATGCCCTAATGCTGTAGTAGATGGCATTAAAACAGCTGACTGGCACCACACAGCTCTCAGTGAGTTGGAACCATGTGGAACATGAACTCCCCTACATTGGTATCTCAGTCTTGCAAGAACTGAGACCAGTGCAGATCACAATGGCTCAAACTTGTAGTCATGCACTGCAGGCCTTCACCAAAAAGGAACAGTTGTTTTGGTAGTGGGGAAGCAACAGCCAGAAGGTGAGGGGGTAGCTGGCTTCTGGGGAAGCTGCTGGATGAACCTGGATGGGAGGGGGTGGAGGTGACTGACTGGGGCAGAGAGAGAAGTGGGATGGGCTGGCTGGCTGGGAGAATGAGGGTTGTGACAGCTGGAAATGAGGAGAGATTGGGAGAGAAAACCTATTGGGGACAGAGTTAGGGGATTTTGAGAGAAATTGACTGGTGGAAATTAAGGGTCTGATTCACTAAATGTTTTTCTACACATAGACAAAGAATGGGAAAATAGCCTTAATAAATTATTTATTTTTTTAAATTTATATTCCACCTATCAGGCTCTTCAAAGCAGATTACATTCATGTACTGTAAGTATTTCCCTATCCCCAGAAGGCTTGCAATCTAAGTTTTTAGCTAAATGAACTGCAACAGACCTCAGACAGAGATTTTTCCCTGCCCCATTCTGCACCCTCAGTCACTGGCTCCTAACTTGTATGAGTTGGCTCTCCTAGATCCAGAGAAAATTGGTCAAGGTCTGTTCATTTAAGATTCCCTGAAGAGCTCACAGGATTCCCTAAGTGCACTCACAGAATGCTTCCTGAACCATTTTCTCCCTTATTTTCAACAGTTAATCCTTTTTTTGCAGCCATTTGTAACTATAGTAAATTGAATATTTTTATTACTTAAATGCAAGTGTTTTAGTTAGCAAACATCAGTGAGATGGATGAGTCAGAGAATGGTCATCTCTTGACTGGATAAACAGGCAAATAAATTAGCCCTTAACATTTAGTGGGTATCAAAAGTGATTTCAGTGGCTAAATGGATGTTTACCCATGGAAAAGAAAATCCACTTTAAAAATTGCTCCCTACTCTATACTGAAATTCCCATGTCTGCTTTAACCCATATACTTCACACCTACAAAGTATACAGGGTAAAAACTTCCCATGGCACTGGTTCACTATTTATTTATTTATTTAAGCCTTTTATATACCGGCATTAGTGTGCAAACATCATACCGGTTTACATTACATCTGAAAGATTGAAAATACAAAGAACAGGGGTGGGGGAAGGGAGAATAAGTATTTAAAGAGATACAGAAGTACAGAAAGTGCAAAAAACAGTGGCAGTAAACATTAACAAAAAACAGCTATAATGCAGTGGTAAACTTATATACAGGGCATAATCATGGAATTATGAATAGAGTATTGGAATATAGGAAACAGACTATTCTGGGTAGGCTTGTCGGAATAGCCAGGTCTTTAGTTTCTTTCTGAATTTCGAATAGCATGGTTCGAGTCTAAGTACAGTCAGGAGGGAGTTCCATTGCTTGGGGCCAGCTATGGAGATGGCACGATCCCTAGTGGCAGAGAGGCGGGCTCTTTTAAGGGGCGGTATTGTTAGAGTTCCTTTGCTATTTGATCTGGTTGATCGATCTGAGCGTGTGAGGCAGAAGGGCTCATCAAGCCAGTTGGAGTTGTAGGAGTGGATGGATTTGTGTATTATGGTTAGGGTTTTAAAGAGAATACGGGATGCAATGGGGAGCCAGTGGAGGTCTTTGAGTATGGGAGTGATGTGATCGGATTTACGTGTGTTTGTGATAACCCTGGCAACCGCATTTTGGAACATTTGTAGGGGTTTGATGGTGGAGGAGGGTAGTCCAAGGAAAAGGGCATTACAGTAATCAAACTTTGAGGATAGAGTAGCTTGGATAACCGTCCGGAAGTCGTGAGAGTGGAGGAGGGGTCTAAGTTTCTTTAGGACATTGAGCTTGAAAAAGCCCTCTTTGAGGATAAAACTGATATTTTTTTTAGATTCAGTTGTTGGTCTAGTGCTACACCAAGATCTCTTACATAGGGTTGGGAGGATATAGTGTTGAAGGCTGGGTCATTGGAGATCAGGGGTTTGGGGGGTTGGTGCTGGGACAAAAGGAGCAGCTCTGTTTTTCTGGTTTTCAGTCCAGTGATTATAGGCCTGCAAGCACCGCAGAGGAACATATAGAAAAACATGGTTTAATGGAACAAAGTCAGCATGGCTTTACCCAAGGCAAGTCTTGCCTCACAAATGTGCTTCACTTTTTTGAAGGAGTTTATTTATTTATGAGTTTTTTTATACCGAAGTATTAGTGTTGGTCTTCACTCCGGTTTATAATTAAAAACAACTCGATACATTAAAACAGAGGTCAATACATTAAAAAACAGGGTGCAGTTTTAACAGGGAATAACGTAAGAACTTTGGGATAACCATATGATATAATATAATATATTAGTACTATAAGAGGTGAGGTGGGATGCTCCAACGACATGTGTTACGTTGTTTGTATGGGGGTACTGGGTTGTGGAATATTCGGAGGCTGAGGCTAGGAGAGCTTAGATAGAGTTAAATGTAGAGAAAGGGGGGGGGGGGGGGAATGGTGATATACGGATAGGAGGTAGTGTGCGAAAGGGGATGGATAAAGATGAACCGGTAGATGTAGTATACTTGGATTTTCAGAAGGCGTTTGAGAAAATTCCTCATGAGAGGCTTCTAGGAAAAGTAAAAAGTCATGGGATAGGTGGCGATGTCCTTTCGTGGATTGCAAACTGGCTAAAAGACAGGAAACAGAGAGCAGGATTAAATGAACAATTTTCTCAGTGGAAGGGAGTGGGCAGTGGAGTGCCTCAGGGATCTGTATTGGGACCCTTACTTTTCAATATATTTATAAATGATCTGGAAAGAAATACGACGAGTGAAATAATCAAATTTGCAGATGATACAAAATTGTTCAGAGTAGTTAAATCACAAGCAGATTGTGATAAATTACAGGAAGAACTTGTGAGACTGGAAAATTGGGCATCAAAATGGCAGATGAAATTTAATGTGGATAAGTGCAAGGTGATGCATATAGGGAAAAATAACCCATGCTATAGTTACACAATGTTAGGTTCCATATTAGGTGCTACAACCCAAGAAAGAGATCTAGGCGTCATAGTGGATAACACATTGAAATCGTTCAGTGTGCTGCGGCATTCAAAAAAGCAAACAGAATGTTGGGAATTATTAGAAAGGGAATGGTAAATAAAACGGAAAATGTCATAATGCCTCTGTATTGCTCCATGGTGAGACCACACCTTGAATACTGTGTACAATTCTGGTCGCTGCATCTCAAAAAAGATATAATTGCGATGGAGAAGGTACAGAGAAGGGCTACCAAAATGATAAGGGAAATAAATGGAACAGCTCCCCTATGAGGAAAGATTAAAGAGGTTAGGACTTTTTAGCTTGGAGAAGAGACGGCTGAGGAGGATATGATAGAGGTGTTTAAAATCATGAGCGGTCTAGAACAGGTAGATGTGAATCGGTTATTTACTCTTTCGGATAATAGAAAAACTAGGGGGCACTCCATGAAGTTAGCATGTGGCACATTTAAAACTAATCGGAGAAAGTTCTTTTTTACAATGCACAATTAAACTCTGGAATTTGTTGCCAGAGGATGTGGTTAGTGCAGTTAGTATAGCTGTGTTTAAAAAAGGATTGGATAAGTTCTTGGAGGAGAAGTCCATTACCTGCTATTAATTAAGTTGACTTAGAAAATAGCCACTGCTATTACTAGGAATAGACTTAGTTTTTGGGTACTTGCCAGGTTCTTATGGCCTGGATTCGCCACTGTTGGAAACAGGCTGCTGGGCTTGATGGACCCTTGGTCTGACCCAGTATGGCATGTTCTTATGTTCTTATGTGGTGGTAGTGGGGAATGGCAGAAGAAACTCCAAAGTTTTCTCAGAGGAATAAGTCTGGAGTACTCTCACCCACAATGCAAAGTATTGATTACAGCACAGATTCAAATAATTATATTCTGCAAATGGTATGTAAAATATTTTCCCCCATTTTCTGATAACTCAGCTTGGGGTCCCCACAAATGTGGGCACACGTTCCCTCTGGAAAAGTCATGGTATTTCTGTATGAAGAATAAGAGAAAGGAGTTATTCATCCAATCACATAGAAACAGATGTTGGCATATAAGGACCAATTGGCCCAACCAGTTTGCCGTGTTGCATTTGCCCACACTATTATAAGCTCTAAGTAACTTTCCTTTCCCTTACTACCATCTTCTATGCTTAGGTGGTTATCCAGTAGTCCATCGTACAAGCTTGACCACAAGCAGGAGCTATTGTTACCCTTCTTGCCATTAGCTGGACACTTGTCCTGCTACCCTCCCCTAGTATAACCACCCCCTTGGAGCAAGGTCCTTACTGCTATTGGAGGCGAAAGGGTGAAGGATGTCATCTCTTTGAAAGAATAGAAAGATCTCCTTGGTGACTCACTCAAATACCTACTAAATGAGGAGGGTAGATCTGGAGTGGCAATGAAGAGAGTTGGAAGAACAGCCCAGTGGTCTTTAACTTGCACTACCACTTCCTTGACCTTGTTTCCAAAGATATTCTCTCCCTGTATAGCATGTCTATGAATCTTTCCTGGGTATCTCATCTAAGGCAAACAGCCATGCAAGTCTGTGGATGTTAGTCCTGATCACAGAAGCTCTCGATGCAATAAAAAAAAAATCAGAAGTCTATTGGACTATATGGTTTCCACATTCCATTCTCCTATTCCTTAGTGACTCTGTATCAGAGAAGGAGAAATTTTTCTTACCTGTTGTTGTGTCCGGTCCTAGACAGCTTCGTCCCGTTTGCCTCACCTTATTCACGGCTCCTCCCGCTTACCTGGGAAAGATGGCTACTGCCGCGTCTACTAGCCGACCTCTCTGGCGTCCCCAGAACGGCTATGGTGCAGCCTCCCGCCATTGCTCCTCCCAGGTACCTACTAGGGTGCACGCGCGCAACCCACGTCTTTGTACCACCCTTGGTGCGAACCTCGAGGGCGTTCCCTCATGCTGACATCACGTCATCCGGGTATATTACCTTCACTCATTTGCTAGCTCCCTGAGTTAGCAAGGACTCGAATCCGTTCTTGTCTACGCTACTCTGCCACTTCCGTGCTGCCGCAAGAAGCTCTCTCTATGCCCTTCGGGGTAACAGCTAACCTGGGCACCCGCTCCTCAGGGGCCCTCTGCTTTCTTTCAGGTGCCTTACAGGGAACAGGTACTCGCTCCTCGAGGGCCTGCTCTCCCTGCCTGTACCATCTACAACATACCTGGTGGAATCGCACAGCTACAGCAAACACCTAGTGAGTACTCTAACTCTGTCTCTATCATCCACAGTATCTCCTCGCTGGGAGACCTGCTGTGGATCCTCCTGACATCATCTAGGAAAAAAAGGGCTCCCTCTGCCGAGGTCCCTGAGACTGCAACTACAGACTGCCTCACTACTGCCACCTGGTGGCTCTCTTCAAGCTGTCTAAATAAAGAACTATTTGTGTTTTGTGTGTACGAGTCCAGCCCAGTGCTGTGGCTCCTCACGGGGCTCCTCCCTGTGGGAGTGTTCATCTCCATAGCATCCAAGGATCCACCAAAACACATGTAACCATAACAGGTTGCTAACTCCATGGATCCGGCTCAGCTCACTGCGTTGCAGGCCATTCCAGGCCTGGCCAAACGGATCTCCGAACAGCAGACTGCGCTAGAGGAATGACCGCTAAAAGAAAAGAAAAAAGTTGCAGTTACAATAAAACAGGGACATAATACAACTTGGAACAGAGGAAAAGGTGATAGTAATTTAACAGTGGAAAATAAATGGGTAAGCCTGCCAATTTAAAAGAGATTGTAAAATTGATGGGTTGTCAAAATTGTTGATTATCCTGTAGGGTGATCTGAGTTAATTAATTATATTAAATTCAAGACGCTGGCGTCTGAATTATCCTGGGACCCGAGATGCCTGAAGACCCTCTTCTTTGAAGGACTGAACTCCTGTCTGAAAGACGAATTTGCCGTTCATGAGAGGCCTGAGACCTTGGCTGAACTAGTGAAATTGGCAGAAAGGATCGATCGCCGACTTCGCGACAAGGTTCAAGAAACCAAGACTCCCAGGAGACCCTTTTTGAGTGAAGTTCGAGTCAAGTCCACACCCAGGCCTGTTCCTTCGGTCCCAGCAGCCGGCAAAGAGGAAACTATGCGGTTAGGCCGCAGCCATCTGACATCAAAAGAGAGAAGAACATGGAAGGAATTGGGGCTGTGTATGTGCTGTGGACAAGCTGGTCATGCTGTCCAAACTTGCCCTATATGGCCGGGAAACTGGCAGATGTAAGTCCTGCGGGAGGACTCTTCTTAGGTCTCACCACTCCTTCTCCTCTGCTCTCTCTTCCTGTATCCTTGGTCTCCGGTCCCTTAGAGTACCAGACTCTTGCCCTAGTGGACTCCGGGGCAGGAGGCAATTTCATTCTACAACGGTTAGTGGAGCGCCTACGGATCCCACTATGAAGTCTCCACTACTTCTTTCGTCCATCCATGGAGAGCCCTTACCGGGTGAAGTAACACTACTAACTGAACCAGCGTGTCTACGGACCGGTGCACTTCATTCGGAGACCACCTCCTTCTTTGTTTTAGAGAAGGCCATGTACCCTATAGTACTGGGATTACCTTGGCTGCAGAAGCATATACCTCAATTCAATTGGGCTACACTGGAACTGTAAAGATGGGGTCCAGACTGCCATAATAAATGCCTGATGGAGGTAGCTCCATTACCCTGTATGCCTACCACCCCAGTTATGCTGGGGTTGCTGCCTCAATATGCATTTTTCCAAGATGTCTTTTCAAAAGAAGCTGCAAATGTACTTCTGCCTCACAGACCTTATGACTGCGTTATTAATCCAAAGCCTATTACGGAGCCACCCAAGGGTAGAGTGTACCCCCTGTCCATGGCGGAAAATAAAGCCATTTCCGAATATATCCAGGAAAACCTCCAAAAATGCTTCATAAGACCATCCGTCCCCTGCTGGCGCGGGCTTTTTCTTTGGGGGCAAAAAAGGACAGTATACTACGCCCATGTATAGATTACAGAGGCCTCAACGAAATAACAATAAAGGATCGTTATCCTCTGCCTCTGATATCAGAGCTATTTTCCAAACTGGATCTGAAAGGAGTCTACAATTTACTTCGCATTCGAGCTAGCGATGAGTGGAAGACGGCCTTCAACACTCGGGTCGGTCACTTTGAATATCTAGTGATGCCCTTTGGCCTGTGCAATGCCCCGGCTGTCTTTCAAACTTTAATGAATGACATTTTCCGGTATCTCCTCTATAAATGTGCTCTTATTTTCTTGGACGACATCTTGTTATTCTCTCAAGACATGACCACTCATCAGGAGGATGTTAAGAGAGTACTACAGAGGCTCCATGAGAATCATCTCTATGCCAAGCTATCCAAATGTGAAGTTCACAAAGAGTCAGTGCCTTTCTTAGGCTACATCGTTTCCAATCAAGGCTTTCAAATGGATCCACAGAAGCTGGAGAGTATCAAGAAATGGGCGCTGGGTTAAAAGCTCTCAGACTTTTCTAAGGTTTCACCAACTATTACAGGACCTTCATCAAGAATTACTCTTCACTCACAGTGCCGCTTACAGCTATGACGAAGAAAGGTGCCAATGTTGCTAATTGGTCTCCAGAGGCTACAGCTGCATTCCAGAGACTAAAAGATGCCTTTTCAAGCAAGCCGTGTCTTCGACACCCGGATCCTTCCAAGCCGTTTATTGTGGAGGTCGAGGCCTCGGACGTTGGCGTAGGGGCCGTATTAAGCCAGGCTGGTGATTCAAAAGTTCCATAACCATACTTATTCTTCTCCCATCGCTTCTCTCCCGCAGAGAAAAATTACGGAATAGGAGATAAGGAGCTTCTGGCTATAAAGATGGCATTCGAAGAATGGCACCCTTAGCTCAAAGGAGTGCAACATCAAGTAACGGTCTTTACAGACCATAAGAATCTGGAGTTCCTCCGCCACGCACAGCACCTGAATCATAGACAAGCAAGATAATCTCTGTTTTTTAACAGATTCAATTTTGTGCTCAAGTACCACCCTGGAGATAAGAATATCAAAGCTGATGCTCTATCTCGCTCATTCCTCTCCCAGGACATTCCAGAAGAACCGCAACACATCATTGACCCAGAGAAGGTCATATTGGCAGCTACCCACTCAGTACCTGCAGAATTTGCCGTTAATTCTCATCCAGCAACATCAACTGGATCCACACCATTCGAAATGGTCTTTGGACGACTACCACTGCCACTTCCGTTATCAGTGTCATCCTCGGCAGCTCAATCTACTGCCAAAGATATCCAACAACTTTGGACTCAGACAAAAGAGATGCTTGTTAAAGCAGGACTTTGAGCAAAGAAAGGGTACGATGCTCATCACTGCAAGGCTCCAGACTTCAGCTTGTTGATAAAGTCTGGCTTTCTACTAAGCACTTAAGACAAACTACCTTCAGCTCGCTTTGCTCCTTGTTTCATTGGACCATTTCCCATTCTCTGATGACTGGGCAATCTCACCTACAGTCTGAAGCTACCATCTACTTTAAAGATCCATAATGCATTCCACATCTCATTATTGAAGCCATTGAGTCTTAGTGAGTTTTCCAACAAGATACCTGATGTTACACCGATAGAAGCAGAGGAAGACATCAAATACAGAGTAGACGCAGTTCTCGATGTGAGAAGATGAGGCAGAGTATGGGAATACCTCTGTCATGGGAAGGGTATGGCCCTGAAGAAAACTCTTGGACACCAATGTCTAATATCCTGAATAAAGAGATACTAGAGGATTTTCATTACGTGCATCCTCAAAAACCAAGACCTGGTAGGAGACAGCGTGGACGCCCTTTGAAGGGGGGTATTGTTGCGTCCGTCGGTCCTTGACGGCTTCGCCCCGTTTGCCTCACCTTATTCACGGCTCCTCCCGCTTACCTGGGAAAGATGACTACCGCCGCATCTACTAGCCGACCTCTCTGGTGTCCCCAGAATGGCTATGATTCAGCCTCCCGCCATTGCTCCTCCCAGGTACCTACTAGGGTGTGCGCGCGCAACCCACATCTTTGTATCACCCTTGGTGCAAACCTCGAGGGCGTTCCCTCATGCTGATGTCACGCCATCCGGGTATATTACCTTCACTCATTTGCTAGCTCCCCGAGTTAGCAAGAACTCAAATCCGTTCTTGTCTACGCTACTCTGCCGCTTCCTGCAGGCTCCTGCAGGCTCCTGCAGGCTCCAACCTATACTGAACACAGAAGGAAAAAGATAGAAGGTAAATACAACAATGTACAGTTAGGCAGCAGTCAGAAGAAAATTCTAGCACTTGATGGAAATCGGCCCTGCTTCTCAGAAGGGTCCTGGTCTAATGAAGCAGGACCAATGGAAAGGAAATTAACAGGTAAGAATAATTTCTCCTTTCATCTCATCCTGATACATCAGTCCAGTCCTATATGGATAGAAGTACCATGGCCTTACTGCCCCGAGTAGGAAGAAGCGAGGGGCCACCTTGAGAACCCTGGCCCCATTCACCGTGTCTTCCTTACCGAAAATATCCAATCATTAATGTTTCACAAAGATATGCAAGGAAGACCATGTGGCTGCTTTACAAATGTACGCAGGCGTAAGCACCTGCACCTCCGCCCAAGAAGACGACCGTGCTCTCGCGGAGTGGGCTCGAATCAAATAGGAAGGCCTCTTGCCACCCAGCAAATAAGCTGCAACAATGGCCTTCTTTATCCAGCGTGCCAGAGTGACCTTTGAAGTCACTTCCCCCTTTTCACGGGCCCCAAAAAGTACAAAAAGTTATCAAAATTATGGAAAGCATTAGTCACCTCCAGATACCTAATTAGCAGTCTTTGGACATCCAGACCTCTGAGACACTTGAAGTCATCTCTACACTCCATACACGAAAAAGCTAAAAGAGACACTGCCTGATTGAAATTCCAAGGGAAAAAGGAAATAGTATAGTAGTGGGGATATACTACTGCCCGCCTGGCCAGGATGAAGAAACAGACTTAAAATGCTAACAGAGATTAGATTGCCTAGTAAAATGGGCAATATAACAATGGGAGATGTCAATTACCCAATTACTGATTGGGTAAATCTCACATCAAGATATGCAAAGGAGGAAAGTTTCTAAATGCCATCAAAGCAAGTTTTGTTACGATAAATGGTGTTTTCCATAGCTAGCTGGAAGAATTAGCCATTACATGTAGGTGACGACATCTGGTGGCACTGAACAGATTCCTCTCTCTTACATAGCAGAGCATTTGCTCTACTAAGCATGTGCGGGAATTCTCTTTTGGGCATTGCCTTGCAGGCTCCCTCATTTGATTTGAGAGCTAATTCTAGCTAGGTAGTCAACTCTCCAGGGAGATGGAAGGGCATTTAGTATTGCTAATTCATCCTGCTATCTATGGAAAACTGTTTATGGTAAGCAAACTTGCTTCTTCTGTCAATAAACATGGCTGAATGAACCATTACATGTGAGGGTTGTAGTGGGGCATTTACTGAGTAAGCATGTCATCACAGTATATATAACCCTGCAGTGATATCAGCCCAACAGTATTCTCTGTTTCCAGCAGATGATGGAAGTGCATCTCCCAACTAGGGTTCTATTTCCCTTTCACCCCCATTAATAGTGGGGGTGAAAGGGAAATAGAACCTAAGGTACTAAGAGCCAAGAGAAACAGATAAGTATGAGAAAAAAGAAGTGTGAAGCTTGCTGGGCGCTTGGTACCTTAGTACTTAGTAGCTTAGTACCTTAGTACACTTAGGGGCGGATTTTAAAAGGCCCGCGCGTTTAAATCCTTCTGGATTTACGCGCGCAGGGCACTCGCACGCCGGCGTGCCTATTTCGCATAGGCCGCCGGCGCGCGTAAAGCCCCGGGACGCGCTTAAGTCCCGGGGCTTTCGAAATGGGGCGGGAGGGGCGTGTCCGGGGGCGTGCCGTGGCGTTTTGGGGGCGGGTCCGGGGGCATGGCGCCGGCCCGGGGGCTTGGTCGAGGCCTCCGGACCAGCCCCCGGGACCGGAGGACGGAGCGGGGCTGCCGGCAACACGCGCAAAGTTACGCCTGCTTTGAGCAGGCATAACTTTGCCGACAAAGGTGGGGGGGGGGGGGGTTAGATAGGGCCGGGGGGGGTGGGTTAGGTAGGGGAAGGGAGGGGAAGGTGGGGGGGAGGTCGAAGGAAAGTTCCCTCCGAGGTTGCTTCGAAATCGGAGCGGCCTCGGAGGGAACAGGCAGCGCGCGCTGGGCTCGGCGCGCGCAGGTAGCACAAATGTGCACCCCCTTGCGTGCGCCGACCCCGGATTTTATAAGATACGCGCATATCTTATAAAACCCAGCGTACTTTTGTTCGCGCCTGGTGCGCCAACAAAAGTACGCGATCGCGCAAGTATTTAAAATCTACCCCTTAGTAGCTTAGTACCTTCGGTTCTATTTCCCTTTCACCCTCATTAATAGTGGGAGTGAAAGGGAAATAGAACCTAAGCTACTAAGAGCCAAGAGAAACAGATAAGTATGAGAAAAAAGAAGTGTAAAGCTTGCTGAGCAGACTGGATGGACCGATTGGTCTTCTTCTGCCGTCATTTCTATGTTTCTATATGTTTCTATGAACAATTAGGCTGGAAAATACATGTTAACAGGGAATAGGAACTGGGAGGGGGGTAACAAAGTGCAGTGTGGAAATATAGATTAACAAAACAACGAGGTCCTTAACATAAGGAATGTATAATCACCATGTAGTGGCGCATGGGATGACAAGCTGGGGGAAGATCTATTCTGGATAGGCCTCTTGCTAGCCAGTTGGTGCTAGCCAGTTGGACTATGCACTTTTTTCCAGTGCTATACCCAGTCTGTTAGAATCATAAAAGATGAAAAGTTGCAAAGCCTGACAACATTCTCTCTAAACTGGGTATCCAGCACTTTATATATGCTGACGATGTGCAGATACTCATCCCTATAACTGACTCCATTACAAATGCAATGAAGATCTGGAACTCTGCTCTATCTGAGATAAATAAATTACTCTCTGAAAATTTCCTAGCACTCAATACTAACAAAACAGAGCTACTCATTCTTTCTCCTCCTAACAACCCCTCACGTACTCTCTCCCCCACCCCCTCACTACCCGGCTGCCCTCAGACCCAACTAGTCCGCAACCTTGGCATCATGATAGATAACCAATTTAACCTCAAAAAATTCATTTCTGGCACTATAAAAAGCGGATTCTTTAAGCTCCACACTCTGAAGAGAATCAAACCCCTTCTTCACACTTCTGACTTCCGCACTGTTCTGCAAGCCATGATTTTGTCCAAACTCGATTACTGCAATGCTATCCTTCTAGGCTTACCAAAAAGTACTTTACAACCACTACAGTTATTACAAAACGCTGCTGCCCGCATCCTTACCAACACTCACCGTCATGACCACATTACTCCAGTCCTTCAGTCACTACATTGGCTCCCCGTAACCTCCAGGATAATATATAAAACACTCACGCTTATACACAAAGCCATTCACAACCAAAACATGCAATGGTTCCCAGAACATCTCTTGCTTCACAATCCGACTAGACCAACAAGAATGCAACACCAGGCTAAACTCCAGACTCCCTCTCCTAAACTCATGAAGCACACCTCCTTTAGAGAACGATCATTCATTATTGCAGGAACCTCCCACTGGAATAAAATGCCCTCCCAATTACGCCAGGAACCCTGCCACAAAAAATTCAAACACAACCTAAAAACTTGGCTGTTCAAACTAGCGTACCCTGACTAACGAACAGACTCCCCCCAAAGCTATGATATGACCATCCTATCGACTCACGCACAATATATTTATTCTCTCTACTCCCCACCCTTTGTGGATTTCCTCCCCTTCTTCCCCTCCACTCTTATTACCTTCCCCTTGCTAATAATATGACTGTTTTGATTAACTCCCATGTTAAACATATATGTACATATGTATATAATTTTCGTATTATCTTCTCCAAAATTGTTAACCCACTCCCTGTTAAAAAATGATATTATTGTAAAGCTTGTTGCTAAGTTATGTTACATTGTGAACCGAGGTGATGTTTTGCAAACATGCCTCGGTATATAAAAAACCCTTAAATAAATAAATAAATAAATAAATAAATAAATAAACAAACATAGTTGGGTCCCTCTTTTGTATTAAGCAAAGGCTCTTTTACAGTCTACAGTATGAAGGGCTTTCTCACTTTATTTATTTATTTATTTAGCATTTTTCTATACCGACCTTCAAAGTTAAATACCTTATCAGGTCGGTTTACATCGAACAGGGACATAAACAGTAAACATAAACAACTTATTATAATCAGGAGAAACAAAGTTACATTAACAAGGACTGCAAAACTTGGAAGCTTAAAAAAGCTTATTCATGTGAATATTGCCTCGGAAACAATGAAGTTAAAAATGAAAGTCTGATTAACATGGAAAGTTAATACTACTTTTGGTAGAAACTTGGGCTGGGTGTGGAGCACCACCCTGTTGTGGAAGAATTGCATAAAAGGTGGACAATGAATTAAAGCCTGAAGGTTTTTTTTTAAATGTCTATTCACCTCTTTCAGTATATTTTGTATATACTGGCCCATGAAGATATGATAAGATGCGATGGGGGTGGGGGTGGGGGGAGGCACTGAGCACAGCACCCAGATAAACCTTTCTCCCAATCAGGTCAAAGAGACAAGAATCCTTCTCTGGGAGCACCAAGGAGTGAGTTTGAGACCTTTGGCCTTTTTGAAAGCAGATACAGCTGATTGATGAGGATTTTGTTACATCTCAAATCCGAGAGCCTTCTGGATGCAGTATATTGCGTTTGTCTTTTTGTTTACTGGTCACACAGAAGGGGGGGGGGGTCTACATTCTTATTTGTGTCTCCTGTAGGATTTTATGGACGGGCACTGCTAAGATCACTTCAAGTGATCCACAAATTGGAGAATGTCAAGCATTTTTGCCCTAGACTCTTCCTCCTTTCGTAAATTAAATGTAATAGTCTTTGCTATTCTCTTCACAAAATTGGTGAAGGAGAGTTCCTCCAGAAGGGGAGAGACCTGTTGACTCCTTCTGATCAGGAATATTCAGACTGATGGTCTGAGTCTCCATCTGGCTAGAAGACAAGGCCTCTGTGAGAGTACCCCTTGGATACTGGCATCTAGACAGTAATGAACATCTGTGCCTTGAAGAAGTCCCTGATGCACTAAAAATGGACAAGAGGGCAGCAGTCCTCAATGCTGTCTTTCGAGGATCAGGCATTGAGGCCCTTCTAAATAAACAAGCAGAGCGGTACAAACAATTGAAAATCCCACAAAAAGGGCCACTGTAAATATAAAACAGCATACTACACATGATTTTGAATGTTTCAATTTGCTACTTATCATGTTTTATTCACAGGTTTATGCATCTATTATATTTCACATTTATCCTTACATTTATGTACTTGTTATTTGATTGTTCTTCCTATTGTATTTTTTTTAGATTAATGATGAGGGCATTTGCCGAAACATGGCATATCAGGCATTTTTTAAAACTGTATTTGTTTTCTATAAGCAATAAAGGCCTGTGAGATAATGCACAGTTGCTTTTTAACAGGTGTTCTCCCCAGGAAAGCAGAATGTTAGTCCTCACATGTGGATGACATCAACCGATGGAGCCCGGCATGAAAAAGTTTTGTCAAAGGTTCTAGAAGCTTTGACCAGCACACTGAGCATGCCTAGCTTGCAGCTCTCTGTGCATCCACAAGAGGTACCCCCCTTTTGACTCATAACATAGAAAGAAAAATTACGAGTGAAAAAATAAAACAACAAACTGGAAGGAGATCCCAACTCCGAGGGGAGATGGGCGGGATTCCTGATGACTAACATCCTGCTGTCCTAGGAGAACACCTGTTACAGATAAGCAACTGAGCTTTCTCCTAGGACAAGCAGGAAGGCAATCCTCACATATGGGTGAATGCCAAGCTCCAGACTGTCCCTGAGAACAAGAGAGACCAACAGCGACCAAACAAGGTACAAACGGCCACAACACATCTGTGGCACTGTAAGGTCAATAGGGTACTGTCTGGTTCCCACAGAAGCACAAAGTGTTGGGTTCAGACCTGGAAAAGGTTGCGCAGGATAGATTGACCAAAAGCACTGTTCTGATGTCCATCTTTATCCAAGCAATAATGAGCCGCAAACGTGTAAAGAGAACTCCAGGTCGCAGCTCGGCAGATTTGGAAGACGGGGACTACATATAAATGAGCCGACATCATCATAGCCCGCAGAGAGTGAGCCTTTACTCTGTTAGCGAGCGGAAGGCCCGCCTGCACATAGAAGAAGGCAATGCAATCCGCAAGCCAATTTGACAAGCTTTGTTTAACCAATGCGACTCCCAGCCTGTTGGAATCAAAGGACAAAATAGCTCAGTGGACTGCCTGTGGCCGGCAGTGCGATCTAGACAGAAAGCCAAGGCCTTCTTACAGTTGAAAATGTGAAGAGCCCGTTCCCCCGAGAGGGAGTGAAGCCTCGGAAAGAAGATGGGTAAAACAATAGACTGATTGATGTGAAAATCATTAACAACCTTAAGAAAATGCCATACTGGGTCAGACCAAGGGTCCATCAAGCCCAGCATCCTGTCTCCAACAGTGGCCAAACCAGGCCATAAGAACCTGGCAAGTACCCAAAAACTAAGTCTATTCCATGTTACCGTTGCTAGTAATAGTGGTGCTTATTATCTAAGTCAACTTAATTAATTAATTAATTCATTCATTCATTCTCCTCCAAGAACTTATCCAATCCTTTTTTAAACACAGCTATACTAACTGCACTAACCACATCTTCTGGCAACAAATTCCAGAGTTTAATTGTGTGTTGAGTGAAAAAGAACTTTCACCAATTAGTTTTAAAGTGCCACATGCTAACTTCATGGAGTGCTCCCTAGTCTTTCTATTATCTGAAAGAGTAAAAACCCGATTCACATCTACCCGTTCTAGACCTCTCATGATTTTAAACACCTCAGCCATCTCTTCTCCAAGCTGAAAAGTCCTAACCTCTTTAGTCTTTCCTTATATAGGGGAGCTGTTCCATTCCCCTTATCATTTTGGTAGCCCTTCTCTGTACCTTTCCATCGCAATTATATCTTTTTTGAGATGCGGAGACCAGAATTGAACACAGTATTCAAGGTGTGGTCTCACCATGGAGCAATACAGAGGCATTATGACATTTTCCATTTTATTCACCATTCCCTTTCTAATAATTCCCAACATTCTGTTTGCTTTTTTGACTGCTGCAGCACACTGAACCAACGATTTCAATGTGTTATCCACTATGACGCCTAGATCTCTTTCTTGGGTAGTAGCACCTAATATGGAACCTAACATTGTGTAACTATAGCATGGGTTATTTTTCCCTATATGCATCACCTTGCACTTGTCCACATTAAATTTCATCTGCCATTTTGATGTCCAATTTTCCAGCCTAGCAAGGTCTTCCTGCAATTTATTACAATCTGCTTGTGATTTAACTACTCTGAACAATTTTGTGTCATCTGCAAATTTGATTACCTCACTTGTCTTATTTCTTTCTAGATCATTTATAAATATATTGAAAAGTAAGGGTCCCAATACAGATCCCTGAGGCACGCCACTGCCCACTCCCTTCCACTGAGAAAATTGTCTATTTACTCCTACTCTCTGTTTCCTGTCTTTTAGCCAGTTTGCAATCCACGAAAGGACATCGCCACCTATCCCATGACTTTTTATTTTTCTTACAAGCCTCTCATGAGGAACTTTGTCAAATGCCTTCTTAAAATCCAAGTACACTACATCTACCGGTTCACCTTTATCCACATGTTTATTAACTCCTCCAAAAAAGTGAAGCAGATTTGTGAGGCAAGACTTGCCCTGGGTAAAGCCATGCTGACTTTGTTCCATTAAACCATGTCTTTCTATATGTTCTGTGATTTTGATGTTTAGAACACTTTCCACTATTTTCCCTTGCACTGAAGTAAGGCTAACTGGTCTGTAGTTTCCCGGATCGCCCCTGGAGCCCTTTTTAAATATAGGGGTTACATTAGCTATCCTCTAGTCTTCAGGTACAATGGATAAATTTTTTTTATTTATTTATAATTTTTCAAATTATAACATTTACAATCAAATGATATAATCATGAATACAGATGTTTAAAAAAGAAAACACTTTAAAAAGTAACATTTAACTCAGTATAAGAAACAACTGATCTAGCCCACATCTAGAGAAGGAGAGGGAAAATAAGAGAAGTGCCTTTTGTCATTTATATATCACATCAAAGTTCCTCATGAGACAAAGTTCCTCATGAGAGGCTTGTAAGAAAAATAAAAAGTCATGGGATAGGTGGCGATGTCCTTTCGTGGATTACAAACTGTCTTGTCCTACTAAGGCTTATAAGTCTTATCCCTTATAAAATGCTGAAGCTGTGAAGGATCAAAGAAAATAAACTTATTAGTTTCATAAGTAATTTGGCATTTACACGGGAACTTTAAGAAGAATGTAGCACCTATGTCCAGGACTGCTTGCTTTAAAGATAAAAATTGCTTCCTCCTTGCTTGGGTTACTCGAGATACATCAGGAAAAATCTGTATCTTTTGCCCGCAAAAATCGAAATTTTTATTTTGAAAATATTTATTAAAAAATAAATCTTTATCTTTTTTCAATAAAAAAAGTAATAAGCAAGGTAGCTCGGGATGCTATATTGTCTAAAGAATCTTCAAGAAAAGTTGATACCGCATGGCTTTCTAGTGTATCAACTCCTCCTTCTTCAGCCTGAGTCGTTTTCTTTTGGGGTAAGTAATACATTTTTGATATTGTTGGAATACTCTGAATTTCATAGGAAAGAATTTCAACTACATACTAGTTAAACAATTCAATTTCTGACATCAATCTAGATATTGGAAAATTTAATAAACGCAAATTATGAGATCTCATTTCGTTCTCCATAAATTCTATTCTAGTATGTAATGACAAATTATCTTTTATGAAAGAAACATTGGTTGCTTGTATATTTTTAACCATTGGGTTCAAATTTGCCACAGCCTGCTCCATTTTTCCAGCTCTATTATCTAATTCCACCAGTTTCTCCCTTGTTTCTACTGAGAATGTATGAACTTTTAAAACCATCCCAGAGAGCTTTTTATCAAAACTCCTCATCAACCTCCAAAAGTCCAACATTGATATAGTTTCAGGTTCAGATACATTTTCTTCTGTCGTACTATCAAATTCAAGGACTGATGGACATGGAACAGCAATATTCCTAGCTGTGGCCTCGCTACACATATCATTTACACCTATTAATATATTACCCACAGGATTACCCACCACTCCTGCCATGGTGTGGTTTAAATTCTCCTGGGGCATAATATTAGTAGCTCCAACCAATGGACCTTCCATTATAGGTAACAAGGTAGGATGTAAGGACTTGGAGGATTGAGGGGCTCCTATAGAAATATCCCCCTCTACCAACCCTCCTTCAATGGATTCCCGCACTCTAACTATGTGGCAGTCCATAGGTCCTATTCTTTTTGACACTGGAGACGTAGATGATGAGGTATAATTTTTTGATTTTCGTTTCTTACCCATAATATTTTTCTATCAGGGGCGCGCCCCTTTGGAGCGCGGCTTCGGCTGCGCACCGGCGGCTGCGCGCCGCAGTTCGCTGATCTTTATCGTCCCGCGGGGCGCCTCCCGCTGACGTCACTTCCAGGTCCCGCCCATGAACCGGGTCTCACCTCCAAAGGTAATCTTTCAACATTCCAGGAAACAAAATTAGAGGGCTTTTCTCCGGCACTGAGTCTTCCTCCCTCAACTCTCACAATGGATGATTTTAATGATAGGTTACAAATTTTTACTAATAAGTCTGAAATTTCATTTTTTAGTTCCTTCAGAATTCTGGGGTGTATACCATCCGGTCCAGGTGATTTACTACTCTTAAGTTTGTCAATCAGGTCTACCACATCTTCTAGGTTCACCGTGATTTGGTTCAGTCCATCGGAATCATTACCCATGAAAACCTTCTCAAGTACGGGTACCTCCCCAACATCCTCTTCAGTAAACACCGAAGAAAAGAAATCATATATCATATATAAAAGAAATCATATATAAATTGACAAAACCTTTCTGTTCCGCCTTCCCCAATCGGGCTCCCACGCCGGCCACCAGCCTCCTCTTACTCCGGCCCGACTTACCTGCACGCCCTGAACCCTCGCCGCGATCCGGCCTCCTCCACATCGACTCGGCCTGCCTCCAATGCGATCCGGCCTCCTCCGCCCGCACGGCTGCGAACCCCCACCCCCACCAGACACGCCGCAACGAGGTACGCCCCGCCGGGCGCAGGGGTGACGTCATCGAGCCGGGACCTGCAGGATTTAAAAGGCCCTGCACTCCCCGGCGTCTTCCTCTTCGAAACGGGACCTGCGGTGAACTGGGCCTGCGCAGCCGGCGCTGAAAGCCCGTCGGGGTAAGGCCTTTCTGTTCCGCCTTCCCCAATCGGGCTCCCACGCCGGCCACCAGCCTCCTCTTACTCCGGCCTGACTTACCTGCACGCCCTGAACCCTCGCCGCGATCCGGCCTCCTCCACATCGACTCGGCCTGCCTCCAACGCGATCCGGCCTCCTCCGTCCGCACGGCTGCGAACCCCCACCCCCACACGCCGCAACGAGGTACGCCCCGCCGGGCGCAGGGGTGACGTCATCGAGCCGGGACCTGCAGGATTTAAAAGGCCCTGCACTCCACGGCGTCGCGCGACAAAGGGGCCTGCCCCTTTGTGCGCCCCTTCGTGCAGCCCCCGAAGTGCCAGAGTCCTACATCACACCGCCGCAGCATCCACAAGACACCAAACTAACTACTAGAACCAGCACAAGTGATCATTGAAGACAAGCAACCTCAACCAACCTGGACCTCCATACCTCCACCGGCACCAACATCCCCACACCTTGACACCACGACAGAGACTAGAACGGGTGACACTTCCTCAACCAACGCTGAGGCCATCCCAACTATACAACCCTAAAGCTCACCCAGCTGCAACAGACAGGAGAACGCTGGTAAGCATTGTTAATGCACTCCTACTCAAGCGCTTTACCACTCCTCTGACACCAAACCAACACAATCTCTTCACACCGCTTCCACCGCTCAGACGGCCATGACCCTTTGGGATACCTGGAGGCCCACCTTAAGGCACACCTGGAGATTGTCTTGAACCACGCGACAAAGACTTCACTTATCTCTAGACGCTCCCACATTACTCCTCCACCCTCCACCCCACTCCTCATCCCCATTCCTCATCCCTAGCTCACCCAATATCTCTATAGCATCCTATCTACCCCCACACACTCACACACTCACCATCTCTATAGCATCCTATCTACCCCCACACACTCACCACACCACCAGCCATGCACACATACCCCATTACATCTATCAAACACTACCCCCTCCCACCGAGACCCCCTTACCCCAAAACACATCACATACACCACAGAAACCTCATCCCTATCATGGCCACACCACTCACCCAAATACTAGGCCTCACCACATTTACCATACTCCTAATCAATGCCCAATCCATCATCAAAAAAAACCCCCTCATCAATGACATTCTACTAGACGATAACCCCGACATCCTAGCCATCACAGAAACTTGGCTAAAGGACACAGACACAACACTACTCAACCAACTCCCACTCGAAAAATATGACATTTTCTCCATACCACGACTTAAGAAACGAGGAGGAGGCCTCCTCCTCGCATCCAAAAAGAGTTTTAAACTCACCAGAAAACCCATCCCCACACACCCCAGACTCGAAATCAGCACCTTTCTCTCGCACAACCTACAAATCTGCCTAGTGTATGCCCCACCAGGCCTCCTCGAGGCTAACCCCTCCCCCCTAATTGAATACATTTCCAAAAACATAAACATACAAATGCCAGCAATCATCCTTGGAGACTTCAATCTCCATGTAGATAATGTCCCCACATCTCCTGCCTGCGACTCCCTACTAACAGCATTAGACGCCCTCGGTTTCTCACAAACTATCACCCAACCTACTCACAAAGCAGGCCACACCCTCGATCTCTTATTCACCAACTCACAGATCCAAACCAACACCCCCTCTTGTACACCCATTCCCTGGTCTGACCACTATCGCATCGATGTGACATGCTCTGTTATTAAAACCCATCAGCCCACTCAAGGTAAAAAAGTCATACAGTTCAGACGTAACTGTAAACAAGAAGAATTAATATCAGCCATGTCCACTGATATCAACTCACTTGATTTGACAGACGTCGATACTGCTCTCACATCCTGGAACCATATCACCAACACGATTGCCAACAAGATCTGCCCCATACAAGAACACACAATTGACATGTCTCAAAAACACAAACAACCCTGGTATACACCAGAACTAAAAAGCATGAAATCCAATTTAAAAAAGCTCGAAAGAGCGTGGCTCAAAGACCCTACCGCCACCCAACTAAATAAATTTAAATCCTACATGCACTCCTACCGAATTAACATCGACAAAACCAAAAGAGACTTCCACTCACAGCGCATACACCACCTGCAATTCAATCCTAGAGCCCTATTCCAACTAGTAAACAATTTAACTAAACCTTGCACTCCATCCATACCAGACATAGACAACCAGACAAAATGTGAAGAACTAGCCCTATTCTTCCACAATAAAATCAGCAATATCATGTCACGCTTCCCCCCCAAGCAAACATCCATAGATACTACACAACACCAATCTAATACTAATCTTTCATCATTTGACACCACCTCATCCCTAGAAATAGAATCTATCCTTAAAAAAATCAGACCCTCTACACACCCTACAGATACCATTCCCACAAAACACCTCCTCACCATCCCCGGCATCATCGCCAAACCTATCTCAAACATTATAAACAAGTCTATTGAACTTGGCAGTATCCCAAAAAACCTCAAGCATGCTATTGTGAAACCTATACTGAAGAAGCCATCCCTTGACCCCTCTGATCTCACCAATTTCCGTCCTATTTCCAACCTCCCACTTATCACAAAAGTTCTTGAGAAAGCTATAAACAAACAGCTATCAGACTACTTGGATGAAAACAATATTCTCGCCCCCTCACAGTTTGGCTTTCGCAAACATCATAGCACAGAGACCTTACTCATTTCACTCTCCGACCAAATATTGAAAGGTCTTGACAAAGGTCATTCACACATACTCATTCTCCTAGACATATCCGCTGCATTTGACACCATAAAGCATCAAATCCTATTAGAACGTCTCAGCAGCATTGGTATCTCAGGCCTGGCTCTACAATGGTTCCACTCATATCTAGCTGAAAGACAATTTAGCGTACAAATGGGAATCTCCACCTCCAAGCCCCACAACCTCTCTCAAGGAGTACCACAAGGTTCATCGCTATCGTCCACACTTTTCAATATATATCTCCTCCCCCTCTGCCATCTCCTTGCTAAACTTGACCTTCCGCACTTCATATATGCCGATGACGTGCAGATACTTATTCCGATTAAAGACTCAATACACAAAGCCATTGAAACCTGGAAATCCGCCCTCTCTGATATTAGCAGCCTCTTATCTAACAACTTTCTCGCCCTCAACACTACTAAAACAGAACTTATCCTAATATCACCCCCCAACATATCCCCCACCCTCCTTATGACCCCCACACAAACACACAACAATGGCCCTGCCACTGACCACACCTTCCCCACCCATGTACGAAGCCTCGGCGTACTCATTGACTGTCATCTTAACTACAAGAAATTCATTAATAACACCCTCAAAGACTGCTTCTACAAACTGCACACCCTAAAAAGACTCAAACCTCTCTTACATCTCAGCGACTTCCGCACCATATTACAAGCCCTCATATTATCGAAAATAGATTACTGCAACTCCTTGCTACTAGGTTTGCCTAAAAACACCATCCAACCTTTACAACTACTCCAAAACGCAGCTGCCAGGATTCTCACCAACACTCACAAATATGATCACATAACCCCTGTACTCAAACATCTACATTGGTTACCCGTCGCATCTAGAATTACCTTCAAAGCCCTCACCCTAATACACAAATCCCTTCATAACAACAACATGCACTGGTTCAAAGAACACTTCTCCTTTCACAACAGTAGTAGACCCACCAGAAAACAATATCTAGCCACACTACACACCCCCTCACCTAAGCTTACTAAACTCCGCACCACTAACGAAAGAGCCCTCTCCCTAGCAGGACCGATAATTTGGAATAAACTACCCACTTCCCTCCGCCAAGAAACCTGCCCAAAAATATTCAGGCAAAACCTGAAGACTTGGTTCTTTAGACACTCATACACCTAACATTCACACATTCACTAGCCCCCCCCCTCCCTAACTCCTAACCTCCCTCCTCCCCCCCCCCCACCCCTTTTTCCTTCCCACCCCCTAACCACCCCTTTCCATCTTGCCTAACAATTAGCTTTCTACTATGCTTCCCGGAAAGCAAATTTATCAAGACAGCTTACTGTAAATAAGAACATTTTTACTCACAAACGTTTATATATTCCTCGACAACCATTGTATATACAAATTTATTCCTCCTACAAATGTTGATATCAATCATATCTAGCAGAATCTACCTGCCCCTCTTCTGACTAACCACTATCATGTATCCCACTTAGTTAATTATTACTTGTATAACTTCCATATTATTCGTATGTTATTGTTTTTGTTATTATTGTTATTTCTACTATTCCTATTATAATCATGTGACAAATGTAAAGCCTGTTGCTAAGTTCTGTTCTCTGTAAACCGATGAGATGTTCCCAACGTTCGTCGGTATATAAAAGATATTAAATAAATAAATAAATAAATTTAATCTTTCCGCGACGGCCTTATCTTCTCTAAGTGCCTCTTTTAACCCCTCGATCATCTAACGGTCCAACTGACTCCCTCATAGGCTTTCTACTTCGGATATATTTTAAAACGTTTTTACTGTGAGTTTTTGCCTCTACGGCCAACTTCTTTTCAAATTCTCTCTTAGCCAGATCCTCTTCTAAGGAACAGCTTACCAAATGAAATAAGATGCCGCTGGGAAAAAATATTCTTGAAAAAAGCACTAAAAACTTTCCTCTTCAAAAAAGCATTCCCAAACCTAAGCAATAACAGATAATCCCAGACGTCTCTCCCTTCAAGTAAGTCCGTTATAACCTTTTCTAGGCCCCTTTAGCCCTTTTATTTCTGTTGGAGTCAACTGCCATGTGTTACAATATGTTGTCATATGAAAAGCTATGTGCTGTATGATTTTGTTCTTATATATATATGTTCTTAACGTACCCCTCCCTGAACGTAGGAATGGTGGGCAATAAATGCTTTTAAATAAATAAATAAATAGAACCATAGGTCATGCCCTCAAAAGGTTTAACAGATAGATGACTAAGACCTCCTATCATTAAAAAATAATCTTTTTTTTCACTAATTCCTCCAGATTTACAGAGGGAACTCAAAAATGAAATTTCAGATCTATTAGTTAAAATTTGTAATCTATCATTAAATTCATCCATTGTATTTGAAGACTGGAGGGTGCCAATGTAACCCCAATATTTAGAAACATAGAAATGACGGCAGAAGAAGACCGAATGGCCCATCCAGTCTGCCCAGCAAGCCTCACACATTTTTTCTCTCATTCTTATCTGTTACTCTTAGCTCCTTGTTCTATTCCCCTTCCACCCCCACCATTAATGTAGAGAGCAGTGATGGAGCTGCATGCAAGTGAAATATCTAGCTTGATTAGTTAGGGGTAGTAGGGGCAGTAACCGCCGCGATAAGCAAGCTACACCCATGCTTATTTGTTTTACCTAGACTATGTTGTACAGTTCTTGTTGGTTTTTTTTTTCTTCTCCTCTGCTGTAGAAGCAGAGAGCCATGCTGGATATGCATTGAAAGTGAAGTATCAGGCACATTTGGTTGGGGTAGTAACCGCCGTAACAAGCCAGCTACTCCTCGCTTTGTGATTGCGAATCCTTTTTTTTCTTCACCCCTGTCGTTGAAGCTATGCAGGATATGCGTGAAGCATCAGTTTTTTTTTTTTTTTTTTTTTTCCCCTGCCGTTGAAGCAGAGAGCTATGCTGGAAATGCGTGATGTATCAGTCTTTCTCCCATGCCGATGCAGCAGAGAACCATGCTGGATATGCATGGAAAGTGAAGTATCAGGCACATTTGGTTTGGGGTAGTAACTGCCGTAACAAGCCAGCTACTCCCCGCGTTTTGAGTGCGAACCCTTTTTCTTCTCCTTTGCCGTTGTAGCAGAGAGCTCTGCTGGATGTGTGAAGTATCAGTTATTCTTCTCCCCTGTCATTGAAGCAGAGAGCTATGCTGTATATGCATTGAAAGTGAAGTATCAGGCATATTTGGTTTGGGGTAGTAACCGCCGTAACAAGCCAGCTACTCCCCTCTTTATGAGTGCAAATCCTTTTTTCCATTACCTCTTGCTGTTGAAGCTTAGAGCGATGTAGGAGTCACAGTAAGCATGTGTATGTTTATTTAATAAGGGTATTGTGTCAATAGCCATCATTCTGGCGAGTCACCCACTCTTCATTGGTGGCCTCTTGACTTTATGGATCCGCAGTGTTTATCCCACGCCCCTTTGAAGTCTTTCACAGTTCTGGTCTTCACCACTTCCTCCGGAAGGGCATTCCAGGCATCCACCACCCTCTCCGTGAAGAAATACTTCCTGACATTGGTTCTGAATCTTCCTCCCTGGAGCCTCAAATCGTGACCCCTGGTTCTGCTGATTATTTTCCTACGGAAGAGGTTTGTCGTTGTTTTTGGATCATTAAAACCTTTCAAGTATCTGAAAGTCTGTATCATATCACCTCTGCTCCTCCTCTCCTCCAGGGTGTACATATTTAGATTCTTCAATCTCTCCTCGTACGTCATCCTATGAAGATCCTCCACCTTCCTGGTCGCCCTTCTCTGTACCGCTTCCATCTTGTCTTTGTCTTTTTGTAGATACGGTCTCCAGAACTGAACACAGTACTCCAGGTGAGGCCTCACCAAGGACCTGTACAAGGGAATAATCACTTCCCTTTTCTTACTTGATATTCCTCTCTCTATGCAGCCCAGCATTCTTCTGGCTTTTGCTATCGCCTTGTCTCCAGCGGCGATTTGGTAAACTATAGACCAGTGAGCCTGACTTCAGTGCCAGGAAAAATAGTTTAAACTATTCTAAAGATCAAAATCACAGAGTATATAGTAAGACATGGTTTAATGGAACACAGCATGGATTTACTGAAGGCAAGTCCTGCCTCACAAATCTTCTTCATCACCGCACAAGTGACAAGCACTGCCATGTGCCATTTCCAAGCTTTAAAGCCATGCAGGCCTGACCACGTGGATTGCAGCTGCGAGTTGCTGCCGAAGCACTAACATGAAATCTGAGATCTCTGCTGCATCAACTGCCACTCAATTCGGTCGCTCATCTCTTTCCCTCAGAAAAAAGTTCTACTCTTTTTTTTTTGTAACCAAACTTTAATGATTAAAACAAGAAAGGATTACTTCCCTGAAAGATCTGAACTATGCGGCTGAGGCAACTGCAGCAGGATCCCACGAGTCCTCCTGAGGGAGAGGGAACTGGCATCACCAGCTGTCCATCCCTGGCAGCAAAAAGACCGAGCCTCACAAGGGTCCCCAACCCCCTGCTCATCCATCTCTGTACCAGGAAGGATGGCCCCGCCAAGACCTAACAACCTCCTGGGAGCAATTCTCTTTTTTTCTGTAAATTTTTTTTAAATCTATCTAGTTTTCCAGACTGCAGGTTTTGTACTTCTAATATCTGCTGGAAACAGAAAAATACTAAGGGACTTCAGGTTGCACACTAGGTTATATAACAGTATCAGTAAACCTTTCTCAGCCTCCATCTGCTGGAAGAGATGCAAAAACCAAGAGTCTGGACTGATCTGAGTATGAACAGGAACACAGGCTATATCTGGATCCATGCACGACATAACTATAGGTTATGTCATAAAAAAACCAAAAAAAGAAAACAACTCTACCTCCAACTGCTAGATGAGGATACTAAAGCACATGTCTTGATCACAAGATAGCAACTTGAATCAAATTTACAATTCAGGAATTATAATTAATATAACTCCCTATTGAAAGTGCAGTTGCTTACCTGTAACAGGTTTCTCCTAGGACAGTAAGATGTTAGTACTCACATGTGGGTGACATCATCCGATGCAACCCGGCTCAGAAAACCTTTGTCAAAGTTTCTAGAAGCTTTGACCAGCACGCTGCTATCTGCACGTCCACTCGAGGTCCCCCTTCAGTCTCGTAACATAGAAAAATACGAGTGAAAAAATAAAACAACAAACCAGGAGAACTCAACTCCATGGGGTGGTGGGCAGGATTCCTGAGGACTAATTGTCTTGCTGTCCTAGGAGAACACCTGTTACATGTAAGCAACTGCACTTTCTCCTAGGACAAGTAGAATGATAGTCCTCACATGTCGTTGAATACCAAGCTCCAGGCTATCTCCATGAACAAGTGAGACCAACAGGTGCCAAACAAAGTGCCAGAGGGCACAACAATAACTGCGGCTCTGTTGGTCAGCAGGAGACTGCCTGGCTCCCACCAGGGGCACAAGGCAGGAAGAGTTGGGTTCAGGTCTAGAAAAGATTGCGCAGGATGGATTGACCAAAAGAAACTGTCCTGATGCCCATCTTTGTCCAAGCAATAGTAAGCCTCAAATGTGTGAAGAGAACTCCACGTTGTGACGTTTCGATGATAGGGACTGCTCGCAGATGAACCACCGTCGTCACCATGGCCCACACAGAGTGAGCTTTAACTCTGCCGGCCAGCGGAAGGCCTGCTTGCGCATAGCAGAAGGCGATGCCATTGATGCCCTCGTCAATTCCATCGATGCTCCCATCGATTCCGTCGATGCCATCAATGCCGCCATCGATTCCACTGATGCCATGTTAGGTTCTGTCGATGCCATCGATGTTTCCATCGATGCTGCCATCGATACCATCGATACTACCATAGAATCTATACCTCAATCAATGCCCTCGACTAAACAAACCGCTCCATACTTCAGGTTCTAAACCAGAGCCCCGTGTAATTCTTCGGCAGTGGAGGCACGGTAACGATCCGTCACCAATACCATCTGAGACAGCGAGGGCATCTTCCTCGGCGCTGGAGAATGACCGGGCCAAGCACCGTGGGAATCATCGTCACCAGCATGGTAACCATCCGCCACCGACGCCATCCATGACATCAGTGGCAACGTCCTCGGTGCTGGAGAATGACCGGGACAAGTGCCGAGGGAAACATCGTCGCTAGAACCGGCGTGTTTCACATTCGGTGCAGGCACTGATACTGCACCGGCATCAATGTCCATTGAGCCAGTTACGAAGTGGGCCCGGGTGCATGAGTCTCTGTGCTCCTCTGCACCCAAAGTGTTCCCCACTGACACCGCTGTTGGGTACTGAGCCACCACAAATTAATGTGGAAGTGTCAGTAACGCCTAGCCTGTCTCCCCTGTAGCTGCACTACCCATACCAGCTTACAGGGTGGAGCTGGACGTTTACGTCCCTCAGGCTATCCTCGATGCCTCCCGGAATCTAACAACACCGAAGCCATCGATATTCACACCGTTGGCCTTGTGCGACACCTACCAACGACAGCCTAAATCATCGCCGTCGACTCGTCCTTCTGACTCCATCATGAAGGGCGTTAGGCACGCTAATCCCGCTTCGGCACAAATCTCATCGAGATCTGGTCTCTAAAACAGGCCAGATGTTCTCGGAAGGTTCTAGGTTGTCACATCTTCCAAGAACCATATGGGTGTCACATATCGCTATTTACCAGCTATGTTTGCCACAACACCAAGGGAACCTCTCTGCCAGCAACACGGGATTGCTTCGAGACGTCCTCCCGTTGCCAATAAAGGGACTCTGTACTCAATAGTAACCTGGTTTCCGGCCTCTGATTTACAGCCCGAAGTCCAAAATAAACCATCTGATCTGCCATGCAAAAGATCCAGAAGACAGTGCCTCAATTGCAAGACCATTATGAGACCTGCGACAGCTCTCTACGTTTCTTGCACAGCAGAGAGGGATGCTAGAAAGACTATTTACCGCTCACACTCTCGTGTGAGATCAATGGATATCCACATTACACCAGCTCCACCAGTCGGGCAGGCTCCTGGACTTTTCAATCTTGCCCGACAATACAGCGGCCATCCCACTGAGGACCAGGGCTCGGGGTACCATTCCTAGGGTGCAACAAGGAGGAGGATTTTAATCCCGCTATTTCCTTCTTTCAACGGAGAGGCATCTAAGAAACTAAAAAGACATGGGAGGCGATGTCCTTTCGTGGATTACAAACTGGTTAAAAGACAGAAAACAGAGAGTAGAATTAAATGGTCAATTTTCTCAGTGGAAAAGGGTAAACAGTGGAGTGCCTCAGGGATCTGTACTTAGACCGGTGTTTTTCAATATATATATAAATGATCTGGAAAGGAATACAATGAATGAAGTATTCAAATTTGCGGATGATACAAAATTATTCCGAATAGTTAAATCACAAGCAGATTGTGATACATTGCAGGAGGACCTTGCAAGACTGGAAGTTTGGGCATCCAAATGGCAGATGAAATTTAATGTGGACAAGTGCAAGGTGTTGCATATAGGGAAAAATAACCCTTGCTGTAGTTACACGATGTTAGGTTCCATATTAGGAGCTACCACCCAGGAAAAAGATCTAGGCATCATAGTGGATAATACTTTAAAATTGTTGGCTCAGTGTGCTGCAGCAGCCAAAAAAGCAAATAGAATGTTAGGAATTATTAGGAAGGGAATGGTTAATAGAACGGAAAATGTCATAATGCCTCTATATCGCTCCATGGTGAGACCACACCTTGAATACTGTGTACAATTCTGGTCGCCGCATCTCAAAAAAGATATAGTTGCGATGGAGAAGGTACAGAGAAGGGCAACCAAAATGATAAAGGGGATGGAACAGCTTCCCTATGAGGAAAGGCTGAAGATGTTAGGGCTGTTTAGCTTGGAGAAGAGACGGCTGAGGGGGGATATGATAGAGGTCTTTAAGATCATGAGAGGTCTTGAACGAGTAGATGTGACTCGGTTATTTTCACTTTCCAATAATAGAAGGACTAGGGGGCATTCCATGAAGTTAGCAAGAAGCACATTTAAGACTGATCGGAGAAAATTCTCTCTCACTCAACGCACAATAAAGTTCTGAAATTTGTTGCCAGAGGATGTGGTTTGTGCAGTTAGTGTAGCTGGGTTCAAAAAAGGTTTGGATAAGTTCTTGGAGGAGAAGTCCATTAATGGCTATTAATCAATTTTACTTAGGGAATAGCCACTGCTATTAATTGCATCAGTAGCATGGGATCTTCTTAGTGTTTGGGTAATTGCCAGGTTCTTGTGGCCTGGTTTGGCCTCTGTTGGAAACAGGATGCTGGGCTTGATGGACCCTTGGTCTGACCCAGCATGGCAATTTCTTATGTTCTTAATATGGCTATACGAGTGTAAATTTCCTTGAGATCGAGGGAGCAGAGCCAGTCTCTTCTTTTGAGAAGGGTAATCAGCGTATCCAGAGAGACCATCTTCAAGTTTTCTCTTGACAGAAACTTGTTCAGCACCCTGAGGTCGAGAATGGGGCGTAAGCCGCCATTCCTTTTCGGAATTATGAAATACCTCAAATAGAACCCTCAGCCCTGCTGTGGGCGAGGAACTGGCTCCACTGTGCCTGCTGCGAGGAGTGCAGAGAGTTCTGTTTGAAGTATGACCTGCTGGGTGGACAAACCCAACGATGGACATGGGGGAGAGGTCTCTGGGAGCTGCCTGAAATTGAGATGGTAACCCTGATGGACTATGGAAAGGACCCATCAGTCTGAAGTGACCTCCTCCTAGTGAAGGGCAAAGCCAATAAGCCTACCTCCCACTGGGAGATCCGGCATCAGGGATGCGCAGAAGCATAACAGATTGCCAATTCCCTCCCTTTGTGGAGGGAATTCTATCAGACTGCTAATCTTTCTGCTAGCTCCTCCCTTCCGCTAGCAGAACCACAACAGTGGAAGATCCGATCCGCAACACCTTGGTCCAGAGACCATGGCACTACTTAGTCTGTCCATTAACACATTCTCCATTCCGTCCAGGTAAGTGGCCCTTAGCACCATCCTGTGGGCCAGGGCCCATGACCCGATTTGGACCGTTTCCTACCCTGTACCTCCCTGCTTGATGAGATATCCAATCGCCACATTGTCGGTTTGAATCAGGATAACTTTATTGGACAGCTGATTTCTGAAAGCCCATAGCATGTACCTGATCATCTGGTGCTCCAGGAAATAGACTTGGCAACAATGTTCCTGGGCAGACCAGAGCCCCTGGGTATTGTCCATCAACATGAGCCTCCTAACCCAGGGTGGATGCATACTTTTTAGGACAATTTGAGTAGGAGGAATTTGGAAGAAGATCCCCTATTCCAGATTTGAAAGTACCTGCCACCAGGACAAGGAGTCCCAGAGGGGAAGATGGCTCAGATGCGATACTGGAGGTTCTGCATGGCCTGACGCCAGGGTGACCTCATGGTCCATTGGGTTTTGCGCATGTACAATCGTGCCGAGGGAGATATGGCCCAACAACTTCAACATGTGCCAGGCTGACACCTACTGGCACTGCTGAATCTCTGCCATGATGGTCATCAGGCTGGCCCTGTGACAAGGCAGGAAGACCTTGGCCTGAGCTGTGTTTAGCAGGACTCCTATGAAGTCCAATTGAGGTGACGAACTGAGATAGGACTTTTGGTAGTTGTTGCTAGTGACCTGACGGCCCTTGCCTGAGATGTGCTCGACCAGCCAATCATCCAGATAAGGAAAAACATACACCCCCAGCCTGCATAGGTGCGACACCACCACCACAGCCAGGCATTTTATAAAGACACATGGGACTGACATGAGCCAAACAGCAACATGCGATACTGGAAATGCTGTTTTCCCACCACGAATCTGAGATATCTCATAGAAACATAGACTTCAGTGACTTTAATGTCCTTCAGATCAAGGGTACATAGCAAGTCCCGGTTTTGCAAAAGGGGGATCAAGGTGCCCAGGGGCAAGGGGGGATTGGCCTATCGGGAAATCGGGCATCCCCCGGTGGGCTGGTTGCTCTAGTCACGTGGTCTGCCGAGTGCTCGCAGACCACATGGTATCTCCGGGGCCGGCGTATCCCCGGGCCGGTCCATCATTGGGAATCCGCCCCTGCATGTTGGTGACGTACTGGAAGGAGCCCTGTCACGGAAAACTTTTCTGGCAAAGTTTCTAGAACTTTTGACTGGCACACTGAGCATGCCCAGCATGCCATGATCCCTGTAGACAAAGGGGTCCCCCTTCAGTCTCGTTTGTAGCAAAAGGTGCGAGCGAAAAAATAAAATAATAAAACGTTTCGGACCCAACTCTGCAGGGTGGCAGGTGGGTTTTGTGAGGACTACCATCCTGCTGTCCTGGGAGAACACCTGTTACAGATAAGCACCTCTGCTTTCTCCCAGGAGAAGCAGGATGGTAGTCCTCACATGTGGGTGATTAGCAAGCTACAGGCTGACTCATATTTGTGTGGACCAACAGAGTACAACTTGTGCAACAGGCCCAACATCTGTTGTACTGTTGGGAAAAATGAGGCAGCCTGAAAATCACAGCAGATTGGATGTGGAAGGAGTTGGGATTATACTATAAAAAAAAGGAACTCAAAATATGGATATTCAGCCAAATATTCAAAGATGGCGTTGGTTAAGCTGCACGCAGCTCTCCGACTCATTATCCCTCTCTGTTTTACACGCCCTAAACTTCTTGAGAGATCACCTCTCACGACAATTCACACCATCCAGTGTCCAAGAATGCCTTATTTGTTCAATCAAAGATTTGCCTCTATTCGCTTCCTGTGAAAAGATCTTTCCCTCAGCCCCAACTTACCCAAGTGTTATGCTCAGGCTTGTGGACCCTTGGCTGACGAGAGGATGGTAAACCTTTCGGAGGGTCCGTAGGCTCTCTCGTCGGGTGGCGAGGCAGAACAGGAGGCCAGACCAGCTGACCCTTGGCACTGGAGGCTGAGGCGAATACGGAGGCAATGAAGAGACGAGATGAGGCATTGTGTCTTCACCACTGGTGGTCAGCGGTCCCCCTGGGAGGAGCCCGTAGGGACCCGACCGCTGGGACTTAGGTGGACCTAGGGAGGTCAGGGAACGGTGCAAGGGTCAACTGGAGCTTCGCCCTGGAAGCCCGCGGTCCCCCCCGGAGGAGCCCTTAGGGACCCGGGCACTGGGACTTAGGCGGGCCCTTGGAGACTGTAGTCTTGAAGAAGTCCTAGGTCCAGTGCCAGAGGGTCGTTGCTCACCAGTCCTAAGTTGTACGCCAGAGAATCACCACTTGCCAATCCGAAGTCAGGAACCAGAGAATCACCGTCAGCCAATCCGAAGTCAGGAACCAGAGAATCACCGTAAGCCAATCCGAAGTCAGGAACTAGGAACACCAAGACGGAACAGGATCCAAAGTTCAAGGACTCACCGAAGCAAGCAGACTGGACAGCGCTGGAAGACGTTGCCAAGTCACTGGATGAGCAGAGGAAGCTGCCTTTTATACTTCCTGTGCCCTGGCTGATAGAAAACAGGTGAGGCCATTTAAAGGGATGGGTCCCTTTAATTCTGTGGAGGGGGCGTGGCCTCATGCCCAAGCATGGTGGCGGCCATCTTGGATTTCCCCTGCGGAGGGGAGACGCCGCTGGGGGGAAGCAGGACGGCTTCCCCTGCAACGGGCAGCGCCGGAGGCCACGCGGGCACGATGGCCCGAGTCGAAGCCCTCCTCCGGGGCTCCTGCAGCGCCGCGAATCAGGTAGGGGGCCACGGTCGTGGGGCACCACGGCCGCGGAGCACAACACCCAAGCACGAGAAATCTAAACACACCATATGTTTGATGATGTACTCAAGATACTACGTATTATGTTAAACATTACCTGATTGTACACAGTTATACCTGTTCAGTTCGCTGTTTATAGATTGTAATAAGTCGCTCAGTTAATAAGTTATTCGTTTCTAATGTTCTTCTACTGTAATAAGTTGTTAACCTGTAAACAGGAGTGAAAGCAGCTTGCTATACTTTGGTATATAAATGACACAAAATAAATAAATACTGGAAATAAGTTCTTCAAGACAGATTGGCCAAAAACAGAGTCTTGACTTCCTTCCTTGTCCAGGCAGTAATGTGCTGCAAATGTGTGAAGAGAGCTCCATGTTGCAGCTTTGCAGATGTCAGCAATCGGTACTGAACAGTAGTGTGCTACTGAGGTTGCCATGGCTATTACTGAGTGCACCTTCATTCGTCCCTGGACAGGAAGGCCTGCTTTTTCATAGCAGAATTCTATACAGTCTGCTACCTAGTTGGAGAGTTTGTTTCCCACTGCAACTCCTAGTCTGTTTTTGTCAAAAGAAACAGAGTTGGGTGGATTTCCTGTGGACTGCAGTGCGGTCTAGGTAAAATGCAAGTGCACGTTTACACTCCAAGATGTGCAAAACTCTCTCACCCTGGTGAGAGTGAGGCTTTGGGAAAAAGGTAGGCAAGACTATAGACTGATTCAAGTGGAAGTCAGTAACTACCTTAGGAAGGAATTTAGGGTGAGTACAGAGGACCACTCGGTCATGTAGGAACCTTGTATAGGGTGAGTATGTGACAAGTGCTTGTAACTCACTAACCCTTCAAGCAGATGTAATGGCTACTAGAAAAAGAACTTTCCATGTAAGAAATTTAACATTGCAGGAGTGCAAAGGCTCAAACAGGGAGCTCATGAGACTTGTAAATACTACATTTAGGTCCCATTCAGTGAATGGTGGTCATAGAGGGGGCTTGAGCTGTATTAGATCCCTCATAAACCTACTCACAAGGGGTTGCGCTGTTACCGGGGCATCCCCAACTCCTTTGTGGTACGCTGAGATAGCACTCAGGTGAACCCTCACTGAAAAAGTCTGGAGACCAGAGTCTGAAAGGTGCCAGAGATAGTCTAATAGAGACGGAGTGAGGCAGGAAAAGGGGTTGATACCTTTTTGCGTGCACCACATGGTGAATCTTTTCCACTTAGAACGAATGGACTTTCATGTGGAAGGCTTTCATGAGGCTACAAGCACTTGAGAGACATCAGTTGAAAGGTTGAAGGATCAAGCTTTCAACATCCAGACTGTGAGGGATAGGGTCTGAAGGTTCGGACGGCGCAACATGCCTTTGTTCTGAGTTATGAGAGTGGGCGCTGTTTCCAGGCGAATGGGTTCTCTGATCGAGATGTCGAGAAGCATGGGAAACCATACTTGTCGAGGCCAATATGGGGCTATGAGTATCACTGACCCTTTGTCCTATTGTAGCTTCATGAGAGTTTTGGCTATCAGCGGTATTGGGGGATATGTGTATAGGAGGCCTGTGTGTTCCGGGGGCGAGAAAAGACGTTCATGGCTAACTTGTTTTGTTGCCTGTGCAGGGAGCAGAACCTGTCTACTTTGTGATTCAGTTTGATGCAAAGAGGTCTATTGTTGGTTGAGCCCAGCATTAGAAGATTCTGGCTGTTACCACAGGGTCCAGAGACCACCCGTGGGGATGGAACTGTCGGCTGAGGCAATCTGCTATGACATTCTGGATGCCTGCCAGATAAGTGGCCCGTGGATACATGGAGTGTGCAAGGGCCCAGGCCCAGATTTGCGCAGCTTTTTGGCAGGCAGAGGAGATAAGAGCCTGTGCCACCCTGCTTGTTCAAGTACCACATTGCAACTGTGCTGTCTGTTTGTATGAGAACGGCCTTGTGTAAAAGGCAGTCCTTGAATGCACATAGAGCATAAAGTATAGCTCGAAGCTCCAGGAAGTTGATCTGAAACATTGCTTTGAGCTGTGTCCAAGTACCTTGAGTTTGAAGATTGTTCACATGAGCTCCCCAACCCAAGTTGGATGCATCTGTGGTCAAAGTTATTTGGGGAACTGGTTGCCGAAAGGGTAGACCTGTTAACAAGTTGACTTTGTTCGTCCACCAAAGAAGGGATAAACGTAACTGGTAGGTTACTTGAATCTGGGATGAAAATGGTTGATTGGCTTGGAGCCATTGAGATTTCAAAGTCCATTGAGTCATTCTCATGGCCAGGCTGGCCATAGGAGTGACGTGGACCATGGAATCCATGTGTCCCAGCAACTTTAAGAATTGATGGGCTTAGGCTGTTTCTTTGTGTGCAGAGATACAGCTAGTCTGGAGAGTGTGTCTGTGCAGTCGTTGGGCCGGAAGACCTTTGCCACTGTGGTGTCAAAATCTGCTCCGATGAAAGTTAGGAGGTGAGATGGAGTCAGATGGGATATTTGGTAGTTGAAGAGAAATCCCAGAGAATGCAGCAGATTGATAGTGAGCTTGAGAGTGTCGAGAGCTCCTTGTTTGGATTGGCTCTTGATGAGCCAGTCGTCCAGGTAAGGAAAGACATGTATGCTTTTCTTGCGTAGATGGGCCGCAGTGACTGCTAGGCACTTTGTAAATATATGGGGTGCCAAGGCAAGTCCGAAAGGTAGGACCCGATACTGAAAGTTTTGATGTCCCACTAGGAAACGCAGGTACTTTCGGTGATGTGGGAATATTGGAATGTGAGCGTAAGCGTTTTGAAGATCCAGAGAACACAGCCTATCTCCTTTTTGCAGAAGGGAAAGAATGGTGCCCAAGGACACCATCCTGAACTTTTCTTTTTGTAGAAATTTGTTGAGATTGTAGAGGTCTAAGATGGGGCGGATGCCACCTGATTTCTTTGGAATGAGAAAATAGCGGTAGTAGAACCCTCTGCCCTGCTGTGCCCGGGGCACAGGTTCCACAGCCCTGGAGCCCAGAAGGGTGGACAGTTCTGACTCTAGAAGACTTGTGTGATCTTTGTGTATCTACAGAGGATTGGGTGGTGAGTCCAGGGGTACCATGAGTAAGTTTAGATGGTGTCTCTGGGTTATGATGGATATCACCCATTGGTCTGTGGTAATGTTGAGCCAGTTGGTTACGAAATGGTGAATTCGACCTCCCACTGGAAAATCTGGATCTGGATTTGTGGAACGGCTACTGTTCTCTAGATAGGTTTCAAAATCCAGAGGCTTGGCCTGTATTTGGTGGTGGCTGAGGCCTGGATGTCTTGGGCTGTCGAGGATGTGCTCTCTGGGTTGGCCTAGTTGGCCTCGCGCGAGATGCAGGTGGGTAGTATTTGCGTAGGTAATAAAATTGTTTCCTAGGGTCCCTTTTAGTGGATCTTCTTGCAGAAGAAGGGGCCTCGGTAGTGACCATGGATAATTGCCGCAGGGTCTCATTGTGGTCTTTTAATTGAGCCACTACGTCTTGTATCTTGTCACCGAATAGGTTTTCACCTGTGCATGGCAAATCGGCAAGTTTGTCTTGGACTTCAGGTATCAGATCAGAGGCTTTTAGCCAGGCCCACCTCCTGGCGCTGATTCCTATTGCTGACATGTGAGAAGCTGTTTCAAAGGAGTCGTACGCAGCATGAACCTCATGTTTGCCAGCCTCAAGGCCTTTATGTACTATGGCGTTGAGACTATCTTGCTGCTGTTGGGGAAGAGACTCGGCTATTCCCTGAACCTGCTTCCAGAGATTTCTTTGATACTGTGTCATGTAAAGTTGATATGCAACTATGCATCACACTAGCATAGAACCATGAAACATCTTGCGACCTAAGATATCAAGGAATTTTTGGTCCTTGCCAGGAGGTGTTGAAGAGTGTGGTCGCAGTCTTCTGGTCTTCTTTTGTGCAGGCTTAACTGCCACCGACTGATGGGGAAGTTGTGGTTTTTGGAAACCAGGAATATGTTGGACTAGATAAGTTACATCTGTCCTCTTATTCACAGGCTGAACAGCACAAGGATGCTCCCAGAGACGATGTTGCAGATCTACTAGCAATTCGTGTACTAGTATAGCCATCACTTCTTTTGGTGCATCCACAAATTTATTTATTTATTTATTTGGAATCTTTTATATACCGAGGTATAGCAAGCTGTCTTCACTCCGGTTTACATTTTCACAACTTATTACAGATAATGAAAAATAAAACCGAGAATCTTATTAACTTAACACATTAAAACCATTCTATATATAGGCGAATTGAGCACGTATTACAGTGTACAAACAGCGTACGGACAGATATTACAGTTAACAGAGTACAAATAGAGTCTAAACAGGTCTTACTGTGTATAAACATTGTCTAAACAGAATACAAACAGGTATTGAACACAGATTACATAGAAACACGAGAACGTCATCGAGTCTCCAGAGTGTGAGCGATCAGTTTAGCCAACACCATCTGTAAATGTTTGTTGGAATATCCAAGTTTTGAGATCGTTTTTGAATGATTGACGTGTGTCCTCCTTTAAGTTCAAAAGGAATTGTCTCTGACATCTCCCTAATAAAATTGGGGAGGAGATGGTTCTGATAAGATATCCTCCGTGGATGTGTCGGTGTCAACATCTTCCCATGTGACAGAAAAGGTCTCTTGTCGAGATCCTGAAAGGGAAGAAGATTGGTACAGTAGGATGGGTTGACACCGATGGATCCTTCGATTGCCTCGATGGAAGATGCGGTGGCACCGATGCGGATTTGGATGGCATTGGGGCATCAATGGAAAATGAGGGCCTCTTGGTCCCAAGAGCCCTGATGGACCAGGCATCGGTTCAGGCATTGGATGCAGAGGACTGGAATCCATGCCTTCATCGTCTGAGGATCCCGAAATGGGAATTGGGAATTTCAGAGGCTTTGCAGGTTGCTTTGGCATCAGTGGCCCGGGTTGTGTTGGAAGGGAACCGATGCCAAAGCCTGGTTAGCAACGGTGCAAATGTCGATGGCTCCGGTGTTGGGGCCGGTATGGGGGCCTGCCTCGATGGCTGTAGGTCTTGGAGAGCATCAAGCATTGCCTGGCGGATGAAACCGTCCAATTCCTCCCTGAAAGCTGGTGTAGATATCACAGCAACAGGGGGTGGCAGGCTAGGCACTACAGGCACCTCCACAGGGACTTGTGGGGCCTCAGTACCCGGCACTGATATCGGTGGGGATCACCTTGGTTGCTCGGGTGGAGAGGGTGTTAGAGGCTCCTCTACCCGTGCCTTCTTCGCAAGCGGCTCGATAGCCATCGAGGCCGATGCGGGGTTAGTGCCAGCACCGGGAGTTGACTCGAGTCGGTGCTTCCCTCGGTGCTCAGTCCCGTCTTTCCCCAGCACCGAGATAGATGATGTGGATGCCTTAGACGGAGTTGGTGACAGACGGTCACTGCTGCCCTGGTGCTCCCGGTGAGGTTTGATGACTAACTTTATTTATTTATTTATTTATTTATTTAGCATTTTTTTATATACCGAGGTATAGCAGAGTTGCCTTCACTCCGGTTTACAATTATAACAACCTGTTACATTAAAAATTAAAAATTTAAATTTTAACAAGCTGAGAACTGGCATATAATATTAGTATAAACAAACAAGATATACCAAAGGATAGGTACACTGAAATATCTGGAATCAAAACATAAAAGGAGACATTTGTGGTTGGGAAGCAGGAGAAATTGTCATAGGGGGAGATTGAATGTTAGAAGGCTATGGTATTACGTTTTGAGATCATTGTGCGTGCTGTCATTATGAGATTGGCTGAGTAGCCAGGCTTTTAAGTCTTTTTAAAAAGATTTTGGGTTTTCTTGAACGGTAAGGTACTGAGGTAGTGAATTCCATAACTTTGGGCCGATGATGGATATGGCTGTTTCTGGTGGAAGAGAGTTTGGCATGTGGAAGTGATGGAATCACTAGTTGTAGTTTACTAGTTGTTCTTGTTGTGCGTAGAGAACAATGGATATGTATGATGTCATCAAGTGCAGTGTAGTCTGCTTTATAGATTGCTTTCTGAAGTAATAAGTAATAACTTCTTCGATGGTCCTGCCGGTGACGACTGGGTGGACATCAATGGAGCCAACTTGATTTTGAATAGTCTCTCCATTTTGTCGAGGCGAGCCCGCCTACCCTTCGGAGTCATCTGGGCACAACTTCGGCAGTGAGACACGTCGTGTGATGAGCCGAGGCACAGCACACAGACATCATGTGCGTCGGTAATCGACATGGTTCGGGGGCACTCTGGACATTTTTAGAAACATGTTGCCATAATGGCAGAGGTTGAGACCCAAAAACGGTCGATGGCCTGTGGACACCAAACAAGGTTGGAGCGCAAGGCAAACTGCAGCGTGGAAAAAAAAGAGACTGAAGGGAAGGAAGACCCCTGTGGCTGCAGGGATCATGGCATGCTGGGCATGCTCAGTGTGCCAGTCAAAAGCTCTAGAAACTTTAACAGAAATGTTTTCTGTGACAGGGTTCCGTCCAGTGACCTCACCCACACGTGAGGACTACCATCCTTCTTGTCCTGGAAGAAACCATCTTGTGTTTTTCCTTTTCAATAAATTTGTTCAAGGTCCTTAGGTCTATGATGGGATGGAGTCGTCCTATTTCCTTTGGAATCAGGAAGTACCTGGAGTAGACTTCCCACCCTCTTTGCCTGTTGGAACAGGTTTGACCACTCTGGCCGTTATGGGGGAGAACAGGTCCGTTAGTAGTATCTCCTGATGTGCTATCAGGCCCCAAGATGGGCTCGGAGGGCAATTTGACAGGGCATCCAATAGGTTCGATTGGTGCCCTTGATGAATTATGAAAAGAACCCCCTGGTCTGGTTATATTGGGCTACTGGTTCGCAAAGAACCATAGCCTTCCCCTGACCGGTATATACATCACCCTGGGCTATGCTCTCTAAAACCCAATCAAAATCCCATCCCTGGAATTGACTGAGATGCTGGCTGAGCCTTGGGAAATCTCTGCTGCCTGGAGCAAAAGAAACTCTTCTTCTGCTCTGAGCCCGAGAACCTCCTAGCAGAGGAGGACAGTTCTGGAGTGCTGGTGGAAAGTTGTTGAAAGGTTTCATGGCATTCCCAGAGCTGGGCCACTGCAACCTTCACCTTATCTCTGAAGAGATTCTTCCTAGTAAACGGCACGTCAGCAAGTCTTTCCTGTATCTCTGATCGGTGATCCAAGGCCCACAGCCATGCCATTTTGTGGGCGCAGATTCCCGCTGTAGAGACCCTCTATGATGTTTTGAAAACATCATAAGCCATGTGGAGCTGGTAGGAAGCTATGTGAGTAAAGGAAAATTGGTTCTTACCTGCTAATTTTCGTTCCTGTAGTACCCCAGATCAGTCCAGACTCCTGGGTTTTGCCTCCTCACCAGCCCATGGAGACAGAGATGTTTTTTGACTGACTCTGCCCTATACCCTCAGGTGTCACCTACAGTCCCGTCAGTATTACGTGGTATCAAACAGAACATTTTAAAACCAACTAAACCAATTAATCACAACATTGCGAACTGCATACCGGCTATGACCGGTGATAAAACCCAGATCACTAACTCCAAGTAGGAGTAGGACCCATAAAGAACCTCAAAAAACTATGGAGAACTTGTCTGCAGAAATCTAAAGTAATATTGAACGAGCGGACTCTCCATTATCCCCACGCTAAAAAGGGCAGGCCTCTGGACTGATCAGTGGTACTACAGGAACGAAAATTAGCAGGTAAGAACCAATATTCCTTTCTCTGTACGTATCAGGATCAGTCCAGACTCCTGAGATGTATCAGAGCTCCACTACCCGGAGAGGGACCCTGAGATCCTGGGGCCTGAACATCCAAATGGTAATGTCTAGGAAAGGTGTGCAAGGACTTCCACAAAGCCGCTCTACAAATCTCGTTCGGCAAAATTTGCTGACACTCCGCCCACAAGGCTGCTTGCAAACGCGTAGAATGCGTTCTAAGACCGACCGGAAGCAGCCGACCATGAAGCAAGTAGGCTGAATTAATAGCCTCTTTCAACCAACGGGCGATCGTAGCCCTAGACACCTTGTATCCTCTTTTGGGACCACTCCAGAGTACAAAAAGATGATCCGACATACAGAAACCCATTGATAACCTCCAAATAACATAGAAGAACACGACGTAAGTCTAGTTTCCTCAGATCCCTAGCTTGGGGATCAGAGTGGTCCAAGTCCGGAAAGGACGAGAGTTCTATCGACTGATTCAAATGAAAAGCTGAAACCACCTTTGGAAGAAAGGAATGAACCATCTGCAAAGAAAAAAAACCTAACTATCTAAAATCACTCCTTGAACTTCTTCTTTTTTTTTTAATTAACTACAGACTGTAGGGAATGCACCTCCACCATCTGCTGGAGTCAGAGAAATACTGATGGACTGTAGGTGGTACCTGAGGGTATAGGGCAGAGTCAGTCAAAACTTCTCTGTCTCCATCTGCTGGTGGGGAGGCAAAACCCAGGAGTCTGGACTGATCCGGGTACGTACAGAGAAAGAGCATAGCTCCCTGAAAAATCTTTCACCCAAGAGTGTCCATCGTTCTGTGATCCTTCCCCAGGGATGCCAAGGAATGGGTCCAAGAACACGTAGCTCTATTATCGAACCCAGAAACTTTCTGGATGAGTTAAACCCCATCCGCCTTCTTGTTCATGGGAGGCACTGTGAGAAAGTGCTCCCACATCCTCAGCAATAACTCCTAAAGACACCGGCATCACCAGACACCGGCATCACCACACCAACTTAGACTCCATGAACTGGAGGATTTCAAGCATTTTGTGCCTAGCATCCTCCTCTGTCAATAACTGAAAAGGGATGGTGTCTGCATTAACTGAACATAACCTGTGAAGGTTAGGTGCTCAGGCAGAGACCTCCTTCACTCCTCCTCCAGTGAGGGATCTGAGGGAAGACCAGAGATACCATCAGAGATCTCCATTGTGTCATCCCTCCAGAGATCGTAGGGCTCTCATCCTCATTGTCATCAACTGAGGATGGGGCCCTGAGGCACAAACAGAACTGGAGGTGGGACCGCAAGCCTCGGCGTCTCAGGCAGCCTTGGCAGAGGTTCTTCCTCTGTGGAACTGGCCACGACCACCATATTGATAGGGAGAGGCTGTGGTGCCCAGACGCCAACCCAGGAACAGATGCCAGCTGTGTCTGTAACACGCTGATGAGGAGTGCAGAGATATTAACAATGGCTCCAAGACAGACAGTACTGCGGCACCAATGTCCCGCATCGCCCGCTCTCAAGCTCCTCCTCAAAAATTGCTGATGCCAACACCGACTGGGAGGAAAGAGGTGTGGCCAGAACCTCTTTGAAACCAGTAGGTTGATCAGTGGCTGTCACCTGGACTGTTGAATACCGTCGCGGACCCCCCAGTACCAATGGAGGACTGACTATCCTTGCCATGGGGATGCTTCTGGGACATCACAACATAAGCTGGCTCACCCTGTGCCCGGCACCATGCATCAAAGGGGACAGATACCAATGCTTCTTCGGCTTCCTTCGATTTTCGACACGGTCCTTCCCTAGTGCCCCTACCAACCGATGGCACCGACTGAACCAACGCTCCCACTGATGTCAATGGCTTGGCGTCCATTAGTACAGCTCCATGGTCCCTCGATGGCTCAGTCTTCTTCGACCTGAAGAGATGCTCCATCTTATCGAAGCAGGTGAACTTTCAAGGTCATCTGGGTGCATTTGCAACAACCCCGGACTTTATTCATTTATTTATTTAAATGGTTTATATACCATCATTCCATGTGAGAATCACTAGTTCATAATGGTTAACAGGTAAAACATTCATAATTATAAATGAGTGTTACAAGGTGGACAAACATTCATAATAAACAGAAGAAATACAATGGTAGACATATAACATAACAAAGCTATGCGGGGGGGGGGGTTATTATTCAAGACTTATTTTGGTTATGAGTCATGGGGAACTGGGTGTTTCTGTCAAGTAGAAGGCATTTTTGCAAAGCAGAGGACATATTCTTCATGAGGGTCAGTGATGAACAAAGTCCTCAGGCACCTAGGGAATTGCTTAAAACTGGAAGCAGCCATGATGGAAAAAACGAAAAGGGAGGCAAGATCAAACTTGATGATGGGTGTCGATGGCATGCGGACACCGAAGCGCTGCTGCCCTGGGGAATCGATCGTAAAAGGAAACTTACCGATAAATGTCAAGAACCCTAACTAGGAATGCTACAGGGAGGAACCGAGATACCATGGATACCATGAAAAGAAACCCGTGAACAAGAGAAAAATGCAAAAAAAATTTTATTTATTTATTTAGACATTTTATATACCATCGCTCCATATCAACATCACAACAGTCTACAAAAGTAACATTCATAGCTATAAAGAAGCAAATAATGATGGGTTACAGCGGTAGTATTCATAAAAAGGCATTAACATCTATCACATGAAATGTTACAAAACATATTAACTAAAGAACTAAGACATCAAATAAAATAATATAACAGATTTCACATATTAGTCAGTATGTTGTGTTGATATTCTCTCACTGAATTTATTCCTCGTGCTTCAATTAGTATCTCTTGTCCTTCTTGTTACTGTAGCTCTCTACATTCTGATGTTTTTAAGATAGGTTATATGCATTTTTGAATAGCCATGTTTTCAGCTCACATTTAAATCTCTTTCTATCTCAGGTAGAGAGTTCCAAAACTGTGGACCCACTATGGAAAACATATGATCTCTTACTTGTGTCAGATGTGTGCTGCTCCATATTGTAGGAACAGTCAATAGTCCTTTATTTTGATATCTTAGTGTTCGTTGAGGTGTTTATGTTTGTAATGTCACGCCACTCATACCAGTGTTACTGGAATGAATGATTTTGAATATTATCATTAATACTTTAGAGTATTTTTGGGATTGTACTGGTAGCCAGTGCAGTGAAATGTAATGTGATCAAATTTCCAAGTTCTTAACAAAAGTCTTGTTGTGGCATTTTGTAATAACTGTAATGGTTTTAAGAGACATGCAGGAAAACTGAGTAATAAGGAGTTACAGTAGTCTAGGTCTGAGAAAACTGGAGTTTGAAATACAATATGGAATTCCTCAAAAGTTAATAGAGGTTTTAACTGATGTAATATTCACAGCTTGGCGTAACCTGGGGTAATTAATTTACTGATGTGCTTTTTCATAGTAAGGTTTTCAAACCTAAATCCCATACTTGATTTGAGGGGGTAATTTGAAAATTCTCCAGCTCTAGAGCTGGTGGTTTAACCATCGATGAGTTTCTTCTTAACCAAATGATTTCAGTCTTATTAGGTTTAATGTTAGTTTAAGTTGTGAAAGTTCTTGCTGTTTTGCTTTCATATTGGCTGAAAGTGTTGGTACTGTATTTTCAAATGATTTGGAGAATGAGATGTAAAACTGTATGCTGACAATATACAAGAAGAAAGTAATTCCTAAATCTGTCAGAAATTTACACAATGGGAGCATGTAAATATTAAATAGTGTTGCTGAGAGGGCTGAGTCTTGAGGGACACCTGTATCAATATGGAAGGTATCAGATATATGACTGTCCAATTTGACTTGGAATGATCTTTTAGAGAGGAAGGAGATGAACCATCTGAGAACACTAACGTCGATCCCAATATTTCTCAGTTGATGACACAACAGAGTATGGTCAAAGGCGGCTGTTAAGTCAATCAGCACAAGAAAATAAGATTCACATCAAACCCTTGTAAAATAGAGTCCATTAATGAGAGGAGAAATGACTAGATTGAACAATGTTTCCTAAATTCAAACTGATTTGGGAAAAATATCTTGGACTTCTAGATGATTTAAAAGTTGGGATTTAAAATTAGTACTTTTGAGAGAAAAGGCGAATTGGATATTGGATGATAGTTGTCTCAATTGTCAATTTTACCAGTTTTATTTTTTAGGATCGGCTTTATTACAACTTGTTTTAACCAATTTGGTACAATTCCTTCTGAGAATGGATAATTAATGTAGTGATTATCGAATTGATAACACCATGTACTTGTTTCAAGGAAGAGGTTGGAATTGGGTCACGTGAGTGAATAGCAGGATTAATTTTGGCAATGATTTGACTAATTTCAAGTTTAGTTACTCTTTTGAACGCAGTCCACTTAACCAGGCCATATGAATATTTGGGAGAACAGATAGGGAATTGAGTTTTCAACTTATAGATTTGGTCTAAGAAGGATGTGGCATATTCATTGGAAGCAGCCTTTGAGAAGTTATAGTTTCGAGATGGAAGATGATGGGTCCTTGATTAAATGTTTAACAACATCAAAAAGCAATTTAGAATTACATATATCCCCATGGATCTGTTTAGCATGGTAACCTTTTATTTTGCATTATTAGTTAGTGTGCAGTATTTTGTTAGGATAGTTTTATATTTTCCTAGGGTTTCAGATGACTGGCATTTCTGCCATTGTTTCTCAAATTTTCTAAGGTTCTGTTTAGTGGAAAGTTTTCCAAAAAACAGGCCAAAAAAAAGCAAGGCTCATCAACTGCGATGCTGCAGCTCTGCAGAAAAAGCAAGACTGGTGAGGGACCCCGCATGAACATGTGATATAGGACATGCTAGGAATACTCAGTGTGACAAATCAAAGTTCTAGAAATTGTGACATAAATTTTCTGTGTCAGGGCTCCATTTGATGATGTCACCCATGTGTGAGGACTACCATCCTGCTTGTCTTCGGAAAAAAACTGTATTACACAGCATGACAGATATAAAATTTGCAATTCACAGATGTAACAATGCCATTAAGAACAACTTTGTATACAACCTGCACGCAGAATACTAATAGGAAGGGAATGCTGAGCCATTGGTTCATTCTGTCTTTGTATGTAATACTAAGTTTAAAAGAACTTACCTTCTTTGGTCTTTGCTAAGACTATTTCTATTTCCTTCTCGTCGGTCTGTGAACCAGGTTCTTGTTCTGCTCCTTCTTCACATTTGTCCTTTGGTTTAGTCTCTGTTTCAGACTTCTTTTTGGTAACAGATGAAGCAGCAGCTGGTGCGAGTGCAGGACGCTGAATAGGTGCTGGTTTTAGGACTGTGGTAGGAGATGGTGGCCGTTGCTTTAATAAACTAGGTGAAGGTGGTCGATTCTTGTGATTCTGCCTATTTACAAAGGAAACATTATTTATGCAAAAAAACTTAACAGGAAGACAAAAACGTTACTCTGGAATCACAATTTCATTCATGGTATGTGTAATTTTGTGCATCATTTCAGGCTCCAACACAGTAAAAAAAATTAATCAAAAATCAATTTAAAACATGGCTACCCTTACAACATCTGTTAACTTTGATACAGGTTCTGATACATAGAAATGACGGCAGAAGAAGACCAAATGGTCCATCCAGTCTGCCCAGCAAGATTTTCACTTTTTTTTTTCATACTTTTCTGTTACTCTTGTCCCTTTAAATAATGTTTTTGGTTCTATTTCCCTTCCACCCCCACCATCGTAGATAGCAGTGCTGGAGCTGCATCTAAGTGAAGTATCCAGCTAATTGGTTTGGGGTAGTAACCGCCGTAATAAGCAAGCTACTCCCACGCTTGTTTACCCAGCCTGTGCAATTCAGTCCTTGTTGGTTGTTTGAATATAAATCCTCTTTTCTTCATTCCCCCTGCCGCTGAAGCAGTGAGCTGCGCTGGATATGTATTCTAAGTGAAGTATCAGGCTTGATTTAGGGTAGTAACCTCCATAACAAGCAAGCTACACCCATGCTTATTTGTTTTACCCAGACTATGTAATTCAGTCCTTGTTGGTAGATGTCTGAATATAAAACATCTTTTCTTCATTCCCCCTGCCATTGAAGCAGAGAGCTAAGCTGGATATGCATTGAAAGTGAAGTATCAATACTCGTTCTATAATTTAAAAAAATCCCTCTATTCAATGACCTACTCAGTGACCACAAACCAGATTTCATTGCAATAACGGAAACCTGGCTCAAAAACACGGACTCCATTCTAATAAACCAACTATCCAACCAAGATTACAACACCTCTTCAATCCCCAGAAAAAATAAAAAAGGAGGTGGCTTAATGCTTATATCTAAAAAAAAGCCTGCAACTAACACTTCACCCATCTAACATTCCTCCACCATTTGAAATTGCTTTATTTGATTCACCAAAACTTCAAATATGCCTCATTTACTGTCCTCCAGGAGCACTCGATAAAAACTGCTCACCTCTAATTGAATATATTATGAACAACATCTCCCTCAACAAACCCATAATCATACTTGGTTACTTCAACATACATTTCAACTTACCAACTCACTCAAAAACCTGTCAAACTATCATTGATGCACTCTCAACTCTATATCTAGAACAAATAATCCAATCTCCAACTCATAAATCAGCCCATACAATTGACCTCATTTTTGTCAACACTGAAATCTGGAAATCATTCTCTACCCACACCACAGAGATACCCTGGTCCGACCACCATCTAATCCGAGCTAACTTACATACCAACCTCAATATTAAACCTCCTCAAATCACCCCAAACAAAATATCCTACCGTCCACCATTCAACATAGACCTTTTACAAAAATCTCTTCAATCCGAATTAAACAACATCAATATATCTAACTCTGAAAACGCTACCTTATCATGGCTAAACATCACAAAACAAGTTGCAGACAACATCAATCCCATTATTACAAAGACTAAATAACAACCCAAATACAACAACCAAAATATCAGAACTGCCAAACGCATACTCAGAAAAAAAGAAAGAGAATGGAGAAAAAACAAAAATACTACCACACTAAGTAATTATCGGAACAACTTAGCTCAATATAAAAATATCATCAACAATGCGAAAAAGGAATTCTTCTCCAACAAAATCTCCAAATTTCATCATAACCCCAGAATGTTATTCGCAATAGTTCAGAAACTTACCAAAACCACCCAAGAGTCTTCATGCACCAAACATGGAAGTGATGACTTTGCTGATTTCTTCAACAACAAAATATCTCATCTAATCCAATTCAACATAACCAGCAACAACCAGAACACCAAACTTAACAACAAGATAACCTCATCATGGTCAAACTTTGACACTGCCTCCACCATTGAAATTCAATCTATAATAAATAAAATGAACCCCGCCAGCCATCCATTAGACAACATCCCAATAACAACCCTCAAATCAATTGAACCTACCATATCAAAAACCATCACCAAAATTGTCAATTTATCACTGACCGAAGGCAACTGCCCCAAATGCATCAAATCTGCTGTCATCAAACCAATCCTTAAAAAGAACAACCTAGATCCGGAAATCCTTTCCAACTACCGTCCCATATCAAACCTTTCGTTCATAGCCAAAACCATTGAAAAAGTCGTACACACTCAACTAGATGACTATCTGGAGACAAACAGCATCCTACCTCCATCCCAATATGGTTTTAGAAAAAACCTAAACACAGAATCTCTCCTCATCTCTCTAAATGACATTATTATAAGAGGCTTTGACAAAGGTGAAAAATACTTGCTCATTCTTCTTGACCTTTCAGCCGCCTTCGACACAGTGAACCACAATATACTATTGGAGCGATTATTCCAAATTGGTTTAACTGGCAATACCTTACGTTGGTTTTCTTCCTATTTATCTGATCGAACATACCAAGTATTAATCAACAACCTATCAAAAATAATCAACCTCAACACCGGAGTCCTTCAAGGATCAGCTTTATCAGTCACCCTTTTCAACATATACCTTCTCCCCATTTGCCAACTACTAAAAGAATATGAAATCACACACTTCCTCTATGCTGATGACATTCAGCTCCTCATTCCCATACAAAATTTGATTGAAGACACCTACAAGAAAACCTCAGAACTACTTATCTCAATCAAACATCTCCTAAATTCCCTGAAACTCATAATCAACTTTGACAAAACTGAAATAATACTCATGGATAAAAAACCCAATCCAACTCCGCCACCCAAGACAATACTTGACAAACAAATGATAACTATACTCCCTACCACCCACACCAGGATCCTCGGAGTTATCATTGATAAAGAATGTTCTTTCAAGAACCACATACCAAATAAAACTAAAGAAGGATACTACAGACTCCTAACCCTAAGACACCTGAAACCATTTCTCAACCCCTATGATTTCAAAACTGTACTTCAACTTCTTATCTTCTCCACCTTCGACTATTGCAACTCCTTACTAATTGGAATACCTTTTTCATCCCTCAAACCACTCCAAATACTGCAGAACGCAGCCGCCAGAGTCCTAACTGGAACAAAAAGAAATGAACACATAACACCAATATTGACCTCACTTCACTGGCTCCCTATTACTGCACATATTGCTTACAAATCAATGACCATAATCCACAAAATTCTAAACAATGATCATCAAGGTCTTAACACCCTAAACATAATCCCTCAAAATCCTCCAAGAAACCTACGCTCTAATAACTCAGGCTACCTAAACATTCCCCCTATCAAAGATGCACATCTGGCAACCATAAGAGAAAGAGCCTTTTCAATTGCTTCACCTAAACTTTGGAACACCCTACCTAAATTCCTAAGAACCCAACACGACCTAAAAATATTCAAAAAGGACCTAAAAACACTGTTTCGCAAATTCTACACTGACCCTCAGATGTCTGATCATTCCAACTCTCAACTGAACTCTCAGTTATAAACCTCTTAATACATTCTCTTCACCCTGAACTGCATACTCTCCTCTTCCAACCTAATAATGCTCTCTGGACTTGATATGCTTATTTCTGATATTGTTCAAATTGTTTTTTATTGTTGCACAACTGCTAAGAAAATGTATAACGTTCACATTGTTTTTTCTGTTACACAACTGCTAAGAAAAATGTTTATTTTTGTAAACCGTTATGATGGCTCTACCAAATGACGGTATATAAAACTCAACAAACAAACAAATAAATAAATAAATAAATAAATAAATATAGGGTCCTATGCTTACCTCAGCCTGTCAGTATTTCAGTAACAAGCTTCAAACAAGCAATTTCCCCAACAAAACAATACCGCACACCAGGGGCTTCACAGGGACAAAGATACATCAACCCTCCAAACTTTGGAGGCCAGAATATGCAACTGCAGAGTATAAAACTATATAGAGTAACCTCTTCAGCAAAAATGGGGCAAGCTCCACCAACAGAAATTAATATGAAAAGATGAGAGCAGCTGATCAGCAGCAGTCTGGGAGGGTCCAGGACTGGTCTGGCAGGATTCAAGGAAAGGAAATTAGCATACAAGACTAAATTTCAACTTATCGTCCCTGCCAGACCAGTTCAGACAATTGGGATAAGTGGGATGTACCAAAGCCATTCCTTAGCCTGGGTGGGATACAGTAAGACATTGTCAAAATGCCCAAGCCAAAGGTGGCATCCTCTTAAGCTGGGACATCCAGATGATAATGCTTTGTAAATTAATGTAGACACACCCAAGTAGCTACCCTGTAAATATTCAAAGGAGAAACCAGGTGTTAATTCTACCACGAACAGGCCTAGGCTCTGGTTGAATAGGTCCTCAACCCCTGGAAAGAGTCAAATCTCTAGAGATGTAAGCAGAACCGATAGCTTCCTTGATCTGGAAGCAATCGATGCATTAGAAGCAGCTTCCTCTTTTCTTTAACCACTAAATAAGACAAATGACCAGACTTCCTGCAGGAATTAAACATCAAGTAATGCAGAAGCACCCTGCACACATTCAGCTGGTGAAGATCCACTACCCTCTTGTAGGGAAATGTCCCATGTTTTACCACTGAAAGCATCAAATATGACTCATAATAACCAAGAAATATGCAGTCAAATAACAACAGGCCCCAAAAGACTGTCTCAGTGGCAAAAAAAGAAACCTTGTCTGATGAACTGAAGGATACTTTATCTGGATCTGCCTGTTTGTAAGTGCCTTTTTAATATAAAAGACGACAGAGAGACAAAACAACTTAAGCTCATAAGCAGGTGTCTGGGACCGGCCAAGCAAGTCCAGAGGTTAGAAAGACCTCCACCCTTGGAAGAGGGGGGCAGTCTGAGACAGAGAAAAACACTCTGGCATAATAGCTTGGCATACAGACGTGGCAGTTCTCCCCCCAGAGAAATAGGGAGGAGGAAAAAGAGATACAACATGACAGGACCTCCCCCGTGAAGAAATGGGGAGGGGGGAAAAGACCTGTAATGAAGCAAAGGTCCTCCACCCAACATGTGATTATGCATGAGCTTATGCATATTTATCAGCTGGAAAGTATAAGATGGGGGGCAAATAAGGAGAAAAAAAGTAAACCCTGAGAGCAACTCTGAAGATGAAACAAGAAGAGTAGCCCGGAAAGAAAGAGCGAACCTGAAGCAGCCCACACCCCTGGCTATCAAGGAGGGAGAAGACTAGGTGTGGCCAGGAGATCGGAGACGCCCTGACAAGAGACGGTGGTGAGCAATCTGAGGCGATGGGGAGCCAAGAGAAGCCTGTCAGCTCTGCCAGTATGGGAAGGGACCCAGAAGCAAGCCCCCAGATAGCCGGTAGCTCTACCAGAACCCGTCCCAGAGCCAAGTCTCCTCGCCTGCCCAAGGTCTCCAGCTCTCCAGCTGGAGCCTGCTTCAAAGGTAAACAGGGAAGATCGCCTGACGTTGGACCAGGGGTAAGTGAGTTAGCCATAAGTATTAATATAATATAATATAAGCAGGCAAGGTTTATGGCATGTGTGAACCCGCCCATGGTACAGAACTTTCTTTAGTGTAAACTGGTGCTTAGTAGCCAGAATGTCAGAGACAGGAATGGTTATTTTCTAAATGCTATATCCTGCCATATCTGATAAATTAAAGTCTATTTCTGAGGAGAACATATTTTCTTTTTCCTGAGCTTAGAATTGTGAAGGTGGGAGGACAACTGAAAGTGTCCTTTAACAGACAGGTCCCTGCAACCCTAAACTTGCTTACAGTCTACCGAAGAATCCTTCCTGAAAGAAGAAAGAAACACCCTCTGGTTAAAGTGGAACTGTGATACCACCTTAGGAAAAAATGAAAGCACTGTGCAGATTGAGATTCCTCATCAGAGAATCTTAGAACAGCTTCCTACAAGAGAGACTGAAGCTCAGAAATCCTTCTCATGGAGCAAATTTCTACCAGAAACACTACTTTTAGGGTTAAGACCTTCAGAGATGCCCACTTCAGAGAGCATCAGTTCCAACTCTTAGAACCAAATTCAAAATCCACAATGGAACCAACTCTTCATGGGAGGCTGAACATGCTTTACCTCCTTTAAGAAACACAAAACACCTGGGTGCACTGCAAGGGACGACCTCAGCACGTTTCCCTTGTAACAAGTAATGGCTTCCACCTGGACTTTAACAAAATTAAGCCCCAGCCCTTTCTTCAGACCTTCCTGCAAAAGTTTAAAACTGTTGCTACTGATGCCTTCCATGGCGATAAAGCCCTTTCTGCATACCAAGATTGAAAAATTGTGCACACCTTCACATAAGCCAAAGAGTGGGACTTCTTGCAGGTGTGCAGTAGCACGGTAACCACCACATCAGAGTCACTTTCTTACGGGCTGATACAGTAAAAAACGCGGGAGAGCGGGCGAGCACCCACTCTCCCAGTGCGCGCACAGGACACTCTCCTGCGCACGCGATACAGTAAAAAAAATTATTTAAATTAGGTCCGGCGGTAAAAAGAGGCGATAGGGACACTAGCGCGTCCCTAGCGCCTCTTTTTGGACAGGAGCGGCTGTCAGCGGGTTTGACAGCTGACGCTCAATTTTGCCGGCGTCGGTTCTCGAGCCCGCTCACAGCCAAGGGTTCGGAAACCGGACGCCGGCAAAATTGAGCGTCTGGTTTTCAACCCGCGAGCCACGGGCCTATTTCAAATTTTATTTTATTTTTTTACTTTTTTAAACTTTCGGGACCTCCGACTTAAGAGCAGTTTTCCCTTGAAAGGCAATGAACTCAGCTGAGCTTTCGAGGAGACATCCGCTGACCAATTTCTGAGCCAAAGGAGCCTGCGGGCCGAAACGGCGAAGACCATTGTTCTTCCCGATGTGCGCAGGAGATCATACAATGCGTCCATATCGTAAGCCACCGCTGCCTCCAAATGACCAGCCTGAGCCGCGTCCACTTCCAAAAGGGATGCCCCAGATTATAAGTACTGCACCCAACGCAGAGCAAAATTGCTGCACATGGCCGCCTGCACTCCCAGGGAGGAAGTCTCAAATATCCTTTTAAGCTGTACCTCCAACTTTCGGTCCTGCAAATCTTTTAGGGCATCACTCCCGTGACTGGGATGGTGGTCTTTGTAGTGACTGCAGAGACTGCCGCATCCACCTTGGGTACCCTGAGCAGCTCCAGCACATCCTCCGGTAGCGGGTACAACTTTTCCATAGCGCGGCTGACTTTCAAACCTAGATCCAGAGTGTCCCACTCCCGGAACAAGAGGTCAGTGACCGACATATGAAAGGGAAAAGAGGGACATATGAAAGGGAAAAGTTTTTTGTCAACTTTTTTCACATTTTGCCACTGCGATGTCTCCGAAGTCATCCGGTTTCAAATACTGCCAATATGGCAAAGTTATGTCCATCACAGATGGGCATAACTATTGCTACATATACTTCGGGCCAAACCACGACCAGGCCTCTTGCCGAAACTGTGGTCGGATGTCCCCCCGGGCACAGCGTCAGCACACCGAAAAAATGGCGCGACTTCGAGCTCCTATGCCCTAACACCGTTGATACACTCCTCGCCGGGACCTGCGAAGAAAAAGAAAACGTCGACGAAGAGGGTCTCCTCACTTGGCCCACAGGACCCCCTTTGCGCCGCTCCAGGCATCAGGTCCTGGTTAGCTCAACCTCCAGCACCCGTCAAAAAGTCCTAGGCACTGACCAAATTGCCTCCTCAGGAGAAAAGGCCCTGGATGTGTCGAGCGGGGTTCAGGGACCTGTTCCTGACCGTCCACGCCCTTCAGTGCCGAAGCCGTTGAAGCGATCGACGCAACAGGAGCATCCAAAGCGTTCAACGCAATCGACGCACCCAGCACAATCGACGCACATGGACCACACGACGCGCAAAGAGCATCCGACGCATTCGACACACACCACACATCCGACGAATGCCACGCATGCTACGACGCGGATGGCCCATTTCAGCCATAAAGACCGTTCATCGCTTCCTAAGCACTCGGAGCATGTCAAGGACCACACTCATGGGCCTCCATCGACGCATTCTGAACATTCAAGGAATTCCATGCAATGTAAGCGACCACGAGAAAGCCCTGACGTGGAGATAAAACTGCTGTCGGACCTGGACTCCACATCATCGAGATGCCCCTCGGGAAGTGGGGACTCCTTTTCCAACATATCAGCTGTCTCCAGGAGAAAAAGGTTGTCTCCTCAGATGCAAGTACTGCTCCAGCAAAGACATAGAGCGTCTCCTATCATTCCACCGGATCCTCAATTGAAGCGCACTGATGCGCAGGACATACTCCTGGCAGCACTGTCTACAAGACCCCCATCCAATGGTGGTCAAATGCCTCCACAACCAGGCAATCTGGCATCTAGGGGCATGCTGCAGATTTCGCAGGCCCTAAGTTCGTTCTTTGTGGATTTGAAGTCTATGCAAGCGAGGTCAAAACCACCAGTGATGTCTCCAGCGGCTTTGCCACTGACGACAACCCTTCCTAGACCAACTGATCTGGCCAATCTTCCGTCTCCAGCTCCTCCATGCAGCCCAGATTCGCAAGTCTCATCCGCATCATCTCCGAGTTCCTCTACAGGCATGCCCTCAGATCCACCAGAGGGATTACCAGAACCATATTCGCCACCAGAGGATCTCTCCTATGCGAAGTTTATTGAAAAAGTGGAAAATCTACTTAACGTAGAGATGGGTAAAATTCCGGATCCAGAGGTTCTAGGCATATTAAAAATCTTTGAAATACCACCGGAACCGACGGCTTTACTGCCCCATTCAGTTTTGGAGACCTCCAAAAGATGTGGGAAACCCCTTTCTCAACCATTGCCACATCACAAAAGATGGATTTAAAATTTCGAATACGGAATTCCTCCATTTATGATTCGACCTAAATGCCACACAATTCTATTGTAGTAGAGTCTGTGTTAGCAAAAGCAAAAAGGTCGAAGCTTCATGCGAATGCACCTCCCGGTAAGGACCATAAATACTTAGATGACTTTGGACGTAGAGTTTACCATGCTTCAATGTTTTCTACCAAAATCCACCATCAATTCTACATGACACAGTACTTGTACGAATGTCTACATAACTTGAGTCCAGTTTATCTCTCGGCTCAGGACACCTTGCCACAACCCTTCTTTGATATGGAAGAGGGCCTATGCCATCTGCTTCATTCAATTTACAAGGCGTTCAAATCCTCTGCAAGGTTGTCTTCAGCTGCCATCGCTGCCCTACACCTTGCCTGGTTGAGGGCAAGCACAATTCGCGAAGGTGTCCATGACAAGCTAGCAGACATACCTTGCAAGGGATACAACTTTTTCGGTGACAAATTTGGGGAAACAGTTTCTCACCTTAAAGAGCAAAGTACTGCAGTACTGACTCTTAATTCCCCCTTGGAACATCACACAGCAACTCGGAAGTACTACTCTTTCTTCAAACGAAGGTCCAACCCGAGAGGACAATTCCGACCTTTTCCCATGTACCGATCGCCACATTACATTCATCCGAGACCCTCAAGTCAACCCCATCAGTCTCGAGGATACCCACGTCAACAGAGGCAGCCTAGGCAGAGCCCGGCAGCTCCACAAAAACAGCCTCCTACTTTTTGAGACTCGTCGAGCCACCTCCACCGCTTTTTATAGGAGGTCGCCTCCAATATTTTTACAGCAATTGGGAGTCGATCACCTTAGATCTTTGGGTTCTCAAGATCATCTGAGAAGGTTATCGCCTGGACTTCATAGCTGCTCCATCCCTTCCTCATGTATCCCCTCTTCGAAGGACATCGACCCAGTTACCATCACTCGGGGCAGAAATCTCAAGCCTTTTACTACAATTGTGTTAAGTGATTAATACATTTTTTAAAAACAAAACAAAAAAAACAAACAAAGGTCTGTTCAAAAGATTCCGCATCAACAACGGAATCAAGGATTCTATTCCCAATACATTCTCATTGCAAAAACGTCAGGTGGACTTCACCCCATTCTAGACTTACGGAACCTCAACAAGCATATTCAGAAGGAGAAGTTCAAAATGACCTCTCTCAAGAACATCCTACCTCTCTTACAACCCAACGACGGGATGTGTTCCATCGACCTGAAGGAGGCGTACTCGCATATACCCATGAATCCCTCCTCCTGGCGCTATCTGTGTTTTTGAGTCCAGAACAGACACTATCAGTACAAAGTCCTACCCTTTGGCCTATCCTTAGCCCCGAGAGTGTTTACGAAATGCCTAGCTGTGGTGGTGGCTCATCTCAGGCAAATGTCAATCCAGATCTTTCCCTATCTGGATGAATGGCTTTTAGTAGAATCAGACCCAAATTGAGGGCGCACACAGTACACACGAACAATTGTCTGCAAACCCTGGGTTTCCTAATAAATTACGAGAAATCACACCTACAACCTACCTAGTCACTGCAATTCATCGGGGCCCTCTTCAATACGGTAGTGGAGAGAGCCTACCTTCCACAAGACAGACTCCTGACTCTCTCCTGCCTGGCACAATGTTTGTGCAGCCAATCTCATTCCTCTGTACGTCAAACACTTCTACTGTTGGGTCATATGGCGGCAGCTATTCATGTGGTACCTCACACGAGACTACACATGCGTCACTTACACCAATAGTCTCAGTTCCTGCAACTGCTAACAACCAGGGTAGACCTAACCAGACCAATGATCGAGGACATTCAATGGTGGCTCTCTCCCACAACCTATCCACAGGAGCTCCCTTCCGAGTGCCTCCTCATCAGCTAATACTCATGACAGATGCCTCCAGGAAGGTTGGAGAGCCCATCTTGCTGATCTCAAAACTCAAGCATTGTGGTCTCCCAAGGAATCCAAATGCCAGATCAACCTCCTAGAGTTACGGGCAATCTGGAGAGCGCTACAGACAGTCTCCTCTCAGGTCCAAGGGAAACGCCTCATGCTCTACAGCGACAACCAAGTCGCCATGTTTTACATAAACAAAGAAGGAGGGTCTGGTTCATGGACACTCTGTCGGGAAGCACTTCAGATACTCCATTAGGTGAAGGCAGCCAAGGTATCTCTCCAGGCCACCTACCTACCGAGCCTAGACAATGTCACAGTGAATTGCCTAAGCAGAGTTTTTGACCCACATGAATGGACTTTAAATCGAGAGGTAGCCCTCACCATATTCCAACAATGGGGCTTCCCAGCAGTCGACCTCTTTGCCACGGAAGAAAACCGGCAAGCACAGGTCTTTTGCTCCATTTACCCCAGCAACATTTGGTATGTCCTGGATGCCTTCCTCATTCCTTGGACGGAGGGCTTGCTGTATGCCTACCCTCCCATACCTCTAATCTCAAGGACAATTCAGAAATGTATTCAAGACATAGCAGACATGATTCTCATAGCTTCAGCCTGGCCGAGTCAACCATGGTATGCATATCTCATTCGGCTTTCCATATGCCCACCTATTCCGCTGGGGACCCACCAACAACTACTTACACAGGAAGGAGGCTCACTCCTCCATTCAATGCATCAATCCCTCCATCTGACGGCATAGAGATTGAAAGGCAAATATTAAACCACCTCGGGCTACCTTCACAGGAAGAAGATATAGCATCAAGAAAACCTTCAACCAGATGCAACTATGTAGGAAAATGGCATTGCTACGCTGAATGGTGCAAACCGCAGGATCTAGATCCATTCTCCTCTACTGCTACACATCTCCTGAAGTACCTCCAATCTCTTTACCAAGCTGGTCTAGCTACCTCATCAGTTTGAGTGCATATCAGTGCTATTGGGACTTTTCATCACCCTCACAATGGCTTTCCCATTTCCAATCATCCTCTAGTCTCCAGATTCATGCGAGGCATGCTTCACCTCAG